>NW_026578208.1:0-601636 GCF_029603195.1 Condylostylus longicornis
GCAAAATTTTAAAAATTTTCAATTTTTTGACAAGGTAGGGGGTCGTGCAAAATTTCAAAAAATTTTCAATTTTTTGACAAGGTAGGGGGTCGTGCAAAATTTTAAAAATTTTCAATTTTTTGACAAGGTAGGGGGTCGTGCAAAATTTTAAAAATTTTCAATTTTTTGACAAGGTAGGGGGTCGTGCAAAATTTCAAAAAATTTTCAATTTTTTGACAAGGTAGAGGGTCGTGCAAAATTTTAAAAATTTTCAATTTTTTGACAAGGTAGGGGGTCGTGCAAAATTTTAAAAATTTTCAATTTTTTGACAAGGTAGGGGGGTCGTGCAAAATTTTAAAAATTTTCAATTTTTTGACAAGGTAGGGGGTCGTGCAAAATTTTAAAAAATTTTCAATTTTTTGACAAGGTAGGGGGTCGTGCAAAATTTTAAAAATTTTCAATTTTTTGACAAGGTAGGGGGTCGTGCAAAATTTTAAAAATTTTCAATTTTTTGACAAGGTAGGGGGGTCGTGCAAAATTTTAAAAATTTTCAATTTTTTGACAAGGTAGGGGGTCGTGCAAAATTTTAAAAATTTTCAATTTTTTGACAAGGTAGGGGGTCGTGCAAAATTTTAAAAATTTTCAATTTTTTGACAAGGTAGGGGGGTCGTGCAAAATTTTAAAAATTTTCAATTTTTTGACAAGGTAGGGGGTCGTGCAAAATTTCAAAAAATTTTCAATTTTTTGACAAGGTAGGGGGTCGTGCAAAATTTTAAAAATTTTCAATTTTTTGACAAGGTAGGGGGTCGTGCAAAATTTTAAAAATTTTCAATTTTTTGACAAGGTAGGGGGTCGTGCAAAATTTTAAAAATTTTCAATTTTTTGACAAGGTAGGGGGTCGTGCAAAATTTTAAAAATTTTCAATTTTTTGACAAGGTAGGGGGGTCGTGCAAAATTTTAAAAATTTTCAATTTTTTGACAAGGTAGGGGGTCGTGCAAAATTTCAAAAAATTTTCAATTTTTTGACAAGGTAGGGGGTCGTGCAAAATTTCAAAAAATTTTCAATTTTTTGACAAGGTAGGGGGTCGTGCAAAATTTCAAAAAATTTTCAATTTTTTGACAAGGTAGAGGGTCGTGCAAAATTTTAAAAATTTTCAATTTTTTGACAAGGTAGGGGGTCGTGCAAAATTTCAAAAAATTTTCAATTTTTTGACAAGGTAGGGGGTCGTGCAAAATTTCAAAAAATTTTCAATTTTTTGACAAGGTAGAGGGTCGTGCAAAATTTTAAAAATTTTCAATTTTTTGACAAGGTAGGGGGTCGTGCAAAATTTTAAAAATTTTCAATTTTTTGACAAGGTAGGGGGGTCGTGCAAAATTTTAAAAATTTTCAATTTTTTGACAAGGTAGGGGGTCGTGCAAAATTTCAAAAAATTTTCAATTTTTTGACAAGGTAGGGGGTCGTGCAAAATTTTTAAAAATTTTCAATATTTTGACAAGGTAGGGGGTCGTGCAAAATTTTAAAAATTTTCAATTTTTTGACAAGGTAGGGGGTCGTGCAAAATTTTAAAAAATTTTCAATTTTTTGACAAGGTAGGGGGTCGTGCAAAATTTTAAAAATTTTCAATTTTTTGACAAGGTAGGGGGTCGTGCAAAATTTTAAAAATTTTCAATTTTTTGACAAGGTAGGGGGTCGTGCAAAATTTCAAAAAATTTTCAATTTTTTGACAAGGTAGGGGGTCGTGCAAAATTTTAAAAATTTTCAATTTTTTGACAAGGTAGGGGGTCGTGCAAAATTTTAAAAATTTTCAATTTTTTGTCAAGGTAGGGGGTCGTGCAAAATTTCAAAAAATTTTCAATTTTTTGACAAGGTAGAGGGTCGTGCAAAATTTTAAAAATTTTCAATTTTTTGACAAGGTAGGGGGTCGTGCAAAATTTTAAAAAATTTTCAATTTTTTGCCAAGGTAGTGGTCGTGCAAAATTTTAAAAAATTTTCAAAAATTTTTGTTTTTTTTCCAAGGTAGGGGGGTCGTGCAAAATTTTAAAAAAATTTCATAAAATTTTTTGTTTTTTTTGCCAAGGGAGGAGGTTGGTAAAAAAAAAAAAATTTTTTTAAATTTTGTACGACCCCCTACTTTGGTCGTGCAAAATGTTAATTAACCAAAAAGAAATGAGGCATGTCATTTAACGCAATTTACCGTCGACAGAACATCATTTGCATGTTTTGCGAAAAAATTTTTTAAAGTACATTTCGACAAATAGGGTCGCAGCATTGCTTAAATTTGAATTCATTAAATATGTTTTTTCTTGAGCTCAAATGTGTATAACTTTATTTAAGCTGAATGTACATCTATAATGGACTTTCTAAAATATATACTGATTATAAGAAATATTAAAAGAGTGCATTTGGCCGTTTGGCAGTTATATGTTCTGTATGTTCTATCAAATTAATAAATACCCTTGAAAGAACACAGGCAGAGTAGTGTACTGGGGAACAATGATACCATGAATTCAAAAGTATTTTCCCAAAGTTTTCTTAATATTTGACTAATTGTTTGAAATATGTAAGTTTTCTGGAAGACACCACATCTTTTTTTTTTTTCCGAAAAGCAAAAATGTTATATATTTCAAAATTAATTTAGAGAATTACTCTTTCTCATTTCTACAAAATATTTGAAAACAAGGAATAAATTACCAATTTAGTATAAGAGTCCCAACATTTTCACCCATAATAAGTAGAAAACGAAATATTAATGTGCTCTTATTATAACTTCCTCTTACAATAATATCATGATTCATGTCGTCTCTTATTCTCTTTTAAATTTTGTTCAACAACTTAACTTAATACGCTGCTCAATTACACTAATACGATTTAAGTGGAAAACTCTTTAAATAACATAAAAACAAAATGAAAAATATTCCCACATACATTCTTCCCCATATGTTTTTTGTTGCTTCCATTTCATATTGTTTAAATCAACACTGATTTTCAACCATTCTTCAACCATGTTATTCAACATTAATAATAATAATATGTTTTGACTCTCATATTGCATTATTACTTGTATCGTATATTCTAGAACATGTTTTTGTGGGTATCAACAAAAAAATCATAAAATAATAAGGTTTACACAACATATTTCATAGCGCAAATATCAAAAAAAAAGATATTGTCCCTAAAGTAAATTATTTGAAATAATCAAAAACAAAAAATAAAAAATCTAGGTTGACAAGGTGCAAAAAATCAAGTAATTTATAAAACGCACACATTTTCATTATTTCAAAAAAAAAAAATTTTCTTTTTTGGTTATTGAAATTGCCGCCATGAGTTCAGGGAATTTTTTCAGTATTTTCTTTCCCTCATATGTGACTTGTGTACGAGAGTTTTCTATGTAGAAATCGTTGACATTTTTATTTTTTAAGCGTGATAAAAATTTTTGTTTTTCATTTCTCATATTTTGTAAAAAAATTTATGGTTCGTTTATCATTATGAAACCTCAGTATAAATTATATAATTTGTCACTTTTATACAATTATTTTATTTTAATGTCATGATTGTTTGTATAATGGTTGTGTGCATATACATATAGATAATGTAAATGTTTTATTTACTTTGCTTATGTAAGTATGCATAAACTCGTGCCATTAATTATTTATCTTTAAAAAATTTATGTTAAGAACATTTCTTTTTATTTTTTATATAAAATTTAATAAAAATATTTGTATTGTAGGTGTGAATGAAATTTATCCTAACAGGTATAAGATCGGCGACTGAAAAAGTAACTCAATACTAAATAAATTTGAACTGTTATGTCAAAAATGGTCATATTGTTACTTCAAAAATGGCCAGAGGCAGTTGATGAACTTACGAAATCGTAAGCAAAGATGGCTTTTGTCGACCTCGAGCCTTTCTGTAGGCAGTCTTGTTGTCTTCTGAAGTTGTATGAGGCGGAACTGATGAATTGACTTAAACAGGGACATTTCTTTTCCGTTTCCTAGGGCTAATGGCCAAATTGTTAATGACCTATCTGGGCTATAACATGCACAAATTGGGACAATCTGTGGATAGTTTTGTAGATTTCGCCATGATGAGGATGAGACAACTGAACATATTCTCTGCTTTTGTGAAGCATTGGCCAAGAGGCTTTTAATTCACTTGTGTGAGACGGCACTTGATCTGATAAGAATAATGCTACATTGTTATAATATTCACGTAATAAAGTTATGCGGCTCACTTTCGCACATTTCGAAATTAAAATGGATTCTATATATTTGGGGACTTGCTTGTTGAAACCATTTAATGTTTAATGAAATTTTGGTTGGGGTGATAAAAAAAATTATAAAAAACATATTGTTTTATATTTGGTTTAAAAAAAAAGGTTAATTACTCTTAGTGAATGCAATTAAGCTCATGTACACCGATTTGTACCAGTGGTTTTCTGAGAAAAATAGCTTAGTCCATAAGCCCATATTTTGAGTAAAATTTCTTGAATTCAAAGCTTGGAAATTAAATATTTAAAAAAGTATTGTAGCATTTATTTATAAATAATACTTAGATCTGAGCAAGGTCACATAAATTTTTGGCGAGAAATATAGATTAAGTGGTAGATATAGGTAAAGAAATCATATTTAAACTTAATTTTTAAAGGAATTCCAAAATTAGATTCCAGATCATAGACTAAAATGTAAAAAAAATTAAATTTGTGAGGTAAAATTAAAAAATTTTGAATTAGGAGTTTTTGCTTGTCAACGCCATTGATAAATTATGTATTATGTGAATGAACTACATCTGTGGATGAATTTTAAAATAAGCAATAATTATTATTAAGTTTTAATTGTTTAGGCCGCCAGACAATTTTATATGATAGCCGTCAAGGGATTTTTAACAAATTAGATATAATAAAATTATTATTAGGATTAACATATAAAAATAAAAAACCGATTATTCCAGCAACTTTAAATGTCGTAATTAACCATTTACGTGATGTTAGATATTAGATGTCCCTGATTTATATTTGGTTTAAGATGTGATAAAGAATATATTAAGGATATTTTCCAATATAAAAATTTTTCATATGTGGCGTATGTCTTTAACTAGTTTGATTATAATTTAAGACACAGAAGGAATCCGTGTAAATACATTTAAATAAATAAGATTTTGAAATAAGTTTTCCGAAATTATGTTTGGACTTGATATATCAAAATTATAAGTGTTAAAATAGTTGAATATAGATTTCTAAATCCCGTAAATATTTATTAAATAATATCATCAGGTATTTGAAAGGGAATTTTCTAATATGCTTCACAAAGTTTCACAATTTTTTTAAATAAATTGAGTATTACATCGTGCTTTATAAACATTTCAATTTTGTTTTGGATTAAAGGACCGAGCTCCCCAGGCTCTTGTTATATCAACCCATAAGATATTTTTTGATTCTCATAGGTCTCTGATGAATTGGAGTTTTTCATCTACCCCGAGCCACGAGACTTCCACCGGGGTTACCGCTTTACATTTACACAATAAATGATTCACCGTCTTGTCTTTCTCCAAACAGAGACGACAGTCCACGGTCTTTATTTAGCTCATCATCGTCAGATGGAGTTTCCAGTGGCGGTGTCCAGTGATTATAGTATTTCAATGTAGTTAATCTTTAATTTATTCGAAATAAACGTTCCGGACTTAGTCATATTTCCCATAAAACCACCGATATGCAATCCGTTCAGATCCAAAAGTTTAAGGTGCATATCGACTTAACATTTTTGGGTTTGAAATTATCAAAATATTGAATTATCAAAAATTTGATTTTTTAACCTTGATTATTTTCTTCTTAACTTCCTTTTCTTTTCACAATAATTAATTCTTTTGTTAAAAATAACTTAAAAATTTTTTGTGTTAAACCATTTTCATAAATAAAAAAATATTATTTTATAATTAAAAATTTACTTCTTAGAAACATTAATTTTATATTCAAGGTACAGTAATTTTGGGTAGAGTAATTAACGCTTCATCTTTTACTTTTTGTGGTCAATTTTACAAAATATGCCTATAGTCCTTGAAAATATTCCACTTAACATTCAGTAAACAAGTTGAAGGATTTGAGTTAATTTTATTTCGTAAAAGAATATTATTTGAGTACCTATATAATATTTCGATCTGCAATTTAAAAGGCAATTAAAAGCATTAATTTAATTACTAAGAAAATATAAACGAATATTGAAAATTAATTTTATCAAAAATTTGAAAGCAACCCCAACACTATTGGGAATAATAATACATCACAAATTAGAACAAATTCGATCATTATTTTTCACAATCAGAAAGTATAGAACTTAAAATGAATTTTAATTAATAACAATATTTCACAAATTTATTATTGAATATAAAGTATTCTGGACATTAGATGCGGCTAGACACACAAGCATATAATTAGGAACAAATATTTTAAATTAGTGTTAAAAAATTATTGCAATTAAGGTTAATTAAAATGCTTACAATATTTAAGAGGAATTCCAATTCTTTTGTGCTAATCTAATAACCAATTTTCATAATTTTCGTTTTCAGCAATGAATATTTTAGCTTAATTGTTCAGTAATATTCTAATGTTCAATAATTAACAAGTCTACATTAAAAGAAATTCAAATTTATTTAATTTATTCAAAATATTAAATAAAAAAATTCAGATTTAATTTTTCATTTAACCAAAAAATTTTTTAATTTTATACAATGCAGCAATTCCTTTTACTTTTTGTTATTTAGTACTTTTGCTTTTAAGTTTAATTGCTTAAATTTTTTAACTTTTCGTTTTAAATTCCCATTGATAATAACATTTTTTTTTTCTACATTCATCTAAATTTAATTATTATTATTTTTTACTTTGATTAAAATTTTTATTAGTTCAAATATCTCAAGCTATTTAATCAGAGTTGAGTCGGACATTTATGGTAATAATAATATTTTCTACAATTATTTTTGTACTCCCAAGAGTATAAGAAATTTTCAGAATGTGTTAAGAGAACGTATATAATAAAAAAGTAAGTGAGAGAGAGAGAGAGAGAAAAATTACAATGAAGAATTATAATTTATAATTTATAAGAGAATAAAAAGTAAATAATAATTAAATTTTTTTTTGTATTCCTTTCTTATCTCTGAGAAAATTTAAAATTCATTTTAAAGCTGAAAATTTTATGATTTTCAGTAAGAGTTGAGGAATTTTCTTTCAAAATATAAATTTTCGAAATTTGTGTCAACTTTTCCCATACTGATGTAATTGTAGCTAATATTGAAATTTGAACTATTTTTAATTACGCCTGTTTGTTTGAACCGCAAGGACTGTACATTTCACTAATTTAATTGTTCTTTTCTGAGGAAAACTGAAAAAGACCCTTAATTAAAATGTAAAATTTGGTATCATTTACGAACGCTCATTTTTCTCAATTTAAAAGCGGTATATATATTTGAACTCCCTGTCTCGGATAGCCTGCGTTTTATAATATTGAATCCTTAAATTCCATTATTTTTTTCATGTTTTTAATTAATATATTGCAACAATGCTTGAATAAATAGAGTAAAACTTTCTCGTGTGCTGAATTTCTTACTAAATTTTATATTCGAACTTGAAAATATTATGATTTCATTTGTTTTTTCTAATTTTATTAAATTTCATTTAACCTTCCTGTTTATATTTTAATAATATTAAATAAATTTTAAAAAGGCAATCATTAAACAAATAATTTTTACAAAAACACAGAAAAAAAAAACAAATTACATAATTTATTCATTCAAAACACTTGAAAAGACCAAATAATACAGAAAAAATTTAAAGATTTACATTAGATTTTTAAGATTTCTCATAGCTATACAATGAAAACTCTCATAATTCCTGATGATCCTTTTTATGATTCTAAGAAAAGCCACAAAACTACTTCAATAATACAATAAAATTATAAAAAAACAAGATTTGTTTTTTTCTTGTCTTCTTCTTTTTTCTGCCATGATTTTTTTTTATCTTTAATTTTTGCACAATACAAAATGAAATTTAAACAAACATAACTGTGGTTTTTAAGGTAAATTTCGTTCTTTGTTTTTTGTTTTTATTTATTATTATTATATTTTAACCGCAACGGTGTTAAATTAAATTAAAAAGGTGGATGGATGCTTTATTCATATAACAACAAAAAACACACATCAATAGCTAGAGTACCTTTTCGATCTTATGCTTATTATAGAGATGAAACGTGTAAAATTTGTTTTGAATTTTTTACACAGAAAAAAATTTTGTGTTCAAATTTTCTGAATTTTTAATAATCCGATTTTTTTTTGAAAAATTTACTGAAATTTCTAAAATAAATTATTCAATATAAAATTTATGATCTGTCCTATAATATTTAAGTAATCATTTCATTTCAATATTTCTATGATATTTTTGCTAACTATATTATAAATGATTGTTTTTTATTCACAATTAAATTCGTTTTAAATTAATAAACATTTTAAGTATACTGGTACGAAATTTTTTGATAATTTAATAATTTTTTTTCTCTGTGTATAAATATTAAACATGTTTACAAAATAAAATTTTTATTTTTATTTAAAAAATTATTTTAGATTCAGGTATGGTTCAGGTATTTGAGGTTGTATTTGCATTCTTTGTTTTTTTATTTTGGTCCTTATTAGTTGCAAATTTATTAAGATTTACCAGAATATCATCCATAACGATTTGTTCGTATACGAGTAGAAACATTCACTTTTGAACTAAGAGTTTGAAGATTTCTGCGTCCAATAATTCTTAAGATGACAAATAATAGAAGAATTATAAGATTTATGTAAAAATTAAAAAAAAAAAAAATATTTCATACAAGAGTCACAGTGCCCTTATAATAAAAAAAAATGTCTTCATGTTTCAGAATTGAGATTTATGTTTTTAGTTTGTATTTTCAGATTTTTTTTCTTCAAGAGGCATGAATATAAATTTAAAACTTTAAGGACAACAATTTTTTTGTATAATTAATTTTGCATATAGTTTCCTATTTTCCACAAAAAGGATCTTTTCATATACTTATGTAAATAAAATTGGGCCATACGTTAAACTGAAATATTGTAAAGGTAAAATTCTTTAAAAGAAAAAGAAAATTTTATATTTAGTTAGAAAATTTAAAAAAACAAAAAGGTTCTTATTTATTTAAAGAATAGGAAAAACAAAAATTGTCTAAAAAGAAAAAACTTAAAACATTTCTGTGTTCTATTTTGGTTTTACTTCACTTATAATTCATTATTATTAAATTAATGAGTGCGTAGAGGAGAAAATTACTCATTTAAATGTATTTTACTCACATACTCATATAGAGTAGTTATTCTGAAAATGTTTGTGTGTGTATTTGTGATTTTAAGTATTTTTTAAACCTAAAAATATCTGAATATATTGTGTGTTTGTATAATATTTCTTTGGGTTTTGAGTTGGAGTAGTTTTGTGCGAGGTATATAGTAATTGTTATATGAGCTTGGAATTTTAATAATATAAACAAGAAATCGATTTAAAAGAGAAAATTTTTAACACTTTAATTTTTTATTTTCAGATTGCAAGGTTACATTTCAAATCAATACATACTCGTATATTCTAGAAGCACAATATTTTGGAAGTTTGAATACGAGGAAGTAATTAATTTACAAATAATGTAATATGAGGTTTTCATTTCGACACTTTCAAGTATTTTAAATTATTAAGCAAAATGAGCAAAATGTCGAAATTATTATAAGAGTTTTTTAAAGCTTAATGAACATGTTAACATTGAAATTTAGTAAAATTTTTATATACATATGAATGTTGATAATAGGATGTATGGAGTGTCTTAATAGAAACCCTACGTTCAGAGATATTTTCGTACTGGTGGATTTTTTTTATTTCTAAACTATTGTTTGTTAATTTAATTTACTTTCGTGTTAACAAAATGTATTATAAATTTAATTTGAATGAATGCGATGACCGGAGGCTGTTTACATATTGTAAAATGCAGTTTTTTAAACCTATATCATGCCTCTTACAAATAAGATCGAAATAAATGAAATATTATTAAACTAGGTTTTTTTCCCCAGGGTTTTTAATTGTATCATATGCACAGGTAATAAGTTCTAAAATTTCTTTGAATTTTTAGAAGAAATGGGTAATACTTGAATTATTATTTTTTGTGTCTATACGTAATTCACGGTTAAAAAATTATTACTTTAATACAATTCAATTCTATTAATACCTTTAATTTGTTATCTCCTCCCACACTGTCTCTTTTTCCATTCATTATCAAAAATCAGTTGAAATAAATTAAAAATCTAAAATCTATTTGAAGTTTTTTCTTCAAGCTTTTTGTTTTAATTAAAATAATTTTAAATCAACAGTTTCTGCATATTTGTAACCATCCTTACATAATATGCCATTATTTCCATCCATCCATTCTTAATTTAAAACATTGAATTTCTGTGAAAATTCTTGAAAATTGATGTAATCGTGTATCATTATTGTTATTTTTTTTGAAAATTAATTATTGTTGGTTTTCAATTTGAAAAACAAAATTGTCATTATGCCTTAAATATAATTTGTATTGACATTCCGTTACTAATGAAAAATTTTTTATTTTAATTTTCATTTACCCTTATATTTTTTTCCTTCTTAAATGAAAATATTTTTATAATTTTTTTTTTTTTCGAATTCTTTCCCCCTATGAAATGGTACAAAAAATATCAATGATCAGTAATAAGAAAATAAGAATTGAATCTAAAAGTCAAATCTCAATTTTGAGGCAAAAGAAAAAAAGTTCTTAAATTTATTCACGTTTTTTTTCTCCCCCAGTTTATTTGCTGTTTTTGTTAAAAAAATAAACTCAACAGCCAAAACTAACCAAATTAAAGTAATTAAAATTCCAAAGTTAGAATATTTTTTTCTTTTTTTTTTTTGTTTGTCATCTTATGATCCCGGATTTTCTTTTTACATCAAATATTTTTGTTTTGTTTTTTTCAATGTACCAAAATAAAGTGAAAGTTTTAATTATGTAAACTGTCAAGAAAAGTTTTATTTGATAATGTTGATGATGATGGTAGTTGGTATGAGAGTAATTGTGGTTGTTATTGTTGATTATTATTGCGTATTTATTCATTGAATATATTTTTTGATAATTTGTTTTTTTTTAATAAGAATAATGAAGTTATTTGCTTTTTTATTATTTTCTTTAGTTATTTAACTCCTTGGGTTTTTAAAGAATTCATTAATATAATAATGAATTTTGCTCTTATTTTGAAATTTTGCTCGTTTTGGGAAAAATTTTTTTTTAGCATAATTTCTGAAAAATTGCATACTTTTAGGGTGGTGATATAATGTAATAATACATGAGCATGTACATTGTAGTTAGGTCCTGTTATCCAAATATTTGTTGAATATTTTTAGGAATTTTTGGTTATCAAACATTTTTCTTTAACAAATAGATTTACTGATAAACAGCATTGTCTGTTACTCACGGCACGTTACGTTGCTTTGTATTGCGTTATAATACGTTAAGTTAAATAATTTTCGTTCATTCTAAATTCGATTAGCAGGTTACGCTTTACTACTTCGAAGTTCTTGTTATTAGATCAGCCAAGTATGCAAAGGTTTGCTTGAAAATTATAGATTAAAAATAGAGATTGAAAAATTTATCAATTCATTTTGTAAAATTTTTTTAAGCAAATTACGAGTACCAATTAAATTCCTCAGATCACATTAAAAATTTTGAAATTATAGGCGACTTATTTGTTTGTTTTCCCTAAAACTAAATGATTTTTGTTTTGTAAATAATTTTTATTAAAGCAAATGATTTTTTTTTTTTTTAATTATTGTAATTGTCTATTAAAAAATCATTCTTTATTTGTATTGTGCATTTTATTCAAAATTCTAAAATTTTTGCATTAAATTTTAAAATACGTATAATGCGTTTTTAATATACATAAATGTGTTCTCACACACATATCATTCCACAATTTAAACATTAAATATTTAACAAATATTTTTCAGAATTAGATTCGAAATTATTCGTGCATGTTGTTATATTTTGCTTTTATATTGATTTTGGTATTAATATTCTATGTTTTTAATGTTATACTCGAATATAGGAGTATATGTAACTTGGTGTATGTATAAAATTTATTTAAAATATAAGAGAGGAAAAAAATTTAAAATAAGCATTTGAACACATTCATTAAATATTTATTTTGTTAAAATAAAATAAATTGTAATTTTTCATGTTGAAAAATTAAAATAAAATATTGAAATTTACAGAATTTTGCTATTATAGTTTGGATAATAAAATTAATCAGTACCTAAATTTAGAAACTAGCATAATTTGTTACAATATCGAAAAGAAAATTAATTTTAATTGAAAATTGTGGAATTGTACACAGGTACATATATTTGACTAGGAATCCTGCCAAATCCAGCAAATCAATTGGATTTATTAAGGAAAATGAGAAAAAAAATGAGCAATCCAAATATGGTTTATGCTCAAAACAATTTGAAATATGTGAAATTTTTTATTATTAAACCCACCCCGGATGCACACATATGGTTTAATAATATAGAACCGCAAAGCTACGAAAATTTGGTAAATCAAGGCAATCTCATCACGGAAATCATTTCGATAATATTTTTATTAAAATTATGTTTAATGTTTTAAAAGATAAGGGCGGCAAAATAGAAATATTATAAAATTTGAGATTATTGCAGAACTCTGGTAGCTTATACCATTTTCGTGTATCTATTAAATTCAAATAATTGAGATGTTCGTAAATTTCCAAAAAACTTTTAAAATATTTCCAAGATTCTGTAATTATACACTAAGATTGAACTGTAAAAATTTTAAAGAAGTGAATATTATTTTACAGTTTATTTTTACAGTGCTTTTACATAAAGAGTTATTAGTTAAAATAAATGCCGAACTAAGAATTTTACAAGCAATCGAATTATAGTACCCATTTAAAAATAGATTAAAAACAAATCGGAATTCGATATATCAGGCATTTGATTTGATGTTATAGGTTTAATATCTACGTTATTCGGCGTTATCCAAGTTGTTTTTAATTCACAAAGTACTTACGATAAGTACATAGTAATAATAAAGATTTCTTTAATAAATTTTTGGTCTTATAATTGAATTAAAGGTCAGAATTTATTTTCAAACATATTATGTAACATTTATATCTAATAATATTATACTAAGACTCTTGTTATAAGATTATATGAAATTTTATCTTCCATTTATTCCAAGGCTTTATATGCTTAATATTTTTTATCTTTCTAAGAAAAACATAGAAGAAAAGCCAGACATATTTATTTAACAAACTCTTCACATTTTTTTGTTTTTCAATATTTTCTTATAAAAAGTTCATATTAAATGTTTTTTTTTTTTCTCGCCAAATCGGATCGGTTTCAAAATACAAACATGGTACAAAAATAATTTTTCATTTAATACAAAGATTTTCGTGGTAATTTTGTGGATTTTCTTTGTTATTCTTATTTTTCTTTTTTTTTTTAATAAAAACCTACTCATTTATAACAATAGAGTAACTAATAGTAACTATTTATATTATTTTTGATTGTCAAGACTATACTTTTAAAAGCAAAAGTTTATTTGGTTTAAGGTACACAAGAAAAATATAATAAGAAAATTTTCTTGAAAAACCAAATTTTATTCAAGTACAAGAAAGGGGAAGGGGGGAGGGAGACGAGAGAATTTGTATAACATTTTGGTAAAATAATCTTTTATATATATGTTATGTTTGTGTATATATATAGCTTTTATTGTTGTGTTTGCTTGGTAAAATTTGTGTACATTTGTAACATTTCAATTAAATCTCAAAATGTACACATAATAATGTGTATTTTTGTCTAATTTTTTTGTATACAATTTTGGTTCAAAGAATTCCAAAATCTTATTAAATATTAAAAGACATTTAGGTATCAATATTGATACCTAGAGTAAACCTTCAATTCTCTATTTCATCTTCATATATTTTTCTGACATTCTTACGATAACATGCAAAGAAAATTTTGGAAATTTTAATTACAATTTTAATTGCAATATCGAAAATTGCAATTTTATTACTCTACCTCCTGATGAGCTCAAGCAAATTGTGAGACTCGGAAGACCAAAACTCCGCCGCCGTAAGAGAAAAATCTCTCTAGTATTTCACGTTTCCTATAAGGGAGCACATCACACTCCGCCAGAATACGCAGAACGGTATATTCATTTTATAATCGCGATAATAAAAGTAGCTTAATGGAAGTAGAGTGAAATTTTATTTGTTTAGGTGAATATTGTCCGATGAAACACGGTAAAAAAAATCGAAAATCGGGTTTTTTTAACTTCAATTCCCTCATTTGCATAGGAGTAAATAACAGTGATAAAATTTCTTCTTACAATTTTCAACAGCTTTTCATGCTTTATTTCCAAATGGTTATTTACATTATTAACTATTCAATTTCTATAAAAAAAAAATACTTAGGTTAAGCCAATTCATAAAAATATTAAGAGCAAAACAAACCTTAACCAAACCGAATAAGAAAGCAAAAACCAAAAATGGAAAAAATGAAAACCTTTCCTGAGGCATTTCAAGGTCATTTTTTTCGGTAATATTAAAATTTTTCTTTTTTTTGCCTATTTATTTCTTGTTATCATTCATTTTGTTTTTATTCATTCGCCTTTTTCCATAAAATATCGCAAGAAACTCAATCAATTTGTAGGATTAACGAAGTGTATCATGAAAAAACAAGTATAAGATAAATAGAAGAAGAAAAGCGCAACACCTGGGAATTTGTACAGCATAAAAATGAAAATTATTTTTTCGGACTTTTCTCAAAAAAATTTTCTTGAAAGTTGTTGATTAACAAATGAAAAAGAAGAGACCAAAGAAACGAAAACAAAAAAAATTATATTGAGCATAACATAAAAGAGAAACTGAGATATTGTCGTAATTCATTTAATGATGATTCTTTAGTGAACTCAATTACAAGGATCATTTACGTTTGTTTTTTTTTCTTCTTATATTTGATTGTTATTTCCTCCCATTTACATACTTAGAATGTTATAATATTAACGAAGATTGCAAATATCAAGACAAAATGAATTAAAATTTTTGCTAGTTAAATTTAGTTTTTTTCTATTTTTTAGAGGAATGCTTGAGATTTTTTGCATTCATTAAGAATTTTTTATTTAGATTAAATCTTTATTTAAGATTATTTTAGATTTGAATAGAGTGGTAGGTATGAGAATATAATAAAAATTATTTAAATAAGGTAAGTATAGTGAAGTTATTTTCGAATACCATATTATATGAGATTGAGAAATAGTCATTGGAAGAAAATTTAATATTTGTTTTACATAATACATTCATGGTTTGAGACTTAGATTAATGGAATATTGAAAATATTTTTATTCAAAATTGGTGCTTTGGTAATATTCATTTACTGATTCCAATCTAATTTTAAATTTATTATTTTAAAAAAATTAAGTGGTGAATATTAAAAATAATTTGATTATAAAAACGTTCAGGTATGACGCCCGAAGATGGGAAGTATTAAAAATTTTTAAATAATCAACGAAAATACTACTTACACTAAGTGTGTAGGTTTAAGTTTAAGGTGATGATCTGAGAATGCCATGTAGGCCAAATAGGCCCGTTGTGATACCATTGATCTCAACTATTTCAGCTAGTGTACAGTTATAAGCCCTATCACAGCTCGACTGTCACGCCAAGAAAGAGACAACAGATCCGACTGTGTGTGTAGATCAAAAATAAAAAGTGACAAAGATTAGTTGTTTTAGAGGAAATCCGAAAAAGAAATAGAAAAAATTAATGAAAAGGGTGTGAGCCTTGTCGATTACAATTGTGGTATTAAGCCAGTTATTCTCGCTCCAAGTGCCGTGTAAGGCTGTTTCATGATATAATAATGGAATCATATATACTTCAGTTCTATTAGTTATTGGATTAACTATGCGGGGGAAATATTTATTTAATATTAATTTTTTAATTCCCAAAGATTTATTTTGAGGTGAATATAATTTTTACAGTGTTTGCGACCCCGAACCTTTCAGTTAAAAGATCGCTGCTATAAACAATGAATTATTGGTCCAACAATTGAAGCCATTGTCTTTGTTGATCTCAATGATTTTTTTTTTTATTAGTGAATCTCATAGTCTGTTATAAATTAACTTTAGTATTAATTGACGAAGAATACTTTCTTTATTACGTAACTCAACAACAATAATGGGTCAAAAATTCTAGGTTTTTTTTTACAACATTTTCAAATTATTGCCGGAGATGTTGTGATTTTTGTTGTTATCAAGCATAATTTTCCAATTTTCTTTTGCAAATAAATTTTTTTATAGTAATTTTTTGTAATAGACTGTACATTTATTTTTTAGATTTCTATATTTGTATTACTCGTATAAATAGAAAAATTTAGAAAAAATTTTTATGTTAAAATTTTAAAGAAAGCTATTAATAAGAACAAGGTATAACGCAACAGTATTCCTTTTTATCTTCAATAAAGTAACAAGAATTTTATGATTATAGGGTGAAGAGTAATACTGTGTGTGTGTGTGTAATTCTTGGATGTTGTTACTTTATATTAGATGAGAAAAATTTGAATAAATTTTCTTTTATATTTCAATTATATTAAATTTTAACATTAGCATAAATTTTATTCTATTGTTATAATTTTTGTTCATTATTATTAACTTGTGAAACATTAACTTTTGAGAAGAGAGTCCAACCTAGCTAGCTCCATTTCTATTTGACAGACAATACGAATTTTTTTTTTTTTTTTGAAAATTAAATGGAAAATGATATTTTATATAAAAAATTTTTTTCAATTATAAAAATTTTTTTTTGGTGATTTCTCTTTTTTCTACTTTACATCATTAAGGTTATACTGAAGTACGAATAAATAAAAAGCATAAAGTAAATTATGACGAATTTTTTTAGTCAGAGTATTTTTTTACAAGGATTTCTTTAAGACAGTAAAAAGGAGTCATTTTCAAAAGAGGAGAATAAAAATTAATACTTTCGGTGAAAGAAAACGAAAAAAGGACAAAGTATTTTGTTTTTCTTTTGGTCATCTTATATACTGAGAAGTTTTGAATATTAATTTGACCGACAACCAGATAAATAATTAAATTTTGTCCGTTGATCAAAAGGGTATATGCAACTTGAATTTAAATATACTGGAAAGGTAAATTATTTACCTGTAAAAATTTGTGTAAGCTTTAAGCGCTTTAATAATTTTTTTTTTTTTATAAAAACGGAAATTTTTTTTTTTAAATTTTATGATTTGTCTTCATGGTTTTTGGTTTTTAAGATAATGGTGTCTATGGTACAAATGAATAATTATAAGTGATTATAGCGGCAACTTTTCGAGCAAAAAAAAAAACAAAATTCTTTAGAACGAAAAAATTTCTCTCCTAAAAGGAGAGCCTCTTCCGTCCTGTAACTATAAAGAAAAAATTCTCATTAATTTTTTTTTTAAAAAGTTAGAATTTTGCAATTACAGGGATACCTCTATGAGTCGAAATGGCACGGGAACGCTAAAACAGTTCAAGTTATGGAACGCTAGCAGTTCGAGTTATAGAGGTTCGAGTTGTGGAAGCTCCACTGTATTTTCTTACTAAACTGTTAGATACCTGCCTATTAATGAAAATATACCGTGCTGGCTTATAATATTAAGTACAAACCAAAAATTAGCGCATAAGATTTAACAAATAAAAAATTTTTTTTTTTTAATTCGGCGTATTAAAATTAAGATTATTTTGAGATTGCAAAAAAAATATTTTTTAATTTTAATTCTTCATTTAAATTATAATATCCTTTTAAAATAAAAAATTTTCGAAATTAAGGAAAATAATTTTAATTAAGGATTTTTAAAAATGATAAAGGGATTAATTTTTTTTTTCATCTGTAAAACAATATCCTCAAAGAATTTTGTTCTCCTCGAAATTTTTAATTATGGAACTATTCAAATTCATATGTAAATATCGTGTACATCTATACCTAACTCTAATAGTATAGAAAAGCTAATTTAAGAGGTAAAAAATTGAAGGATTTAGAAAAAATTTTTTTAAAGAAAAGAAATAAAGATTAAAATAATTTTTTAATTGGATTATGAAATGTAATTAAATTGAATTGCTACTAGAAATTAAAAGAATTTTGAATTATGCCATAATTTTCTTGTATAAAACCTCAATATGGATTAGGAGTAAATTTAACAAAAAAAAAAATGGCAACTTATTTGGTTTTGTAAAAAAAAAAATTAAGAACTTAATCCATTTACCAAGAAGAGACAATATCTTGTTATAAAGAAGTTTCTAATAAAGAATTAAATAAATTGTAATGACGAATATATTGACCGGCGGAAAATTAAACAAAATGAGGCAGGAAGGGGGAAGTGAAATTGATGTGGACGAGCTCGAATACTATTAATAAAATAATCGTCAATAAATTATCCTACAACTTTATCACAGCTGAAATGAATTTTTTAAGGAACAATTTTCTCGGCCAAAATTATGCTATTGCCCCGAAACACGCTAACAAGAAAGAAATCATGGCAGGTGTGGTAGTCATAAGAAACAGCAAAATTTAAACTAGATAAAATATTAAGAAGACTTATTTTATAAGTAAAAAGGACGGCAGCGATACTACTACTCCCAAAAGAGGACATAACCTTGAATACGAAGCAGTGAAGAATTTAATCGGCGAAATACCTGTACTTCAAAGGAAAGGAACAAAGGAAATTTTAAATAATCTTAATGAACAAGGGGCTTGCAATAAAATAATATTAAATTTGTAAACTATTTTAATATAAATTTTCGTAAAATCAAAGGAAACTTGTTAGGAACATAAGAAAAGAGACCAGTTTTGCGAGATTATTTCGGTCAATGACGTTCCTCCCAAAGTAGCTGGTCAATAAATTCAAAAAATTGAAAGGAAATTAACTTGGGAGCCATTTAAAACATTTAAGAATTAATAGAGAAGTTGAAAAATCAAACAATAAAATTTCATAAAGTTATGATTTCATTCGATATTATGGCCTTTTTCAGCAGTGTCTCAATAAACGAATCATTGGAATGGTTGCTCGATTTTTGAAGACCATAGTTAGAGAATACAGGATATGAGGAACAACTTATTATGAATCGTTAATATCTTCTGTGTAATACAAACTCAAAAGGCACATAATTAATGTCCCTGTATTAGCCTGTGCATACAATATATATTTACCTTATTTTATCAATATTTAATAAATTTGTACATAAATCCTCATATATTTGAATTCTTTTGATATTTGAATTGTCATGTTGTAACAATAAAGGCTAAAAGTTAAATGAAATTCTATAAAAATACAAAATTATTTTAGTTTTACCTTGTTAATTGTAATTGTAATTTGTATATAAATTAACATTATACATTATGTAATACATAAAATATTTACTTAATTTAATAATTTTTGAAGACTTGCAAAAGTTGTGATTTTAACAGAAAAAGTAAATTATTTGTTAATAGGATTAATTCTTATATTTACATACACACATGTATAATTTGCAAGTAAATATTAAACCATATGATTTAATAAGTAAATATTTTATTTTTTATATAATATTATTTTAGGGTATTCAGTATTACAAAAATATTTAATTAAATCAAACATAATATGGGGAAGTTAATAGGCAAAAACAAAGACTAAAAAATAAAATATTTTTAGAATGTTGTAAGAGAATTTTAGGATCAGTATAGTCTCAATTTTAATATTTCCTTTAATGTAAGTGATGTAGATTCTAGGTTATTACAGAGGGATAGGGATATATCTCCTTTCAGATCACAGCAGCCAGTCATGCTTTATTGCAGCCTTCTCATATCCAACTTATATTATTCGGATTCGAAGTGTCTACCCGAAGATATCTCTCAGGGAGTTGGATTTGAGCTTCTCAATAACATGCTCATGTTATCAACGTCTAGGTCAGAGCAGGATAGTTACGCACAGAATATGTACGAAAATTGTTAATATGTTATTATAATTACTTTGGTTTTTTGCCTTAGATATTGAATTCGAATGAAAGAATGGTGTGATCAGATGAAGAAATTTTGTAATAAATCTGCCAACTCTGACTATGAAAATCAACAGGATAGAGCTCGTCTGCCCTTGATAAACTATTCAACCAAAATTTAAAGATTATATAATCTTAAAAACAAAGTCCTTAAAACATATCCTTATTGACATTTTGCTCTTTTGTTTTTTTTTTCAAAAAAAAAAAATGGAATACAATAGAAAAGAAAGGAATCAATTCCATTAAGTGAACATAAAAATAAGATAAAATTGATGGTTTGAAAACATATCAGAAACCAATTTTCATTATTTGGGTTCACTTAACTTTAGAATGGAGGCCCTTTTACAGATTGTTGTTGATTTTATTTAAGAAAAAATATAAAAGAAAATAAGAAACTTTCTTTATCCTATTAATGTCGTCGTTTTTTTTGTATTCTTCTTCTTCGGCTTTATTAGCATTATTTTATTTAAAAAACAATTCATAAAATCATTTTGTGTAGGTTTAACAAGCCTTTTCGATTGTCATATTTTGTATATGTGACAATGAAAAGAGTTTAAAAATAATAAATGGATTGAATTTCTTAATATTTTTATTGTTAAAGAAGAGTCAAAGTTAAAAGATTAAAAGAATTTGGAAAGAAATGTTAAAGGATTCAATTATTTGTTTTGAGTAAAGGTTATTACAGGTTCAATACAAGGTTAAGATTTGTTCTTATATAATAATGCTATTATAGATTTTAAAGGGAAATGTAAAATAGTCTTTAAAACATCAAAAATATTCTTCTTGTGTATTGGTTGTGTTAGAATTTGGAAGTTGTTATGATTAATTTATGAGTTGTTACGGATAAAATTGTTAACTGTTATAAAATTGTAAACAAATCAAACAAAATTATGGAAAATTTTCGAGTATTAACTTAGTTTTAAGCATCTTAGTGTTGCCAGAATTGAATTATTTACATTTTTAATAGAAACCCAACTTATCGACCTTAAGGTTCAGTTATTATTGCAGCTTTGTACAACAAAAACATGCATTTTATTAAAATTTACAAAATTTGTTTATTCTATAAATTATTCAATTTTTATGCAAAGGTGGACTGTATTTAATAGCAGTTCTTGGTTATTTAATTAATGTCTGTGAAAAGTAGTGCTGTTCAATTTTAATTTACTGATTTTTCAAAAATAACCCAAATTTCAGAATTTTCACTTGTAACACTAACATTTGCCAATATTAAATTCAAGAATAATTTCAATAGAATCAAAAATAGAATCAAGAATTATTCAATATTAAACCTGTTATTTTGCTTTATTTGAAAAATTTGAGGAAAGTATGTGAATAAAACCAAAAAATGTTGCCAAATAATTTCATACAAATTAGAATAAACTCTTAATACTCTGGTAACACTTAATGTGAAATCAATGTTTTTTTGTTAAAATATTTTCTGATTTCTCTATAACAAATATTTTTGTGAATTCCAAGATAAATGTCCTTATATCCTCTATTAATATCCAATAATAAAGAATACAAATAGAAAAAGGACATCGCACAATAATTTATAATAAAGGATTTATTTTTTAATTTCAAAATACATATATAGAATCATAATAATTTTTTGAAATTTGATCGAATTTATTGTGTTCGATAAAGAATTGATTTATAAAAAAGATATTCTTCATTGAATTTTTATTTTTAATATTATAATTTGTAATTATTGTTTAAGAGACGTTTTGTATTGAAAAATTGTTAGCAGAGACCTCAAAATTATTTACAGTAGTTGTAAAAATGTATATTTTCTAATTATAATTTTACAAGGTTATAATATTTCAAGAGTAAGATATTTTTTTTCTATAATATGTGCTGGTATAGGTGTTTGATATTGATATTCTGGGTGGGTTGCAATTCAAAATACAAATGAGTTTTGTTATGACACAAGCAGCTTATAAATAATATTCCTTACAATATGTGAAAATAGAAGTTGTATTATGTGTATATATGAAGATATTTATAACACTCTAACGTAAACCAAATTAGATATCATATGACAAAATTCTGGAATTGAAAAATGCATTCTACATAAACGTGACTTTGAAAATAAATTTTGTGATTTGTGTAATATCACTTATTAATTATTCGAGAATGTGCTTAAGAATTAGAATTTCCTGATCCGTTTAATGAAGACGCAGTAGAAATTTCAGTAATTTTCTGTCCCTGATACACATTAGCCTCCTTTCAATTCAACATTATCTTGCAGCTTTTTTATACGAGTACTTAATAAATTTATACATAATTTTCCTGTTTTCCAAACATGTACTCATTTTATCAACAATTTTCTTGAAATTATTCGAAAATTTTATAAAAATTTAAAATTTGTAAAAAATTCTTGCAATTCTTTAAACAAAGTTTTGATTTCTTCTCTACCGTATGTATGCATTTCTTTCTGTTCTAATTAATATTCAAATTTCAAGAAATAAAAACCACAAAAAAGAAAAAAGGAAAATATCCTTAGAGATTTGTTTTGACTACATTATCACTCCCTGTTTCGGCAATATTGACTACCATCAATCTTACAAAAAAAGATTTTGAAAGCAAAAGAGCAAAAAAAAATATTTTTGAACTTGAAAAATTTTTTCACATATGAGCATCACATTTTAGTCATATTGGTGTAAAAATTACAACCGAAAGCAAAATTTTTTTTTCAGAATTCTCGAATTCTATAATTCTCCTTTCCTCTTGAGTTTTGTACATACTAACATAATAATATATTATTGTAAGTATAGATAAATTAATTTTTATTATAAAATCTTGATTTATGATGGTGCGTTGTCTTAATTCTTAATGTAAAAATTCACATTCACGGAAATTAACAGTATTCTTTAGAGAATTATGCCAAAGCAAGTTTTTACAAATGATAAAATAAATGAAAAATCACGAATGTAATATTATGTACAAAGAAAATGTATTTTAAATTTTATCACATACATTAAGATTAATGATAAAAATTAAATGGAAAGGCAATGATTTTTACTATGTGATTCTTTTAACTTAATCACCTATAATTTAAGTTTTCTATTTTCCATAAAATTGTGTTTCTACTATAAGTGTAGATAATAAGATTAATTAAGGTCAATTTTAAGGGAATATTTGAAATTTGAGCCGAATATGTTAGTATAATAATATTTTTAGGGCAAATTAGTAAAATTATAAATTTAAATATGGAAAATTCAAATATAGCAGTACATATAAATTTTTGAAGAAGAGACGACTTAGGTGGGTCTCATTTGTTACCACAGATAGTTAACAAAATATTGTGGTAGCTGAATATTTGTGTATTGTACAATGAAATTCATAAGTAAGGCTAGTTAATTAGTCCTTGAATCCATTAATTTAACACCAATCCAATTCAGGAAGTATATAATTTTTAATAAATTAAAATTTGGCTAGCAACCAATGGTTTTTCATATTTCTTAATCAGTAATAAAATGTTCAGCTACCACAATACTTAATTTCTCAATGAACATATTGATATTTCAAAATAAAGATCTCATTTATTAACTTATTCAAATAATTTCTTTGGTATATACAAAATATGTGTGTATTTTGTCCTGATTTCACTTTTATAGCAAGACAACCAAGATGCATGAAATTTTCATTTTAAATAATAAAAGTCATAAAAAATACAAACTCCTCTTCAACTCATTATTGAAGTGCCTCTAAAATTTGAAATAAAGAATAGATGATGGTGTTGCCATTTATTATTAAAATCATATTTATACGAAAAAAAATCTCTATGTCAATAAAATTTATGAATAATGTATAACAAAAATGTATGCTTTAAAAAAGTTCTGAATTTTCGGATTCAGTGTGAGAAAAATTAATTTTTTATTTTATTTTTTTGATGTTTAAAATAAAATTTCACCTGTTCTTTTAAAACGTGCTTAAAAATTTTTTTTTTTTTATTCAAGTGTAATTTCTTTTCTCATTTTCTTTAAAGGTCGAAAGTTGGGATGAACAAAATGTGCTCGTATTATTTAACAAACATGTTTTTTGTTTTTTATTACATAAAATTTGAAAAATTTTTTTCATTTTAAAAAAAAAATTTAATTATCCTTGGTGTGATGATTTTCTGTATACACACATAGTGTGCGTATACTTAAAAAAAAATATATATATTGGGTATGGTGAGTAAAAGTATGATTAAAGGAAATGAATAAAATACAAAGTTAAGAAAATTTTTTAATATTTTATTACTAAAAATTTTATTTTGATATTTGATAATGAAAAAGTTTTTGAATTTTTTTAAATTTTTCTTTAAAAATACTTGTAAAATTTCAGAATGTTTTCAGAATCGTTTGATATCAGTGATTACTATACTCGCAGTAAGTGACATCTATACAAGCATATACCACAGTGACACCTATAATCACACATACCAATGATTTAAAATTAAATCCGAAGCCAAACATATTCTAAATTACTAAATAAAATTTGTCAATTTAGCAGATTGACAATGCAATAGTTCTGAGCTTATAATTCAAAAAAAATTTAACTATTTTTTTGTGTTATTTGTCTTCGAAAACATTCTCAAATCTAGTACTCAAATAAACTGAAACAAATTGAAATGCAACCAAGAAACAGTTGTATTATTTCGGGAATATTCGGAGCCATTCGGATGTAAATTTTTCCGATTATAATTTAAATAGTGTCTTAGTTATTACTCAAACGTTTCATAAACTACCCCAAATAATAAATGATCCTGTAAGCTCAATGTTGTTACTATAAATGCTTATTCCAGGAATTCTGCAGCATTTTTGGTTTATTCCCCATTTTTTAACTAGTGAATATTTTCAAAGGCAAAGAAGCATTATGAACTTGGCAATGAAAAAGTATGGATATCATAAATTTTAAGTATGCAATTCATTTTTAATAATTTTCGAATGTTGAGTAATGATGTAAAACAAATTTAATTTTTATAGACCATTCTGAATTATTTTAAGATACTTTCAAAGAATATTGACTTTTAAATTTAATAATTTGATTTTTATATACATACATAACATGAGCCAATAAAATTTATAATATTTATTTATGTTTAATACTGTTTTTAAAATCCTAAGAATCGAGGGCGTATCTTCAATCTTTTAGATATTTAATAATTGAATGAAAGCTCATTGTGCTCTTGAAAGGATTTATTTAAATTATTTAATTAATTTTAATACAAATAATATCCTTGCCATAATAATACTTGTAAATAGTGGATAGTATATATAATAATACTTGTAAATAGTGGATAGTATATGGAAATACACACTAGTATATGGAAATTAAAAATTTTTAAAATAAATTGAATAGTCTATTAATAATATTTATTAGTAAAAATACCCATGCAGTTAAAATAGTAAAAATTTTAGTTTTCATTTGTAAGGTCCTGCCATTGATTTAGAAATCTTCGAAATCAAGTTTTGAAGACCCATACTTGGTAACTCTTGAACTTTTTAAAATATTTAACCAACCATAAACTTACATTTTATATGTAAAAAATTTATTTCTAAAAAGAAAGGATTAAAATCAAGGATCATTCAATTTTGTTTGTTTTTTTCCGAAAAAATTATATTAAATTTAAATAATAACAATTTTTTTATTATTTTATTTTAAAAGAACAATATGAACAAATTGATTTTACATTTCTTTCACATTATACAAGATTATTTTAAAAGTATCCTACTAAAATTTTCATTAAAAATACATGAAAGTTAAAAAAAAAATAAAGGATTTTCAATCAAAGAGAATCAAAGATGAAGAATTTTTCTTTTATTATAAATAAATGAAAAATAAAAATATTATAAAAATAAATAATTTTTTATTTTTATGTTTTTGCATAATTTTTCATTAAAAATTTAAAAGATCAATAAAAAATAAAACAAAATAAAAATTATAACGCTGTCACCTTGAATTTTACGATAAAAATAAAGATTTGTAAATATTTCATTGCCTCTTCTATAGAGGAATTGGTATTTAAAAATTTGTTTTGGAATAAAATCCTTTTGCTTTCAGAATAAGATGAGGAAGACATAATCCATAAGGATAATCTACATATATAAGCAATTTGTAACAAAAATGGGCTCATTACGGTTAAAATTTATTATCCATTAGGCGTAAGACATCCAAATAAGATAGAGAAAATGATAATTTTTTTTAGACGAAAAAAAAATAAGATGATTCAAATTGAGCCGTTTTATTCCCCACATTGAGCCGAATTTTTCACCACATTGAGCTGAATCCATACACAGCATAGATTTTAATATACGTAAATCTCCTAGCAATGTTATAGCTTTGAAAAACGCTTTTAATCGTTTTCTCATACAACCACATTTGAATAATTTTACTTACTACCCAAGCATTTTTGATGAGGCGGGTTTGAGTACGCAAGTACATATATCAGAATTCATTGGGGAATTTTTAAATTTATATTAGCTTTATTAATTGTTTTTTATTTAAATTGTCTTTCTATACAGTATTTGCCACTATTTTTTCCTGCAGAGGGTTCGTCAAATACCTATTTACACAATTACGCAAGAAACTAGTGCATGGCTGTTTACGATATCATACACCAGATCTATAATCAACTTAAGCTCATACTTCACCAAAAATTTTTGAGAATTAATGAGAACTGAATTAATTTTGTTCTTAAATTTTTTAAATATTTTTCAAGAAATTTCATAATTTTCAAGAGAGAATAACTATGAGAAGTAAATTTTCTTGAAGCGAAAAATTTCTCATATAGTCAATTAACATTATAATGTGACGTAATGTAATAACTGCTATGCTTATCTCATTCTTGTTATCCTACAATTATAGAATAGAGTCAATATTAGCGCTAATTAAAACATTTTGTAATAAATAATAATGTTAAATTTTTATTATTTGTACAATTGCAATTTTCTTGAATATTTTCCCTCTAATTGAGGGAAAATTTCTTTTAATAAAATATTTAATTATGAAGAAAATCATTCTCAAAATATTAAACACTCTATTTCAATTTGTTCAACATTTTCATAATATTTTTTTTTTTTGTTACTAAAACTTCTATTTAATTAACACATCAGAATGAGAAAATAATAGAGTAAATGTATAAGTATCTAAGTATCCTTCTCATTATACCATAAATGTTTAATATCCTTATTAGTCCTTTTTCCTCTACTATTAATATAACTATAATGTAGCTGTAATGTAATATAAGTTGTATATGTTGTATAATGTTAATTTAACATCTGGGTAAATGATGATAATTATTACTGAAATCTTTAAAAATATTTCCAAGAATACAATCTGTTAAATTTTTATTATAAAATTCATATTAAATTTAAAGAGAGTTCCTTTTTTGTTTTGAAAAGAGAAAAAGAATTACAAAAAAAGAGAATAAAACTACTTTTTTTTTTGTTTTCCAACTGAGAAAGAATGAAAAATTTTCAACTTTTTTTACAGAATTTTTTTCTTATATCTAACAAAAAATTTAAAAAGACAAAGCTAAAAAAAAAATTTTTAAAGTTCATAAAAAAATTTGAAAGTTTTTCTTGTTCTTTTGTCTCTTTTCAACTTTTAAAATATAGTTTTCCTTTTTTATACCCGTGCGAACGTATTTTCGAAGAGTAAGAGTAATAAGTTTTGTTTTACCGTTTGTAACACTAAGAAATAATGGTCTGAGATATAGATTCAAGTATATGTTTTTGATTAGATCCGAATTCTGAGTCGATTTAAGTATGACTATCCGTCCGTCCCAGCGATAACTCATAAACTAATTGATTTGAGCTCATTCAATTTTCAAAAATGATTTATAATAGTAAATGCTAGAATAACATTTAAATTGGATGTGATCGAGGCAGTAGTTCAGGTAGCTGCTCTAAAATTTTAAAAGATACTGGGTTTTATTTGAGAAATTATAGAGCCTAAAGTATTGAAATTTCGCACAGATATTAATATATTATTAGAGTTCTTATATTTGATAAAACTAGTTGAAATTTTTTGACTTGCGGTAGTAGCTGCTATACACAGTTGTGTATTATGGAAATTATTGAGATTACAGGGGTGAAATTTTTCATAAAGGAATAAAAAACCAAGATTACGTATAGAACACTATGGCAGTTAACACACACTACTTAGAATCATTAATTCGTAAGGGTATCACAGAGTAGACACGGTAAAATCTACTTGTTCTCTTTTTATTTAAATTTCTTTCATAATTACTTTTTGTAGAGAAGATGATTTTTGTTACAGATCTTTATAAATATTATCCTTGCATATACACTTACATAAATTATTATTTTCAATAAAAATATTAAAGTGTTTCAAATTTAATTTAACAAAAATTTAATTTCAATTTAATATTATTCTTTAAGTTCTAATATTGTAAATTAAAACTTAATTTCGTATATTTTTGTAATTTGTAACTTACAAGTTAAACAATTTAATTATAAGGTAAAGATTTTTCACCTTTTCAACACCAAAAATTATTAATAACCCGAAAAAAAAAACAACTAATGGCATTGTAAACACAAACTTTTCACCTACAAAAATAATATGATTGATTACTTTTTTTTATAGACAAAGGCCGATAATATTTTGTGGCCATATTTTATCGATCATAGGTCAAATTAATATTTGCTTTATATTATTATGGTATACAATTAAATTATCCTTAAATTTCAATATTAATTTATCAAAAATTTTTTAATATTAAAAATAAAAATTTTCATAATATAAATAGAATCACAAAATATACTTGGACCGAAGGCCAATTTTTGCATATTTGTGAAATAATTTTCTTAAGTAATTCCAAAACAAAAAAAATCAAATATTTGTTTGGAATTAATTTCAGATTTCTGCAAAAAAAATTATTGTTGCTAATGAAAATTTTATTTTTTATTGTTATTATTTAACCCTTTCGTTGCGACTGGTACAAATGATGATACCATAACTTTTTGAAATTATTGTAAAGTGATTCAAAAATGTAAAAATGTACTATTAGAATATAAATGGAATTACCCATTTAGTAAAGCCTTGTAAGAACAAGGGCCTTGAAACCGTATTAGCTGTAGTGCAAATCTCGAAGAGGTTAAACAATTGAAAACTATTTAAGGAGTACTAAAATAATTTGTGAACATTGTTTGTTATTGGTTAAAATTTTTTTTAATATATTCCAACTGGATTAATTATAAAAATAACTAGTTATTCTACGAATGAATATCCACTAGTTAGAACTAGAATATCCAATCCACTATGTAGTTATTGCTCTACATAGCAGCAATATTTTATTGTGGTACATATAGGTACCATTACGTTTATACGTAGAAATTTTACACATACATTTTTATCTATATAAAAATTTTTAGATAATGAATGTGAATGAAACACAGTGTGAGTTGAATTTATGTGAAAGTGATAATAATGGAGAAAGCTCAAATGGAAGTGATGATTTGTATGAGGCACTGAAGATAATATTGTAATTAGAAAAAAATAATCAAGAATTTTCATTTTTTTTTTTTCAATAATGAATTTGGTGCCAATTTAATTTTAATTTCGATAAAAATTCGGATGGTGCATATGTTGCATCAGGATCCCCAATCTAATCCCGTATTTAGAACGGAAATAACATATTTTGTTTTATATTATGTCCGTTGAAATAAATCAATTCAAATTTGAAAGGGTTAAAGAATTTTTGGGAAGAAAAGTAAGGACTCTTTGATGTCCTTTAAAATTTATTATTTGCATGTAAAATTTTTATTAAAAATTTTTATTGGAAATGAAATTTTTTTAAGAATAACCCAAACATTATTATGACCAATTAATTCCCATAATTAATTAAATTTTAATTAACAATAAAGACAAACTATAAATTAATAATATTAAATTAAAAATTTCTGATAATTTACTTTTAAATTGGAATAAATAAAAAATTGAACAAATCATTTTGTAATAAACCAATAAAATTTGTAATTAATTTAATTTTTTAAATTAACACTAAAAATGTTTAATTGGTTTGAAATTAACATTACAAAATTTACTAGAAAATTAAAGCAAAAAATAATGCGGTTTCAATTCAAAAATAAAATTTAGAAAAAAAGACACTAAAAATTCACCACCTTTATAAAATCGCGCGAAAAATTCCGGAAAAATAAAATATTTCTATTTATTTGTTTGTCATTAAATTTTTATTGTTTTCTTATAATTTTAATTTTTTTTTTCTCTTAAATTTAATTTAATTTATTTTTAATCGAATTCCTGTGGTAAATTGAACATGAAACCATTTTAATTAAACAAACCAATTAAATTCAATAAAATAACAGAAGAAAGAATATGATAAAATTTTTAAAATTAACTTAACTGACGTGATGGTGGCAGTAGCAGTGGTATCGTAATATGCTATTTACGATAAAACAAAAAAAAAATGCAAAATTATTTAACAAACTAATTTTGTACATCCTTTTTTCTTTGGTTTTAACCAAAAAGGATTAATGGTTTGTTTTTTTTTTTTTTTTGGTTTAACGTTTTTTGTTGATTGATTCTACTAGAAACTAATATATTATGTAAGGTTTTATTTACATGGTGTTTCAAAAATTAATCAACGCATATTTATACAACTACAATTAAATAAATTTAATATTATGTTCCATCGAACCCGGAATTTTTGATTTTTAATTGGACAAGCAATTATTATGGAAAATTAACAAGCATCTATGAAGTGATTTATATTTCAGATTTAAATTTTCTCCGAAATTTTCTACTATATCTGGTACACGCTGTACATTCTTTCACAGGAAAACAATTTGTTTTTTATTTTCTTATATCCGTGAATATTTTATAAAATTCACGTACATAGATTTTTACTATACATGTTATTATTTATTACATGTGTACATATAAATAGAGTTAGCGGAAACATGCATCGATCTAGTTTTTCCAATTTTTTTATTTATTACGGTTATTGACTTCTTTTACCATATTTTATTTTTAATTCATTAGGGTATTCAGTATTTGTGGATGTAAATTTAACTATAAAGCCAATTATTTACTGTATTCATCTCATTGAGGATACATTAGGGATAACCCCATCTGGTATAACTCTACTCTATGAACTGCTAAATAGTTTGATCTTTTTTTTTTTTCGTTGTTTTGCTCCACAAGCTAATGGGTAAACATAGTTATTTATTTTTTAACCATAGGAATTAATTTTTTTCTTTTTTTTTTTAATTTTCATTTTTATCTTGGATAGAATTTTCTTGCTCACGAACAAAATATTAGGTGGTCTTTTCAATTCATCAATTCAATTGTGGTCATCAAGTTGAATTTTTTTTTTTTTGCACTATACCACTGTTAAGCTTATGAATGTGAATAGAAAGAAACTGAATTAAATGAAAGAAAAAAGGGGGAGTATACCAAAAGAGGGAAAAATTATTTCTAATAAATTATTGACCACTTGTGGTGCTTCCTACTTTTTTTTATAATAAGAGAAAAGAATAGTGGTATGGTCGATTTATTATCGACTTTTTTTTGCAATAAACTCAATTAATCAAAGTATATAAGGCTACAAGTATTTATAGACCTTTTGAATTTTTCGAAAAATTGTCATTAATAAATAAATACTTTCTCATAAAACTTCGATTCCAACATAAAATTCATAATTTTATTGATTAACAAAATTCTAAATGAAAACAATACCGTATTTTTCTATATTTTCAAATATATTTTTTGTAAATAAAAGTTAAAAGGTAGCAAAAAGATTGAAATCAAAGCTGATTAATTTTAAAAAAAAAAATATTTTAAGTATTTGAAAAATATTTGTGATTATTAATGCTAATTTACATAGGAGTGGTTTAATTAGAAGCATATATAAAGTATATGGTACCTTGGGACAGTCGATAAATTCAATCAATAATATATAAAGAATTAGCTTAATTTATTAATTGGTCTAAAGTTAATTTTATAAAAATTGAATAGAATTTGAATAAATTTTCTAACAATAGAATGCTCAATTGCTCATTTTATATCGTATATAAAAATTCGGAAGTAAAATAACGAGGAAATTAATTTTTTGAGCTCTTTTAAGCCATCTGATATTAAAATTGAAAAATCAAGAAATACGGTCACAGGTGATATTATTGAAAGGGTCTATCGGTAAGATGCACAATTTTTATTCCGAGTGATTTTCGATAATCAGCTTTCTGAATTGATACAGAGATACAGAAAAAAAATAAATATGTTAAATATGTTGTTTAACTAATATTTGATTTTAAGAAAAAAATTTATAAAATAAATCACTGTTAATCACGAAAATCTTAAAATTAAAAGGAACTTTCAAATTTAACATGAGCAAAATTTTAATATTATCATTGTGGTGTATCAAGATTACAATGCATTCAAGATCATTCTTAAAGCACTAAACCAAATATATAAAAAAAATTTGAATTCCTTCTGAGATCGCCTGAAAGCGTACCGATCCGTTTTAGCTAGTTTTGAAATAAAACCTACTGAGTTTTCCTCATAAATTTAACCTGATAAACAATAGTGAAATTACATAATAACATAATGACCGTAGACACAAACCCAAATTTATTAAAAAGCAAATTTTTGTAATTAAAAATAAAGTTACAAATGAATTTATGATTAAATATTAAATTAAAAATTTTAACACGCCGATAAATATGCAATTTTTTAATAATTAATTTCCTCACTGTATAGAACGTACTCATTTTGATGAAAGTAGCTAGTTATGGAATCTTATTCAAAAATTAAATTAATTTCTGATCGAAAATGTATTACAAAATTGCAAGCATTATTTTTACACAAGTTCTACATCAAATATTCTAATTACAATTATTTATACATAATTTAAAAAACAAATTTCATTAAATAAAAATTAAATCATTTTATTAATTTTTATTGAATGGATTAAAACAATTACTTAATCTCGACAAACAAAATTTAGTTTTTTTAATAGTTTACATAAAAATTTTTAAAAAATTAAAAACTAGCTATGTAAATCAATTAAAGTTTTAAGCACAAAACAAAAAAATTTAATTTATAAAATTTTATAATAAAATCGTTTACGTCATTTAAGAACAAAATTTATTTGTATATAAAAAAAAAAGAGAAGAAAAAAAATTATTGAAAAAAAAGAGAAAAAATTCTCTTAAATAACCCATTTAACGATCCAATAATTGAATTTTCTTTTAAATATAGTTAGACAATAAAAGCGAATACAAAGTAAGTAGTACTCGTATATTTTAAATGGATTTTACTTGCATATATACAAAGAGTTTTTGTGTCGTTTCGGATTATGTTCAATATAGAACAAAAGAGTAAAAACAACACTTAATTTTTTTTTTCTCTTACGTTCATTGCTTTTTTTGTATTCTAAAACTTGTTATGGCTTTTAAATAGAAATTTATAATAATTTAATAATAAATATTTTTTAATATTATTAAATATTTTTTTTTTCATCCATGATTATATCAACATTGTATTAAAATAAAGAAAAGTTTTTCAAGATGAAAATACAAAAATTAAAAGAGAAACAAATTGTGGTAACGCTGTTTGTGGTTAACCGAAAATTACTGAAATGAGAGAGAGTAGAAACAAAATTTAAACCACAAAAGTTCTATTTTGGAATTTTATAGTAAAAAATTTATTGGTATTTAAATAATCAAGTTCCGCACATAAATATTTAAGTACGTTACTAAATATAATTAAGAAATAAAATTTTACAATTAATTTTTTGTAAATTTCTAGTTGCAGTAGCTTTAATTATAGGCGTACGTAAAGAGATTGAACGAGTACGAAAGTAGGGGAGTACGTTCTTAAAATATTTTGTATAAAATTCAGTTGGATTTTTAATTTTAATTCTAGTAAAATTTATTTACATTAAACTAAAAGTATAAGGTTTGAGATATTTTTAAAATATCAAAGGCTTGCCAGCCCAAAAACTTAATCATTTAGTTTTAATATTTTTAAAGATTTTTTGTTCCAAAATCGTATAAAACAGGATTGATATAATTTTACAATATCATAAAATCTTAAAGCGATCATATTTTTTGTTGATTATTCCTTAATGGTTTTCAGTTTCGAATACCTTTAATTCATTAAGAGATCATAATCAAAATTTTGCTCAAATTGAGATCACAACAATAATAAAATCTTATTGCCTAATCATGTATCTCACTCTTTCATATCACATCTTATTCACTTCTCAATTCAGAATATATATTTTATTTTCTCAATAAGATTAGTCCATTTTTCAATTGAATTTTTGCATTTCTTTCTCAAATTATAGACTGAACGTCATCTCGCCTCACCTCCAAAAACAAAGGAAATAAATTTCGTGTACATTTTAGAAAAAAAAAAAAACTATCTATCTACGCAATACGAAATAATTTTGCTCCCTCGAAAATTACATTATACAAATATATGGTAGTTACTCACTGTCCTCTCACTTGGTGAGTAAAATAGCGAAATACGTGATCAGGCTCTTAATAACCAAATAATGCTAGGTCCGTAATGGATTAGTTGAGTATATAATGAATATATTAGGCATATTGCATATCATGTAATTATTTTCTCTTACTCTCAATTTAACACTAATGCGGAAAATTTTACTATCTTACAAGTGTTATGCATATTAAATGTGAATTGCTTTCACTATTTGATTTTCATTACAGAATTTGGTTAATAGGCAAATCTCCCCAAAATATTTAACATTTTTAAAATATTTTAAAATTTTCTTTTAAAAATAGTTAAGAAAATTTGAAATTTGTTTAAAAATTCTTTTTGAAACTATGGAGATAGTAAGGTATTTAGAAATTTATAAAATATTTTGAAATGTAAATATTTTAAGAAATTTTAAATATTTGTAGATAACTTGAAACAAAAACAAAAAAAAAATTCCTACTTAAAGTTATTTTTATATTCAAAAATTCTCGCTTCTCTCATTTCAATTTTTTTTTCTCTCATTTCAATAACCATTAAAAATATATACAAATACAAATATTTGTATACAAGTTCTAATACTTTGATGTTATACAAAGTTTAATATCTCAAGGCTAAAAAAAAAAAAAAACTGCTTGTCAGAAAAGTTAAAGGGATATAGAGAAATCATTCTGAAAATTTTCTTTTCTTCTAACTTCTGGCGTTATAAATTCCATTTAATATACATACATACATACAACAAACAACGTTAAATCAAAAATATTTAAAACTGTTAATTCTCGCTTTTCATTGTAATTTTTTTTTTTTATTTTCTTTATCTTTTTATCATTTTTTTAATCTACGATTTCGCATTCATTGAATTTTTCTTTTCGAAAAAAAAATTAATTTTGTTTCAATTTCCATTTTTTTCTCTTTTGTATTGTTTCTACTCAATTCTTTAATTTCTTTTTAGCATATTATTTTTGGAACAAAACAAAAAGCACCATAATTCTGTCATAATAAATTTAGAAGAATAAAAAATTCCTTAATATGCTTAAATTTTAATAAAATACCTTACAATAGTTTCGTTGTCTTGTATATCCTTTGATTTTTGTCACTACGCTACTCTTTCAGCGTTGAAATGTTGTTAGAAAAAAAATTTGAGAAAAAATGGGAAAATGCAAGCCATGTGCTCAAAATTTTTAAAGATTTTCAATTATTAAAGCCTTTTTTTTTTTTAAATTTCAAAAAGAAAAAATTAAATATTCCTTAAGACATAAGAGTTGTTTTAAAGAAATGAGAATGGCACTGTTGCTATTTAGAATACTGAGATTTTGAAAAAAAAAACACTGTTTAAATATGTCTTGTTCTCTCAAATATTTCAGTTTGATTTTATATAGCACCGCACTGCACTATTATAGTGTTGTACTTTATTCACCGTCTTGCTGCTATTTACACTGAATTCCCACTCAAAATTCTCTCTAAGAAACATTTAAAGTATTCACTGTCTTACTACTATTCATACCGCATTTTCACTCACACTTGTCTGCAAGAAAAACTTAAAATATTCACTGTCTTACTACTATTCATACTAAATTACAACTCGCAGTTCTCTTCAAAAAACACCTTAAAGTATTCACTCTCTTAAATTATACTAATCATACTGAATTAAAGGAAAGATGATTATTTTAATCTCTCTCAATTTCTCCTAAATTGTTTTGGTTTATTCGAACAATATTTCGTGTTATTTTCTCTCTAAATTCTTTTAAATAAAATTTTATTACTTTAATATCATTTTTCAATCGAATATGAATGAATGATCACCTCTTAAAGAATATTGTAGGAGTAGTGGTAGAAATTTTTTTTATATATTTCCATTTTTTATTATTACTTTGGTTTGGAAAACTGTTTGAAATTTTTTTTTCTTTATTCTGGCTTCTGGCCATGTTAAAATTTCATTAAGCAAAAAAAAAAACAAGGCAATGTTAAAAGAAAAATGTTAAAACAAAAAAAAAAAAAAACAATGAAAATTAAGAGGCAAAAAAAAAAAAAAAGAGAATTATTTTTCATCATCAACTTGTGTCATCTTTCTCTCTTATTCATTTTCGATTTTTTTTTTTTTATTAATAAATCCTGAATAAAAACGAAGACAACAATAGATTATAAAATATCCGAGTATCAGCAAAAGAACAAGAAGAAGACGATGAAAAAAAATTATTTTAAACCTAATAAAATGAAAAACTTTTGCTCCTTTGATGCTCCTTTGAATTTCATTTTATTAGGTTTCTTGTTATTCAAATCATTATTCTTATAGCTTATCAATTATTGTTGTGATTGCAAATTGTAAAGAAGCATAAATTAATACCTCAGAAAAAAAAAAAAAATTGAATGGTAACTGGAAATTATGATTGATTTAAACGTGGGATTATTTTTTCAGAGATTAAAATGTTGGAAAATGTTAGAAAGTATTGGATAAAGTGAAATTTATTAAAAAAGGAGTGGATGCATGTTGATTAATAGATGTGTTAAACATGTCAACTGATGATTCACTACACAACAATTAATGCTTTTACTTGTGTAAAGACTTGAAGATTAACCCCAATATCAAGAACTAGCTGTTGTTGAGCAATAAATGGTATTAAAACAACGGAAGGCAGCCTCATTTGTATAGATCCAGTAAATTCCCGTAAGAAATAAATAGCAGACATTTCTTCATACGGCTTCAGAATAGATGGATGACATAGCTAAAGCAGCGAATTAAAGAAGGAATTTATCGCTTTCTAGCGGAATACTCTTTCAACTAACCTACAGTGGTATAAAATAATTATATCTACAATAATTGTCTTGATACATCATATCACATTTTTCTATAGTACGTAATGCCCTCTTGGAAATTATTTCAATTTATTTGTTCAATTTTTTCAAAAAAAATCTTACATCACATTTGATAATTTTTTTACAATTACAACCAAAGATTATTACAAATTTCCTGGGGGAAAAATAAAAATCGAATTTAAATTTCAAATGACCTATTTCAAAGGTAAAAATATTTCAATCGGAATGCTTGCAGTAAAAAGATGCATTTTCTATCTTTTCTTTACTAAAATTTTAAAATTCCAATGATCTCGTCTAATTGTTATTTTAAAATGAGGACGTGTTTAACATTTTAAATTTCTCTATGTAGAAATAAAAAAAAATATTCTTTTTTGCAACGTAAGTATGTAGGTTTTTCTCGTACTTTTTCCATATAGATTTTCCAAGTACCTATATTTTTTTTTTTTCCAATAAAATATGGTAAAGGAAAATTTTTATTACAAATTGATACTTGATATTAAATGAACACATATAAATTGTATATAATATGCATACCTTATATGAACCTGGTTAAATACCTTTCTTAATTCCATAGTGAGACATTTTGGTGCAAAAATATATTAAGTGTAGAATTTCAAAAGGATTATTATAGTTTTGTTATTAAACATTGTATTTTTATGTATATTAAATGCACTGATAATAATTTTATATTGACTATGTAATAAAGATAAATTTTTGCTTTATTTGTTAGTGTAGTATGTGATGATATGCAATGTTATTTGTACCTTGAGGGAATTACAGAATATATTACTTGTATATTAGAGAAGAGTATCAGATGAACTTCAGTTCATTAAAATATATAATTTGTAAATGTGTTTGTAATGATTATGAAAACTAAAACAAAAATTTTGATTATAAATTCTTAATATGAATGCAATAAACTTTTAGTCAAATAATTTCGAATTAAATTTCTATGAAGTTATTGTGGTGAAAAATTGTATATAAAAATAATAAAAAACTAACTCTTAACTGTTATATGCTTTGTTATATAATGTATGTAATGTCAATTCATTTTTAAAATTAACATTTTGTTAGAATGTCATTATTAATATGACAAAATATGAATTTGAAAATTAGGTTGTCATGACTGTATGAAATAAACACACAAAAAGTGTAATAAGGGAAAATTTTGTTTTACGTTCTGAATTACGATTCAAATCAACAATTTTGAATTATATTATTTTTTATTGAGTATTTAGAAAACTGAATCTCAATCTATTATACATTTCATTCTAGAAAAATAACTAGCAAAAAATTTCTTAAATCGTATTTATAATAAATATTTTAAATGAGTGCTTTTAGACACTAAATTAATAGAATCTAAATTTGACTACATCATTTGGATAACCTCCCAACCCAAATAATAAGGCTTTTATAATAATAATCTAGTATAATACAAAAAAATTAAAAAATGTCCTCAATATTGTTTGTAACGAATTCAGAATTAACTAGAAATTTCGGCAAATTAAAAATTTATTGAGAAGATTAATTTATCACTCCGAGATTTTTTTCCTTCCATCACAAACACGAACAGTTTTTTTCCTCAAAAAAACTGCAATAAATTATCATTCGGAAGCTCTCAAACCAGTTGTACACCACGCATATCGGATCTTATATGCTTTTATTGGGAATGATATCTTGAAATATAAACTATAAATATGTTACAAAAAATAGACTGAAATAGTGGGATTTTGTGGTAATAGTGCAAAATTGTATGGCCGAATGATTTTGAATTGTACTATTTTCAATTGAATACGGCTATTTTAGCCAATCAAATATTATTCTTTATTTTACATGAAAATTCTGAAACTACATATCTGAAGTACTAGTACTGAAATCACTAGACATAATTTTATGCATAAAACGATATTATTCATCAAATACCTATAATATATGGCGTTATTCCATATCATCTACGATTACCAAAAAAAAATAATAAATTAGCATACCTTTAGGGGCATATTTTATTTTCTTTATTAATTCTCTTCATTTTTATTTTTCTCTTTATTCTACAATTACAACCAATTCGTTTTTATTAAATTAATATTATTAATAATTTAAATTAATGAAAATTCATGATTTTTCTCAATTTTTATTAAAAAAAAAATAATCAATTTTTTTTTATATTTTAAAATAAATTACATGTTGCATTAAAAAAAAAATTGCGAAATATTATTAAAAAATTATATTCGATAAGGTGTCATACACCAATATGAATAATGAAACTTACATAATATATGATTAAGGAGAAAAAAAATTGCAACATAATCAAGAATTTTTAATATTAAATTGAAAAAAAGTAAGAGAGCAAAAACAAAAATTTTCCATTATCCAAAAAAAAAAATGAAAAATTTTATTAAAAAATTCAAAACTCTTTAGTATAAAAGAGGATTCAATCATCATTAAAAACCATGTTCGTTGTGTATAACAAGTATTTTGTTATATAATAATCTGTTATACTGTCGCTTATGTTTAGTTATATTATAAAAAAATGCGTTCTACTAAATGCACTAAAACTTTTTTCCTTTTTTCTTTTTGATTTTCTTGTTGAAAAATGCTACTGTACAAAGCAACAACAATATTATATAATTTAAAAACCAGATGAGTTCTCTTTTTTTTTTATTGACATAAGACAAGTTCACTTATTATACATGTACTCTTAATATTAATATACGTATATAAGTTTATTAAAGGATGTCATAAATGAAGAACAAGAAAAAATAAATATAAAACTAACCAAAGATTTTTCTTATTTGAAATTTTTTTTTTTTTTTTTCAAAAAGGATATTCCATTAAAGTACTTTAAGGTATAATACCGTAAGGTTTTTTTCTCCTTATTTTTTTTTTTTTGCTTTTTCTCTCATGATAATATTATCGATGTTGTAAATTTCTTTGAAATTTTCTATTCGCACAAGTAAAAAAGGTAGTCATTCAAAGAATTTTGGTTATTCATCCTGATGAATTTTTAATAAAAGCATAAAAAAAAAAACAAAACAAGAAAAATAAATTTGGATCAAAGCAATCGTTTATAAAGTAGCAATTTTGTTTTACAAAATCTAAAAAAAATTGCATATTTTTAGGGACAGACAAAAAAAAAAAAGAAATTAAAATAGTGTGTAAACGTTATTATTGAATTTGACAGTTAATTAATTTAGGTTTATAATACGAAATTATAATTTGTAAAAGCAAAGTTAGTTTCTCGTTCTTATACAGAAATTCGGAAAAATTTGTAATTTTCGGAACATAAAGTGACGATAATTGAAATTTTTAATAATACGAGTACCAAGAGGCAATAACTTGGACATGAAATGAAACAAAGGTGAAAAAGAAAATATTCTTTTAATGAAATAAATTATTTATGAATAAATAAATTATTTGTGTTTAAAATCTGCCTAAATTGCAGAATCATACAGCTTACCATATAAGATGGAAGCGATTTCAAAAATTTTAATTGTGATATTGAAAAACTGTAAAATAAATTTTCACAGGATAGCATTTTGAATGGCAATTACTTTATTAGTTTGCGGGGAAAAATAAAAATTTTCTTTTGCAGAAGTTTTCTGCAAGATCAATTCTTAAAATTTCCAAGTGTTAAATTAAAGGCCGAAATCAAAGTGTTAAAATTAAAGGCGGAACGGGCGAACACATTGAAATCAATAGGCACTTATTCATAGTTTTTTTGTGATAAATAAAACATTCCGTTTTATCAAGATTTCTCTTTTTCATTTCGAAAAATTTAAGATGATTTTAAAATCTGGAAAAAATTGTTTATTTTGCGTTCATAAAATAAAAAAAGTTACGTATATTTTTGTGATGAATGTGTACGGGTTTTTCACGTGAAAAACTTTAAAAAATGAAAATAATTTTTAATAGTAAGCAACACATTTACACATGTTATTTATTTTTAAGATTAAAAGTCAATATAAGTACAAGAGTTCAGCTCAGCACCTCTTCTCTTACAATATTTTTTTATCCTTTTTTTTGTAAAACTTTCTTTTCTATTCTTTTCATACAACAAATAACAATTTTAGTGTAGTTTCATGTCACATAACCTAAATTTTTTATTTTCTCATAAGAATTCCTTTTATAATAAAAATGGAAAATCTCTTTGAAGTTAAAGTTAATCTAGATACAAGTAGTTATTTACAGTGAATATAAGAGAAATCATATAAAATAAAGATGTGAGTATGTGAAAATAAAACCATTCCTAAAGAATTTCAAATATTTTAGTAATTTTCTATACATTTTATTTGTATCTTTTCGAAATTTTGTTTTTTTTTCCCCTTTCAATGTCATATTACACTTTAAGTCATAGTTGTTTGTATATTGCAAACTATTAAAATTAAAAATAGTTATTTACCAAGGAAATTAACAGATTTTAATAAAATAAAAAGTATAAATTGCAATTTCTGTAATACCGCACTTTCCCAGACATTTATTTACTGAAAATTTACAAAACTCATAACTCTTAATATTTTTAGACATTAAGGTCATGTATTCCAGTTCCAATTGATTGTTAATTTTCAAATTTGTTTGTAGCCTTTTCGATCCTACTTGTATTTCTTAGAACAATTTTAAAGTAAGCGTAATATAGGAAAATGAATCAAGTACAACATAAAGAATTTTGTCTATCATTTGCAAATCAAAGTGATTGACATGATTATGATATCAATAATGTTCAGGAAAAGTGCTTCTATGTGTGTACGTAATAGAGAATTAGAGGGCATATTCTATAATTGAAGCAAAAATTTTTAAAAAATCTATTGTATCCTTTCAAAGTGCGAGACATACTTCTTTAACTACTAAATCGAAATTGCTACCACAATTGAATCCAAAGCATCTTTAAGATTCAACAGAGTACGAACTCGTTCTGCCACTCGTTAGCATATAGTTTTGCAGCATATTGAATTTTCACTTTTTTGTAAAGGTCCTTCATTATTATAGAACCGCGGGCAACTCAAATCGAATCATCCGCTATATTCTACAATTGAAATGTTGTTCAATCACTTTTACCCATTACGTACTAACAAAAAATTTTGAGTTGAATCTAAACATTGCCTTGTTTGAGTTGAATCTAAACATTGCTTTCAACGGAAAGCATATTTCATTTCATGCCATCCAATTCTTGTGATATTCAGGACATCAAATATTTAAATTTAAGAATTCTATAACAAATATTATTGACATTATTCTTAAAGGATTTAAAATTATTTTGCTTAAAATAAATAATATAAGTAGCAAAAATACTTCGTCCTTTACATATAAATTTTATTTTTTTTTAAATTCAATTAAAACTTCACAACTTTATAATGCGATTTATGAAATTCCATATAATAAAATTAGACCAGGACTTTTAAAAGTATCTAAGTGAGTTTTAAAGGAGACTTTTACTTTGTTATCCTTACTCTTATTCTTATTTTTTTTTTGTATAATTATAATTAACACCATCATATGTTCATCTAAAGTTTTAAATAGGATTTTCTTTATATCATATAGAAAAGAAAATTGTTGCAGAAAATTGAAAATATGAGAGTGAAGTTGAAGAAAAAAATATATGTATATGCGAAATATCACAAGTTAAGAAAGAAAAATTTTTTATAATAAAATGAAAATGTTAAAATTTAAATTTAATTTTAAAAGTGGGAAAATTAGTTGCGTTTCTAAGAATTTTCTTTTGTTTTTTTCATCTTTTTTATTGTTAATTTAATTTCCTACTAAATAGAAATTCATTTAGTAGTTTTAATTCAATCTTTAAATAAGGACGAAAATTACTTGAAAAGTTAAAGAAAATTTTTATGGTTCTTCTTTGTTTGAGTAATGGATTATGGTTGGTGATTTTTGCAAACAAAAAAAAAAATCCTTGAATATTTTAAAAGTGTGGAAAGATTTAAGATTAGAAATGTGGTTATATAGTTACCATATTCTTAAATACGACATGTGATTGTAAAATTTTTTTCTGAAAAAAGTATAATAATCTTTATATTTTCGGTAAATTTGTTCAAACAATCGTCAGATTCGTGTGCGATACAAAATAAATTTAATAAAATTGGCATTATATGAGAAGTTTGCCCTAATAAAGGCGATAAATAGTAGAATTATAGATGTTATACACATTATAGTTAGACGCTTTTTAAACTGAATTGTAATTAAAAATTGAGTTTCCGCCCTGTAGTTTAGATAAACTCGGCTTCTTTCCTGTAAATGTTTCATAGTACGACACATTTTAAAATTATACTCATTCTGGCAATTTCCAAAATGATTTTATACTAAGAGAAGTGCCATTTTGTTAACTAGTTTCTTGAATACAAACTACTGAAGACCTAATCCCTGATAAAACCTCTAAAAATTTCATGTAAGAATAAAATGACAAAGGAAAAATAATATTTTAATTGAATATCAAATACTCATCAAATACCTTGCCTTATTTACTCGCCCCATTGTCTCGAATCCTATTACCTTTGCCATTTTGATATACTCTTGAATTTTTTTTTATATAATAATCTTATTCGTTTTCTTGAAGAGTCTGAGAAATTCATCTAATAATAGTATTATTTATACAGGTCGTATTTTACCTTTAATTAATTAAAAATCGTCCTATCCAGACAAAAATTAATGATTATAAGAAGAAAATCAAGAGTCATGTCAGGCAAAGAAAAAACACCTTGTAATTGTATTAATTTAAAATATATACGTTATTTCTATTTTCATTCCCCTTGCTTAGAACAATAAAAATAGAATTTTCATTCATTTTATTATATGAATCTAAAGATATCCTTTTTTATAATATATGAATATTATTGATATTGATTTAATTCTGGATTGTTTTTGATTAGCAAAATTATTTACATTATTTACCCATACCAATATGTATATAGAGTGTGTTTGTATGTATGTATATTTATAAAGTTTTCATCAAATTTAGTTTGTTTAACGCAAATATCAAAATATTCTTCTTATTCTTCACAACATTTTTTTTTATTTATTGTTTATTTTATTAATATTTATATAGTAAATATGTAAATACATAATGTACAAGTATATACATATATAATATGTGATTTATAAGGTAAATACATTTAATATAAATATATACATAATAGTGAGTATATCACGTTCAAGAAGGATCATGACCTATTGTTATTGCAACATTCTACACTGATTCTGTTTGTTTCTGTTAATAAAACAAAATTTAATATTTACCAGTACTTATAAAATTACATTTGACTTGTCACTACATTCTATAAAATTTGACATATTCGTATTAAAGGTACATAGAGATGGGGATTTATCAAGATAATTTCGAAAAATTAATGTTACATCAGAGATATTTTTGAAGATTTCAAAAATTCAGAAATGATTTCAATGCTAGTATTTAAATGTAAGTATCTAAAGGATTTTGTTTTTATTTTTATGTTGTAAGTGTATTAAATGAAAAATTTTGATTTGCAATTTTTCATGGAAAGTTGAATGAAATGAGTAAAAAATTTAAATGTTGTTTAGTAATAAAATTGATTGCATGATTTCCATATGAGCATCCCCTACTCAATATTATCTTATGATGTTTGTAATAAAAATATAAATACAATCTCACATTATTTGTACATAACATTACTTGTATAGATTTCGGAAAGATTTTTATAAAATCGATTATTTTTGTTCAAATTTATGAGTTTATTAATACGTATTTGGCTTACGTATTTACAATGCTCTGTTACACTGTTATTTTGTAATGTTTTATATGATAACTTAGATTCTTAGTATGTTTTATTAAGCATGTTATTATTGGACATGTTTTATTAGGCGAAATTACTGAAAATTTGATTCCGTTTTTTTTTTTCAAAATTTTCTATAATCACAGTTCGCTTATGATTTTTGTTACACATTAAATATTTATATAATAAATTGTATGGGGTTCATAGTACTTGAAATATCCGAGAAATAATAAAAAAAGTAAAGTAGAAATCAAATAAATTCAATATGATTGATTGATAATTTGAGTGACATGAGTGATCATTAATTAATTAAGTTGAATCAGCTTCAATTAATAAATAAATTATATTATTCAATTAGGTCTTCGTATGCAATTCATTTTGTGAAAATTCGGCAAAATCCAATATGTATTTCTAAAAATTGCAATATTTCAGTATATCGACTTGAAAATACGATGTTCGTTAAGGCCAAGAGTGTTTTGAACAACAGAACGCACATGAGGTCTTGAAACAACAATGGTTTGATATTTCTTTTTCCCAATTTTATTAATCATCTTAAAGTGGCCAATAAATATTGTTGTACCCTATAAATAATTTCCTAATTATGAATATTTTGACAATTATACTTTCAAAATTGACGATTTTTAAAAATCTGTGTTTTAATTTTAAATATTGGATACTAAATAATTGGTATTACGTGTTTTATTAAAAATTCGAAATTTGCATATTTTTAGGGGAAAATTTATTAAATTTTTCAAAATAGAATTTTTTTTTTTTTTAATTTTGAATTTAGTAAGAAAATATTAAAAAATATTTTATTGTAAAAATTTTAAATTAATAATTAAAACATAAAACTTACCTTCTGATTTTTATATTGATTTCGATTTTTATATGATCAAAAATTAAATGTGACCCTTAAGTATAAAGGATGCGATAAGATTGACTGTTATAAATGTCCTTTTACAATTAATTATAATTGATAATTTATTTGCACTTTTGAATTCTGATTTTCTTTATTTTTTTTTCTTCTTGTGATTTTTATATTAATGCTTTTCGTTATCCTTGTTCTTTAGAACAATAAAATAAGGATCAACACGTTCTTTTTAGAATTTTTATGTGTTTTTATTGATAATTTATGACTTCTTAGTTATGGTATTAGAAGAAAACCAAATAATTTATCGCGTTATTTTTCAAAATTAACTTTTCTTTTTATTATTTTTTATAGACCAGCTATAAATTTTATTAATAAATAAATAAGGAAAATAATTTTTTTGTTTTTTATTGTTGACTGTTAGATCACAAATTTTATAAATAATCTTTTCTGTTTGATTTTAAAATGGGATTTTATTTCCCAATTGACTTTTAAAAATTTTAATATAAAAAATAAATTTTTTATAATTTTTAAAATTTTAAATTTTTTTTTTGCAAATTTTACTTTTATTTTCAAAAATGCTTTCAATCTCTATTCAAATTAATTATTTATTTTAATATTTTTTTTTGACTTTTAGCTGCCAAAACCGCACGTGATGAACTGAGAATCAACAGTGAAACTAATCTGAATGTATCAACAGAATTTATATACTTTCGTTTGTTACCGGTTACTGATAATAAAGCAACAAGAAGAACAAAATCATACCTCAGATACACACTCAAAAATTTTTTTTTTTTTGCGTATACATACTTTGTATGTTATACATACTAACATTCATTCAATTGAGTTAACTGAAAATTTCGTATAATATGAAAAATTTATATACATATTACATATAGTTGATGTATAACAGTTTATACACGTATAACAAATTTATCATTATATTGAACACAATTAATATATCGTGTATATATTGCAACATACATAATAAATTATAAAACCGAAAGATAAACGAAATCATACAAATACAAATAAAAGTAATAATTCGTTTTTACCGTTATATTTTTACGAAATTTTTTGAATTAAAAGCCGATTTTGTTTTTTGTTTTTTTTCTTTCTGTGTAAAACGTAAAAAGTAAATAGTAGAAAATAATAATTGTTGCGTCAAAAGATGCTTATTATAACGGGATGAAGTTTTATTGTTATTTTTTTCTTATTTTTTTTCTTTGTATTTCTTTTGTATTTGTATTCTTCCTATTCGTAAATTAAAAGCTTTGACGTCAGAAAGCGTGTAGGTAGAAATATTTGGGCGGAGTATGCGCGAAAATTAAAGTTTGGAGACTTATTTTATTTTGAGTGGAGAAATTTTTAGAGGATCTGTAAACAAGAAGAAAAGAAACAAAAGTTCGTTATTTTGTTGTTTTTGTTTTATTAATTTTCTACTACATTGGTATTATTGTTAACCGTTATTTTTGTAAATGTGATTGTAAAAAAATTGCGTCTGTTTTGATTTTTTGAAATTAAGTTAAAATGAAAAGAAGAAATTGAACCGTTATATGGCTAATTTTTAATATTATTTTGTCTATGTGAAAGAAATTTTAGGCAAGTGTATTATAAATTGTTGTTTCATTTGAAATATTAAGAAAGAGTGGAGTATTTGTATGAATGCCACGTTTATAGTTATTATTGTCACGGGTATAAAAGTTTTACGAATAGCGCTGTGTGAATAAAATATTTTGGTATTGTAAAAGATCACACTATCCATCAATATTTCAAACTGAAACATATGATATTGAATTGTGTGCTTCGGAATGTATCAGAATGAATCTCAGGAGAAGCAGGGTCTTTATTATGTCGGACAATAAGGCAGTTCTTGGACCCTCTCGTCTGATGTACTAAGATCCAAATTGCTAGAGGAATGAGTAGAAGCTCTTGGTGTCCCGGCTGAATATAATAATTTGACTTTGATATGGGTTTCAGGACACCATGGCATATAGTCTCGCCCGGAGGAGTCCATTAACTCTTTTCATTGGACCGGAAATATGCTTTGGGATGCTGAGGATAACGGCTCGGGCATATTTCACTTTTTATTTTCTTCAAAAAATTAAAAAAAAGCACAAGAGGAATCCCTTGGTTCCTTAGGGGCGGTAACTGACTGTACTTGTTCATCCAGATTTGAAGCTGTTGGTGAGTACAATGGACATTGCAGTCGATGACCCATCAGAAGAAGCTTACTGTGTGAATGTAAGGCTGTGGCTTGCTTGCGACTGAGATGCTTCGGGAGGCGTTTTGTGACCCTTAAAGAAGTCTCGCAATTGTACAGAAATCACCTGAATAAATAAGAGTTAAGAGATCTTGGCCGAAAATTTTTGATCAATACCGCATTATAATTCTCTAACAGCTGTTTAATTCATTAAGTGTAATACGAATATAAGTATCCCATAGTTGTTCATATTAACTTTATTTTATTCTCTTTTAATGCTTGATTTTTTTTTTTGTTTTATTCTTTCTCTTTGTTTTCTTTTTTTTTCTAAGGAAATTTTCCTTTGTTGCGTGTTATGAATGAGTATGTGCAACAATGAAATGAGAACTTAATTTAACACGTGTTGAATGTTATGTGTTTATATGTTATACATTCATTTATACATAGTAATTGTACTTCGTGTTTATGTTAGAAATTATATTTGTGTTATTAAATATGAATAAATTATTTTGTTGCTTTTTTTTATAAATATTTATAAAAAAAGAAATATAAATATGAATAAAACCATTTCTGAAGTCACATTATTTGAAAAAAATTTTTGGAACTTTTGTGTTTTTTGATGAGAACCAAAATCATTCATTCATTGAAGAAATTTTATTGGTTCTTTTTTTTATTTTTATTGTAAAAAATAATAAAATGTTATCAATTCTTTTTATTCTCATTTTATAAGATTTAATGATTATTTTACTCCAGGGACAATTTAAAAAAATTTCCGAGAGTTGAATTTTGTAAAAAGGTTTTCTTTTAAGAGAGCAACATTAAAATTGATAAATTTTTTAATATTAAAAGATATTTGAAATTATTGGATTAAAACTGCGAGATATTTTTTTTTTTCAAATTTTTCTCCAAAAGGTTAAAATATTAAGGTTTATTTTACACTTTGTAGAGCCCGAAATTAACTAGGAATATGCAGATCATAAATTGAACCACAACTTCTTAATCTTATTTTGAGTATTGCATTTTCTAATCCTTCACTAATTTGTACTATGTAACCCTGCCTGGGTTAATAGCAATATCACTCATAATTTCCTTTACTAATTGTACTTTACTAATAGAGTGTATAACTCTGAGAGAAGATACAAATTGTTAATTAAAATTAATGCTGGCTGATGGCGCATATATTGAGCATAATGAGCAATTTAATGAGCATTATAATCAATTGTTATAATATCATATAATCACACGATAATGATATCAATCAAATAGTATAACAGTGTGGTAGTATAACAGTTAGTAGTATAACAGTTATGATTGTACTATTTTGATTTTATTCTGTAATTAATCAAATAATAAGAAATTTTTGATTAATATTTGAGACCAATATTTTAAAACCCGGCCTCATTTAGATGGTGCAATGTTTGTTAATGGAAATCAATGACACACTCCAAGAGGCTCTCTTTTATCAAAGAAAATATTGCCAGAATTGTTTGTGCGAAGAGAATTTTTACTAAATTATTGCAGGTGAATTGCTAATAAAGTATAGTTTAATTAATTCATAGAGTTTACTGACATTTAATAAAATTTTTAAAAAAATATTTTTTTTTTTTATAATTCTTCCTTCTGTATTTTCTTTTTTTAAATAAATATTGCATTATTAATAATAAGAGTGTGCAGTCATTTAAAAAATATCGTTTAATATAATTATACTTTCTAATTAGAAATGGAAAAATTACCTTGAAGGTGGTAAAGGCAGAAAGCTAAAGAAAACTGAGTGCATAATGAAAATATGAAAAAAATAAAAAAATAATTTTATTATTTGAATTAGAAGAGTTTTGCATAAAATGTTGCTATATGAAATAAGTGGAATAATATTCTAAGAAGAGCCAGACATAATATTTTTCAAATAGCACTAAAATTGAATTGGACTTTTAAAGAGAGAAGTCAGACTAATTATAAAATTCATTCCTTCTTGTTATAATTATAGCAATTAATTAAATTTTTTTTTTAGATGTTAAAAATTATAAAATTAATTTAAATTTACTGATATTTTGTGATTCTAAGATAGATCATTATTAAAGTTTCCGACAATTTTAGCAATATAATTTTAAAATTTTTTTAAATAATATACATTCGAGTTATTTGGAGGCATTATTCAGCGTAATTACATTGTTAATAATTTGTCAAATTTAACTGACCATGAATATCCAAACAAATCGGCGCAATAAGACAGGCAGCTCTTTATCCTAAATCAGTATATTCTGTCCAAGTAAAGTATTTGTATTATAAATTAATATCTTGAATTTCAATCGAATTCATTGCTTTTTCCGAATTCCGCTTCTTTTAATTGTTTAAAAAGCGACTCCATAATTATTTATTTTTAATTTGCAATTTTAGAATTTGCAAATTTTAAAGTTTTATTCACCAGAGTCTTCAAATTCAATATTTTTGTGTGTTAATAATGTGAATGCTTTCAATTATCTGCGAAGCTGTTAATTATCTTCCTGACTCGAAAGACATTTCTGTAATTATTTCTGAGTTGGTTGCGGAGTAAAAATATCCACATGCTTGCGGTATGAGTCTACTAAAATCCGGACAAAATCCTGTCGCGTCTGATCTAGAATTGACGGTTTCCTGGTCTGCGTTTGATACCTGAAGGACGGCATTGGAAGAAGCCCCGCCTGGGTTAATAGCCATATCACTTATAAACAAATATAAAATGCACAATAATAAGAATATAAATGCGATAGGAATATCTACAAAATTGTCGGCAAGAGGCCACTGCTGTTCGCAAGGGCTTGGCTGAATGTTCGTCTTGAAGTTCAGAAAAGTTGTCAGTGGAAAAATAGGATCGTTTAGCGAAACTCTTGGCAAAAGATCAAGAGTTGCAACGTCTCCTGAGTATTTCGAATTGATTTTAAACAGCGAAATTTTTATAAATAAAGCTTCAGCGATTAAGCTAGTAACAATGCAATAAAAGTTAGTTAAGGAAGCATATTATGCCAAATCCCATTAAAAATTTTTATTAATGGTACATCATTTTTCTTTTTTTTATTCTCTTCTACTTCTTAAATAGCTTTGAAAAGAATAAATATACATTAATTATTTGAGATCCTTAAAAAATATCCTTACTGTAAATAAACTTTTTATATATTATAATGAAAAATATTGCCGACTACCCTTAACTATACCCTTAATAAACATTAATAATCTAAGCATTTTGCTTCTAATTTCAACCTACAACATTTTTAAATAAATTATTATTCACTTTTGAATTGAAAATACAGAAAAATAAAAAAAAAAAGAGAAGAATAAAAAATTTTAACTTTAATGTTAACTTTACATTACTTACAATACACCTAAAGTTTTCTTTTTTTTGTTAATCTTTTCTTTACACTTTAACAATGTTAACCTCGTTATCATATTGCTATTGTTGTAAATCGGTTTTTATTTGCTTTTAAGTATTTTTTATTCAGGAAACTCTTTCATATCGCTTTAATCCTTGAGAAAATTTACAATTCAAAAAATAAGAGAAGAACAAAAAAAATAATCGATTTAGGGATCAAAAATCAAATTTATTATAGAAATTCCCGAAGGTTCATTTTTTTGCTTCATAATATTCTTCTTTTATAAAAATTTCCTAAACTACCAAACAAGCAATGTATACATCTTCTTTATGAACAGAAGAAGATGAAAGCCTTGAATTAAATATTCTAACTATAAAATATTTGGAAAAATGGAAAAAGAAAAAAAATCAAGATGAATCAAAACTGTAATAAGATTTTTTTAAAGGAATATTTCAAGAATAAATGAGTGAAAGATGGGTATATTTGGAGGGGGAACGGCGGGGTTTAAAATCGCTGATATATGAGTAAAGTATTTTCAACAAATTCTGCGTATTTATTTAAGAAATTTGAAATTGAATTTAAAAAATTATTTGAAAAAGGTTTTGTTTTTTTTTGTTTCTCAAAGATTTCAAAAATATTATAAGAAAATCAATAGAACTTTAAACACCTAAAGTGTATTATATCCTTTTATGTTTACAAAAGTTTTATTTAAAAAACAGAATAAAAATAAAATGAATAAATTTTTAATATGAGATTTGAGTAGAGAAAATGAAAAATTATTTGATTTTTATGTAACTGCTTAGATTTTAACGTAAAATGAATATGTATAAGGTGAAAGAGAGAAAAAACTCTTTTTCTGCTTGAATCTTCAGCGACACTCTTGTATTGCTGTGCCTCTTCCATTTAGTTGTAAAGTGGAATAGGAATTTTTCGATTTGTTTATTTATTTTTTTTTCTGTCCCCATTCAGTTATATCTAAAATTGAAATTCGTATATTATTGCATTTGTGGACAAAGATATGCGGACAAGATCTTAACTAAAAGCACCATGCAATACATAGTGTGCTTTTTAAGTAATCACACCATCTTTCTAGAGCATATACTAAAGTTCTATTAAACTTAATACAGCAAAAATTATAGCCCATACTCCCAATAAAGACAACCAGCTTTACAGAAAATTTTTGCTTTAAGAGCTCTTATCACCTAAAGCGGTTGCTATAAATGGCGGTATATGTCGTCAATCCAGCACTATAGTATCCTCCTTGTTTACCCTAAATTATTACAATATTGTTATTTCCACTTTCTGCGTTATTCTACTTAAATATTATATCACTAACAGCAATTGAATTCAAGTATCTTTAAGGAAATTAAAATTGCAGATGAAATTTTGATGTTGATGGACGCTTTTGGAGTTGCAATGTGAAAATTATAGATTTGAACCTGGATAAGAGGAAGATGAATATGAAATAAATGTTTATTTATTTCGCATAATTTTTTCAACACTCTTTTGTGTGCTCCATGAATTTATATAAAAAGCAAATAGAAAAAATATGAAAATTTCTGACATACTCGTAAAATTTATAGAACAAACGCCACAATTCTTCGAAATTTCTCTGATCCTGAATATCCTTAATAAACTGTAGTTACTTCCTTTTATTTGTACAATTGTAGCACACATAAGTGATAAAAGATTTGTAATCTGTATGTTATTCTGAAAAAAGAGATCAGAACAAAATTATTAAGGGTTTTTATATTTTTTCTCCCCTATTTATTAATATACGTGTAAGTAAATAGCAAAAACAGTAAATAAATTTATATTTAATTTTTTATTAAAATAATCCGTGATAACGAAAATAAATATCGTAAATGAATGAAATTCTTTCATTTGTAAAAATTTTGTGTTAAACGTAAATTCTAACAAACAAACGTAATTTCTAGCTGTGGAAGAACAAGGATAAAAAAATGGTAGCTAATTTTACTAGCAGTTCTGATTGAGAAAAAATTTATATACAAAGTATAACAGTTCAACGTTTGTTACATTGTTTTATTATAATTTTTAAATTCTTGTACATTTTTAAATTCTTAATCAGATTATGTTGATGAAGAGAACCATACAACTAAATATACGGAGTTTATATCACCTTTAAAGCGGAGTTCAGTTCACAACCGAATAATTTTTTTATGTCGAATAAAATAACAATTTGGATTCTTAACAATTAGCGAGCGTATGTCGACTTAGGATTAGTTACTACAAGGGAATAGAGAAGTGTCCGGTTGTATTCTGGTCCAGAAGGTATGCTGCTTGTGTATACACAAATATATGCGTGTACTAATCTTAAAAAAGAGTACCGGTGCGATATACAACGATCATATCGGTCATTCATCATTTTCCTACTGACGTACAAAGTATTTGTTTCGAGGAAGAGGCCGATACATTCATTTTGAGACTGAAGCTGTTTTCTGGATTTGAGTCGTAAAAATACCGTGATGAACTAATGAAAAAATGTGGAACTAAATCACTGTGTGTTTTAAGTAAATAAGTGATATACGGATCTCTTCTGAAGAAGTTGAAATCTAAATCTAACAATAGACGCCGTTCTTGAGCCTTCTTGTACCTATTTTCCGTCACTAATAATTCCAATTTATCATTTTATATTTTTCCGTAAATTCTCTGGGTGCAAATAAGAATGTAGAATTTTTTATGTTATTTGTTTTAATTTTTAATTAAAGTGTAGAATTAAGAGAAAATGTTTTTGAAATAAAAACTTTAATAGGATTTTATAGTATGGGTAAAAATTTTCTATTTTTAATTAAAAAATCTACAAACATTTTTTTTTCGTTCCATTCAAATATTTAATTGAGCATTCTCTTATAAATTTTGTACTTGAAGTTAGTAGATAGAAATGTTAGGTTCAAGTTTCTGGAAAAATTCATTATAGGAACGACTATGATTTGCAGCTGGAAAATACTTGTAAATAGCCGGAATATGCAATTTGATATAGGAATACTGGCAATTACTGTGTTAAAATTTCTAAATTCTAATAATCAAAAAACTTCATGTATCAACGTAATTAATGTGATCTAAATCAGGAACATTACATTAATTTCCTTTAAATTATTTACATATATATTGTTCAATTATTTTTCTTTTATAATTTATTCATTAACATAATATTTATAAAACATATGTAAACTTGTACGTAAGAATTGAACTTTGAACTTTACAAAATTTATGCAAAGTTAATATTGTACAATACAAAATTTTAATAAAAAAAAGAATCCTTTTTCTTCTTCAAATATTTTATTTGGTTTTAATGCAAACACGTCTTTGCATTAATTATTCAGTTTGCAAATAAGTAGGTATATGTACCCTATATAAGATAGAAAAACTCCTAAACCATTCATTAAAAAAATACTGTTGCTTTTCGGCTATAAATTATTCAAAAAAAGAAAAACAAAAGAAATTATAAAAATTTATAAAAATTTCATTTTCAATTCATGAGCATTTTTTCCCGTTTTCTTGCAGTTTATTTATCGAAAGTGAACTAAAAGAGCTGGAAAATCTAAAAAATTTGTTGCGAATAAATGATAACATGAAAAATATAAAATACATACATATATGTATGTTATGTATGTACTCGTAGATATTAGAATAACATGTAGAACGTATTAAATGCATAAAAAAAAAAATTTAAGTTTGAAAGTTTTGGAACAGGAAAATATGAACAAAATAATTTAAAAGAATAACGGTAAGGAAGTGGTAAAGGATAAAATTTCTCTTGTATATTTTCTTTTCTTATTCGTTAATATCAAACATACATACAATGACTTTTCGAAATGTCTAATGATTTTGTGTTTCCGTGTATAATATGGAAAATTTATTGGAAAATATAATTGTGTAACCATTCATAGTTCATAATTCATAATTCATAATTCATAATTCATAATTCATAATTCATAATTCATAATTCATAATTCATAATTCATAATTCATAATTCATAATTCATAATTCATAATTCATAATTCATAATTCATAATTCATAATTCATAATTCATAATTCATAATTCATAATTCATAATTCATAATTCATAATTCATAATTCATAATTCATAATTCATAATTCATAATTCATAATTCATAATTCATAATTCATAATTCATAATTCATAATTCATAATTCATAATTCATAATTCATAATTCATAATTCATAATTCATAATTCATAATTCATAATTCATAATTCATAATTCATAATTCATAATTCATAATTCATAATTCATAATTCATAATTCATAATTCATAATTCATAATTCATAATTCATAATTCATAATTCATAATTCATAATTCATAATTCATAATTCATAATTCATAATTCATAATTCATAATTCATAATTCATAATTCATAATTCATAATTCATAATTCATAATTCATAATTCATAATTCATCATTATCGTGCATCTCTATACAATTAATACTGACGAAATTTCTTAGAATTTACAAGTACAACGTTTTTTTTCTCTTCTATTTTCAATATTCGTGTTTTGCGTATATGCATATACTATCAAAATTATGTTAGCTTTTCATCATTCAAACTTTTCGGTGTTATTATTTTTATTTATATTAAAAATCTAAACAAAAATAAATTTCGTTTAAATAAAAAGTTTTTGCATTTAAGAGTAACTTAATTAAAGTTTTAAAATTTTCTCAGTAATAATAATTTTTTAATAAAAAATCGCAAAAAATGCGTCTTTAATTTTTTTTGATATACAAAAGGGATTTTTTTGCTCTTTGTTTTTGTCTGCCATCACTATGAAGAGCAACACATGTCTTCAAAATTATTGTAGTTAATTATTTTTATTATGTTTGTTAATTTATTCTCTTTTGTTGCTCATATGAAATTTCAGTTAATTTGAGAGAAATTAGTAATTAAAATTTTAAATATTTAAATCAAGAGATGCTGAGAGAGAGGTTTTATTTTTATAATTTTACATGTTGAAGGCTCGGCGATTTCTCTTTTGCTTCTTCCTCATATTTTCAATTAATGTTTTTAGTACAATAAAAGTTTAAATTATGTATTGATGAAATATTCATAAAATAGGCCACTATTATAATATGAGCCCTTAGGCTATTTCATTCAAAATTTCATTAATATTCTGTGAGCATTTTTAATAATGAAAATTAAGTGAGTAATAAATAAGAAATAATAATAATAAAATAACATTTAATAAACCAAATTTAAAATGGTAACCTACGTTCTTCCTTGAAACCCGAATTTTGAATAAATTCATCTTTTAATATAAAAGCAAAAAGAAAGTTTTGACCTTGGAAAAGAATCAGAAACTTCATTAAATTATACAAAAAACATTAAAAAAAATCATAATAAAAAATTAAATTAAAATATTTTTGGTAAATAGGCTTTCGGTTTTTTATTTAGAAAAATTCTAAACCTAGAGCAATAAATTACTATAATGAACTGATGGAAATAGTATAACTGTATGAAATTTATAATTTCCTTTGAGAATTTTTAACTAAACACGAGCAGATTATAAGATATTATTTAATATTGTTTTATATTACTTTGAAAACTTTTCGAAATTTTGTAGATGTAGCACGGCTATTTGTATAATATTAATTGGATTATAATAAGTTTTAACACCCATACCACAAAGTATTTTTTAGTAAGGAAATTTTCCATGTTCAAAATTATTAAAAATTTTCCTGTTTTTCTCATTCAAAATCAAAATTAAAATTAAGCATTTTCTGTTTTTTCGACTCTTCTTTATACTATCGATCTTTTTAAGTCTTAGCAAGTATCTTTTGAATTAAAGAATATGATGCTATAATTCTATAAGCTCTATTCAAACTACTCATAATATCTCATTAAGCATTTAATATATAGAGTGCTTTACACAGATCAAATTCGGTCATCAAATTATTTTATAAAAGTATACCCAGATTTTAATAAAAGAGATAATCAAACATAATTTAGCCATTGAATTAATTATTCTGTTTATTTGTTACCCTTTGTATTATAGGTGTAAATATAGGTAATATGTATAAGTGTTAGTATTACAAAATATATACAATAATATTATGTTAAAGATCCCATAGGACATTTTTCATTCATTTTTCATTTCAATTGAACAATACTCTTGTTTCAATAAATTAATTTCAATAGCTTGAAAATTCGCCATTGTAATTATCAATATTATTTGTAGTTGTACGTATAACAAATATATGAGGCAATCACAATATTTTTGTATATAACAATGAGATAAGAATTGAGATAATATTCAAATATTGTCTAAAAATATTGACAATGTTATTAAATATTTGCTTAATAATATGACGCATTAAAAATAGAAGACTTACGTAATACTTAATTTTTGCATTTAATTTCAAATAACAAGACTATTATTATAGTTATTCAATTTTAGAATTCTTTATAGAAATTATACATAATACAATGAGGTGATCGGGTATAAATCCTTGGAAAATTGTACTCGTAAATTACTTATAACACATGCTCATATTTCCTTGAATAATATTTGCAAATTATTTAAATAATGATGACGGTATAATTTTGCCTTATGCAATTCAACAAACTTATTAAAATATATTTTCACTTCATTTATTAATTTTATGATTGAGATCCTCCTTCTTCTACATATCATTCTTTGCATTGTGTTATTTACATTATTCGTATCTAATTTAATTCAATGATCCTATAGCATTGAAATTTTCCATTCAAGTTAAAAACAAAAAAAAAAATATTTACATAATTTAATCATTTAAACATTTTTATCACAATACAATTCATTAAATTTTAAAATTTCTGTATTGAATGTCAATAATTGAATTCAGACAATTTTATATGAGACAATGGACAATTTATTATTAATTGTATGTGGGTATGAAATTATTTAAAAATGGCGTCACAATTTCTCACTTAATTTTATAATTAGATTTTAATTTGTCAATTATATTATTTAATATACAAGCCCACGGACCATTTTTTTATACAATTGTTGTCAAATATTGAAAAAATGAAAAAAAAATAATAATAATAAATAATTTATGAATGAAAAATATTGACGTACTTAAATGGTACGAAATACCAACACCAATGAAAAAATTGCAATATTTTTTTTCCACATTATTAATTTTATATTTTTGATCTTTATTTTTGATCTATATTTGACTTTAATTTTTTGACTTGGATATGCAAAATTGTTATTTTAATTGAATTCCTACTAAATTAAACTAGATAATCTAAATTAAAATATATACTTCATTGCTGACACAATATACATGCATTATATCTGTCTCATATTAAGTATGTCAGCACAAATACTGTATAAAATTTTAAATAATAATCACTGTTCCTTTTTTAGGAACAGCGGATACGCTAAAATTTTTTTAATAATAATTTACACTGCACAATATAAAAAGAATACGATATGAAAATATTCGGTGATATACATACAAATTATTAAGGTATAAGCAGGGTGTTCGAGACTGAATAGTCTACTTCTAAAACGAGGTCCTTAAATAGACCTGGAAGGCAGAAAATTTTATATTGAAAATATTATTAAAAATTTTTAACTTTTGCCCTATTAGAGAGACGGAAGGATTAAAATGTCTCTTAATATCATATTATTTCTAACATACCACCGAGTTCTTAACGCTAAAATTAGTTTATATCGTACATATTTAACAGAATCTTGTAGCCATGTAAAAGATGCTATATAAGTTAAAAGGTTTTATTATATCAACGAGTTTCCGTTATTTAAGCGTTGAGATTAATATTAATACCGACGTCACAAAAGAAATCGGAACCCAACCAAATAAAGCTGCTGCTTTATATGGGTGTCTAAGGAATGGAAAAACAAATTCATTCTGTTGGAAAGTAAAGTCAGGATTTATAAAACCTGTATTCGACCTATTGCGACATACGCGGTAGAAACGCGTAGTAAAACCTCCAAAACTGATGAGAACAACAGAAATGAAAACGCTAAGAGCAATAACTCACTCCGTTAGAAACCGAATCGTAAGTCGCACTATTAGAGGAGAATGCAAAATCCAAGATCTAGTGAGGTGGGTCAAGAAGATGCTTCTGGCGGGATTACGTACAAAGAATGTAACACAATACACTGGCAAAAGTCGTAAGACATCAAAATATTAATGCAAAACGGCAAGTAGGAAGGCCACCCAAAAGGTGGCATGAAAGATGGACATCAGTGTCTTAAGATGGCTGATTCTAGTTGAATACACGACTAAGGCCTAACATAAGAAGAAAAAGAAAATATTTTTAGCTCAAAACCTACTATTTCACTACCACAAAAAAAAGTATGCTAAATGTTTGAATTATTGACCTAGTTTATAATAATTGAGTAAGGTCGTATATTACTCCCTTGTAATGTAAATCGAGAGTACTTGGCAAGAATTTTAAATTTTTTTAATTTTCTACTAAAATACTGTTTCAGGTAAACAATTTTCAGGTAAATAACCTGAAAAATAAGCAATTGTAATAATTAGTTTTCCTCATTATAAAAAGCATGCACAGTATACCTTCTTCTCCACTTTGCAATTAAGAATCCAAAATACATTTTAAATTTATTCTTAAACTTGAGGAACTTTGCATTTCATTCCACAAAAAATTATTCCAAAAAAAAAAAATTTCATCTTTCTCAAGTCTATATCCTTCTTCTTTTTAACATTGATTAAAAGGAGGAAAGGAAAGAAAAATAAAAATCAAGGATTGTATAAAATTATTAACAGTTAGTTATTATTATTACCTTCAATCATATAAATCCTGTTTTTTATTTCATGAAACTAATCTGCATAAATTTGATTAAGAATTTTAAAAGAAGAAGGCAAAATAAAAATAATGAAAACTATCACCGCATGAATTTTCATTATAATAGGAATTTCTAATATTATAAGAAAATTGATATAGAGCGCGTTTAAAGGATAAAAAGAAAAATTAATAATAGAAAATAAAGGCAAAAATATAGTAGGAGGATGGGAGCAGGGAAGAGGAGAGAAGAGGAAGAAGAGGGAAATATTTCAAAAGAAATAAAATGGATAAACTTGTTGAATTTTAAAATTATTGTTTCTTATATAAGTAGATTACATATACAATTCCCATATATCCTGTGGAAGTTTAATTGTAAGTGAAAATTATGTAAACTTCTATATGCAACAAATATAATTTCTTCAGCTAGAATAGATTTTCATCTTGTAATATTACAGAATTTGTATATATTGTACGAACGATTAATAAGGATTTTATATTTATACAATGATAGAATAGAGTGATGATGCTGATTTGAAATACAAGAACAAGAAGCAAGAGGAATCAAAATGATTTTAATATAGATCAAGGATAATAATTTTTAAGAATAAATTTCAATACTGTTGAAATTGAAAATTCTATTATTTTGGTTTAATTTTTTTAAAATAAAATTTTTCAATTTTAAAATTAAAAAAATACGGAAATGAATTAAGGATATGAGGCGGGGGGGCGTAGATTTTCTAATTTTCCAATTACTCTTCAATTTGTTTTTGCTTTTTAATTTTATTCAAATTAACACAATATTTATTTTAAGAAAATTTCAAGAAATTTTAATATTGAAACTTTTTTAAAATTTCCTTGAAAATTACATTGAAAATTTTCGAAATCAAATGGCTATAGGGAAGCAAAAATCATGCATACATTAAAAATTTAAAATTAAAAATCTTGTTTTTCTTGTCTATATAAAATTTGGCTATATAAATTCAAAAAATATTTAAATTAATTAATGAAATCTTTTAAGTTTTACTTTTATTTTTTAAAAAGTTTTCAAAATTTTTTCAAAATTTCATGTAATAATTTTAAATTTGGATATTAAGGGAATATTAAAATTCTTTATAAAATATTGGGTATCAAAAGAAACTAATTGAATATTGAATAAATTAATTAAAAAATCTTAATAAACCCAGGATGGGCCATATTTCTCTAAAATTTGTAATTTTTCAATAGTATTTTCGAATTTGCAATTTATTCATTTTAAACCATCGCTTTAAATAAAATCATGGCATATTTTCTTAGGAAGTGATAACCATTCACTGTACAGCCATGTAACGTTTATCGACTGTATAAAATTGAATCCAAGTCTAAATAACTACGTAATTTAGCTATCCATATATTGAAAATTATTAAATTATTAAGTAAACACATTTTGGAAGAAAGCTAAATTCATAGATTTGAGAGTTAATTCATTAATCAGATCACTGCAGCCACCAAAATCTATTATGATGTCCAGCTAAACTAAGGTAATTTCATCAAACTAGTATTTCGTATAAAGCGAATGATATGCTGATGCCTCTTACCCAAAAAGTTGAAGAGGACGAAATGCACTTTACCCATTTACAGATATGACCTGTAACAGAAAGAAGGCAGTCGGAGCGCTGGAGAAGTCTTCCGGGGCTGCGGCAAGCCAAGAAGTTCCTGGGAGATTATGACCAGAAGCGATTTAAGAAAATTATATGGATGGGCAAGAACCAAGTGAGACTCCTCACCGGGATTTTGACGGGTCACTGCAGGCTTAGGGGACACCTTAGTTGGCTGGGCCTGGAAAATGAGGATACTTGCAGATTCTGTGGGGAGCATGGAGAGACCTCGGTGCACCTCTTGGGGCAGTGTGATGTTCTTGCTCGTAGGAGGGGGGAGGTGCTGGGGGGTTTTGCGCTAACGGTGGGGGAGTTACGGTCTTTTAGTCCTCACAAGTTGCTTGAGCTCATAAAGAGGGTGGGTCTCGAGCGTATGTTTTAGGGCATGCCCCGCACTCGGATGGGGGCGCACAATAGATTCTTATACGTGGTCGCGGTGCACTGTTGCCCCCGTTGTACAAATCTACAAATCTACATACCCCACGTCCCTCTCACAAACACACATAACATCTCTCGTGATAAAATCTGCAAAAATAGTCCACAACAAATTCCATTTTCATATGTAGAAGTAATGGAGTCAAAAGTGGCCTATTAGAACACCAGCCGTCGTCTGAATCGGCACCCTAAAAACACATGTTATTAAAATCAATTTATTAAAATTCAAGAATTTTAAATTTAAAGAAAACAAACCAAGATTTTAATTTTTGGCAAAAATGATTCATATTAAAAAAAAGAAATGACGAAATTTGAATAAGAATAAAAAAAGAAAATTTAAAACCGATTTCCAAGTTATTCAAGGATACTTTAAATAAGATTATAAAATTTACATAACGATTTCTTTAAACAAATAAAAACTGCAATAGATCGAATTTTTTTAATGATCTTTTTTTTTTGTTTTTTGATAAAAATGCATTAGGTCTTTGTGTAATATTAAAAGAGCATATGTTATGACTAATATAAAGTCCCTAATGATGAGAACTGAAAATAAATTATGAAAGCTGCTTTTAATTCCTTTAATAGTGGATATTTTAAAATTATGTGCTCATGAATTTCTCAGTGTCCAACATATTATCATCACTTATTAGAATTTCAATACACAATAATGTTTGATAATATAATTTGCAAGATTAAATTCCAAAATATTTTTAGGTTTAGGTTCTATATTTTTCCTCTGCAAGTCCTTCATTTATTGAATTATTGCATATCCATGTTGTAGAAGCTAAAAATACCAAGATTCATTGGAACATATTTACAAATATTATGCTATATTTCAAGATATCACTTACTTGAATCACACTTTTCACTCATAAATTCACTCAATTATTAAATTGTTGGAGCCAATCATTTATTTTAATCTTTCTGGATCAAGAATCAAACTAGAACCTTGTTAATTTTTTTTTCGAATTCACATCATATCTTGTTCAAGTGGGGAATTTTTTTTAAATATGTGTACATAATTCAATGCATAGAATTTATTGCTTTTAAACAAATGCAACTAATATTTTAGTAAATTACGGCCTTGTACTATAATCCTGCAGTAGACAACACAATGTTGGTTGTTTTTACCATTTAATTTTAAGAATATTTTCTTCAAAAAATTTTTTTATATTTCTTAATATCTTTATTAACATAATGTAGCTAGAGCTATTTGACGTAAGGGACAATGATTTTTGATAAAAATTTATTTTGAAAATATTTTTTCATATTTTTATATTGCATACCTTTAGGGATTAAACTATATGTGGTTTTTACATGAAAAGTAGATTATTTGAATTTAAAATTCATATTTTTTTTTTTCTATCAATAATCTATCTATCTATGTATTTATAATGTCTGGGGGTCTCGTCCAAAAATGATTATACTATAAGGGTAAGTAAATCTATAGTTCAATATTTTTATTTTTTCGGGTTACTCTTATAATAATGTGAGTATTACGTATGTGTGTATGATCATATGTTAAAAGAAATTGTTATTAAAATTTTAAAAGTTTTAGACAATTTTTTTAAGGTTAACAAGCATATTTACTTTTTATTTTGTTTGAAAAAGGTTTATGTACTCGTATATGCATGTAGTTATTATTATTTAACAAAGAAAAGGTTAAGCAAGAAGATTATTTTTGATTGAGGTAAAAGCCAAATACATTTGTACACGTTTATTTTTCTATTAAATTTTTCTTTTTTGTCGTAAACCTGACCGGAAAATTAAAATAAAGACGTTTGTATTTAAATTGTTTCCATATATGTGTATATAGGTGTGATTTTAAAATATTCTTTAAAAAAATATTAAAGACCACAAAAATTCTTTCGAATGCAAGATTAAAGTTCAAGAAATGAAATTTTAAAAGATAAATGAAATGTTTATTTTAAAGAATAATTTTGAGTAAATTTTTTGTCCTTTTCATTTGTCGTAATTTTTAATAAAAATTACGACAAATAAACTAGTAATAATCAGTCGAAACTTTAAATTGTTCAATAATTAAATGGGGTTAATCGAATTTTTTTCGCATATTTCTGATCCTTATTGTACATTTTGTAGATTTTTGGTATTAGAGTATCACTGCACCTCGACGCACTATGATAGTATCTTTTATAGTCCCCGACTAAATATGAAACTTGACGTTTACAGTATCAGAGATTTCAATATTATTAACAAACTCGAGTAGATTGCGAAGGCCAATCTCTTGAAGCACCTCTACTGCAAAGATGAAGCCAACCGGAGAGTTGTGAATCATATTAATTTAAAACATGTGCCTTGAATAAATTTTATGTTGAAAATTTCCTTTTTTTATCTGATGTACTCGTATGAATTAAATTTTAAGTAATTTTTATTAATATCGTGTGAGCTCATCATAATTTTCTTTCTTTTTTTTTTTTTACATAAATAAAACAATTTTATTCGCCTACTCAATTAAAAATTTCAATCAAAGTTTGAGTTTAATAATTTTATTTTTGATTTTGTACCACTTCCAATATAACAATTTTTTTCCTATCAAAAATTTTATATATATAGAATATTATTATAAAATATTTAACAAAATATAAAAATTAAAATAACAGAAATTCCTTTGATAACGAAATTCAATTTTAAAAGTTTATTAATACGTGACATAATACCGTTAATATTAATTATATTCTCTCACGAGAAGTACACACAATAATAGTTTGAATATTTTTTTATGTATTTGTTTTTATTCAAGAGTGGGTATACGCATAAGAGTATAAAATATTTTATGAAAATACTCTCAATTTCTATATATGTATATATATATATATCTAGTTCGACTACCGTATATGCCATATATTATTTTGTGAAAAGATAAAAGAGAAGATCATGGATTACAACCATTCCATATTGTATAGCTTATGCGACATTTAAGCATAATATTAAAATCTCTATATTGACTTCAGTAAAATATCACAACAGTAAAATATTTTCATTGATTCTGAGAATATTATTAAGAAATGAGAATTTTTCAAATTAAAAGCTTTTATGAAATTTCGAATAGTATGAGAAAAATGGGGAGAAATATGCTGGTACTCGTATATAGGCGGAGTTTGGAGAGTTTTGTGTTGAAATTGTTTTGGAGGGGAAAAATTTTTATTTCTTTTTTTTTTTGATTTTTTGTTTTTTTGCTGCTTTTACTCAAACACTTATTTGTTTTGTTTTCTTGTATTTTTGAAAAAATTTTACAAAATGGGAAAATTTTTTTTTCCTTTCTCAATGACGCATTTTCTTATCATCAGGATTTTATCCTTTTTTTTTTTTGCTATATTGCATTATTATTATTATTATTTTTTTTTTTTGTTTTTTATATTAAATTTATGACTTTGTGGCATTATTTGCCTAGGCTTTTCAAAAAAAAAAATACCAAATTATTTTCAATGAAAAATTACGAAAATTTTTTAGAGAAAGCATTAAAAAAAAAAAAAATTACCCAACAAAAAAAAAAGGAACCGTTTACAAGTAATGGAGTGTAAAATAAACTACTTGTGTTTCAAATGAAAATGAAAAACCGAAAAACCGAAAGAAAAAAAGAAAAAATTATGAAAATTTTTATTACGTCGTCCCTAAACTGGGCAATTTTTTTGTTATTATTAGCCAAAATATTTTATTTAATGATAAAAATAAAATTATTATTATTTTTTTCTTTTTGAGAGAGAATTACAAATTAAATATTTATTAAGTGCGATGTGTCGCAAATTTTTCATTTATTTTTAGTCATTTTTTTTTCCCCGTATATGAAGATAAAAAAAAAAAATATTAAATCATTTTATTGATAAAATCAAATTTGACATTTAATGTCAATAAATTAAATTATTTTTTTTTTTTTTTATTATTATAAATTTTTTTGCTCATTGTTTTTAATACAATAAATAGAATTGAATTGAAAATGAATTCAATTGAAAATATGGGATAGAGATGAAAAAGGTGCAGGGGGTATACGGACTTAGTGGTATATAGATAATAGTACAATTAATCATAATAAGTTCTGAATTGCGAATTTCATTTGTATGTGCTTGAGAAAAAAAATAATAATATTTATCTGTATTTACATTGAATGTCATTCTAGTTTCTATTGAATTTGAAAATAAGAAAATAAAATATTAATTTTAGTATTGAATATGATCGAACTTAATCCGAATTTAAACGTATACATACGTCATATAATTTTTTATTTTTATAGATTTGCATAATAAATTAAATGAAAACTAGAATTTCTTAATTTTCTTTGATAATCTAATAAAATAAATTTATTTTATGCGTGGGGTTTTAATTTGTATATTTTGTAATAATTAATTGCGATTGCTCTATTTTAGATATAATTAATATAATTATAGCTTATATGATTTGTGTTAAAGGTATATTATTGTTCTAAATTAGATTTAGTTAAAACATTATGTAAAATTTAAAGGTCCCTTAGCTATATTTATGATTAATATGATTAATTTCTAGACTCATGGTATATATTCTGTATTTACTCTGTCAATTGATTAAAATCAGAGTAATTTTAATTATTATAGTTTTGTTAACTAAATACACTTGTTTACGAATAATTTCTTTGGCTTACCTTACAAGTTCACAAAAAAAAAACTATTATTAATGCCTTTAAAATATTAAAATTTTAAAGAAGCATGAGCATATTGAGGTTATTGCATATTTTATTATTTTTCAAACAATAAAGTTCTGGATTATTTTATTCTATATTCTAAATATTGTAATGGAGAAGATTATTAAAGACTTAAACGTGTGCTTCAGATATTTAAACTGATATCATTTGCTTTTAGAATTAATAATTGAAATGAAGATTAAATGATGATTAGATAAGGAGAAAACTATAAATGAAAAACTTCTGTAAATTAGTTTAAAGAGAGTCCCGACTAGAAAGCGATAAGTCACTGGTTTAAGTTCAAATTGAGAAAACAAATTTTTTTGCCTCTTAATCCTTTCCTCCTCTTCTATATGAAGAAAATCCGCTTGCTCTGTATGAGCAAGAAAAAAAAGTTTCCCTTATTTATTTCCATGTAAATAAAATATTTTTTTTTTTTTAAATTTTAAGCCCAAAAATTGAAATTTTTATTAAAAAATTTTTAAAAAATAAATTATTTTTAAAAATTATTAAAATCAGAAGTTTAAAATCCTAATTATAATTATGGAAAAAAAAAACGGAAAACTTGCAATAGGGGAAATTATTTTCAAACAAATTTCAAGTTTAAAAATTTAAATTAGTTATTCGCTTATTTTAATTTTATGATAATTTTCGTGGTGAATTAATAAAATGCGATATGGTGAATTAACAATTTCGAAAACTGTAAAATAAAAGCTTAATTTAAACTTTCAACGAATAAAGGACATTTTCTTTGAAAATAGACGAAAAAGTCAAAAAAGTTTTGAAAATATTTTTTTTGTTAAAAAAGCTCTCTTATTAATTACGATAAGTTTTACGATAAGATGCTCATAACACCACACCACCTGCTTATTAAAGATGAAAAAAATTTTCTTGAACAAAGACCAAGCGATCAATTGAAAAATTAAACAATTTGCTAAAAAATTTCTTTTTGGTAGAAATCTAAGGACAAAAATATTTTGGCACATTTCTGTATATGCACTAGGGGGCAGATTGAATTAAAAGGATATGAAATTTTGAATATAAAATGTAGGTACATATTTTGTATTCGGGAAATTTAAAAGTTCATAAAGTTTTTATCTAAGACAAAATTTCCGCATGAAAATTATTTCTTCCTAATTTATACAAAAGAGTGAAAATAATTTTTTTTTTCAATACTCTAAGTAAAAGTGTAAAACCTGTGAAATATTGAAATGAAACATTAAAATGTGCAAGTTTGTGTAAGATTTTGGAAGAGTAAAGCTCTGAATGTACAAAAAACGTAACCGGCTATTTGAATGAGAGCATAGTTCGTTTATCTACCGATTGTTTTAATTTTAATAATCAATTTATAAGAGGACGGTTAGGGATTTCTTGGATTTTCGGTTGAATTGTGTATTACAGTCATTTATACTATGTGAAATAAAATATATTGTAATTAACAGGATATTTATGGTCAAATTGCAGAATATGGCGCAAATAATTTTAATACAAAATCCGTGCTTTATTCTACACATGGATTTAAATTTTTTTAGAGAAATTATTAAGACTTTAATCGGGATAATTTTTGGAATAAAGTTCATAAATTTCGAGAAATATTTTGTTCAAAAATTTTCAAAGAAAAAAAATTTTATCTGCCCCAGATTAAAACCATTCCAAATGTATTTTAAAATTAAATTTTTTAAATTCTTGAAATTTTTTAATAATATTAAGAAAAGAAACAATAAATTTAAGTTCCGCATAGGCAGACATTTTATGAACTGCTCCTTTTTATTACATTTTGTTAAGAATGTGATTGTAAATTGTAAAATATACAAAAACAAAAAACATTTCTACAAATTTATTGTAAAAAAAAAATCGCTTCTTGCTTGAACAACGACATGAAACAAATTTTATATCCTTAATTTGTTTAGTTGTATGCCAAAAAGCAAAAAAATAGCAAAAAAATGGTTTACACCTCTTTAATTTTAAACAAAATATGTAAAAATGTTCTTTACTCTTTTCCCTATACATTCTCAGTAAAATTAAGGTTTTTCAATAAACAAAAAAAAAGTTTTACTTGTTATTTTCAAGGACATTTTTCTTTTTCATATGCTACCACTTTAAAATTTTTCAGATCCTTATTTTTTTTTTTAACAATACCAAAATATTTCCATAAATAGTCAAAGTAGAGACACAATAAATTTTGCATTATAAATTTTTATGATTTCCCATTCCCCTTAATTCTTTCAGTTCCTGCATAGAGAAAAAATACCAAAAGCACAAAAAAAAAAAAACAAATAATAATTGGTGAAAATATTTAACAAGCATGTCAAAGTATCAAAGTGAAATGGGGATTCTTAAGGAATTGAAAAAGAAAAGGATTATGAGAATTTGAGAGAAGAAAAGGACCTATACAAAACGTGATAATGACATCAGTTTGTCGTTAAGTTGCATATACACCTTTGTCCATATTTGTTTTTTTTTTTTCGTTTTCTTAATTTGAAAATGATATTTTAAGTTGGAAAAATAAAAATAGAAAAAAAATTTATTTAAAAGGATGCAATTTTTCCTGTACAATGAATAAAAAAAAAAAATTTCTTAGAAGCAAAAAAAGTAATTTTTTGTTGTTATTTTTTGCTGTTTTTGTTTTCTTTTTTCTTATGTAAGTGGGTTAGTTATGAAAAAAAAAATAGAAAATTTAAGGAAGAATTTTTTGCATTGCGAAAAAGGATATGAAAGTTTTCAGGTTTTAAAATAAAAATTTAAGAGAAAAAATTGTTTATCTTTTTAAAAAAAAAATTGGAAAACATTGAAATTTTTTTTTGTGAAAAAATTTTTATTTAGAAGCTCGTAAGTCAGAAGCGGCAGCAGATAAAAGAAGACCACGTATGCCTACGTGATTCAAATGAAAAATGTTGGAATTTTAGTGTTTTATGTGAAAAATATTGGATTATTTACGTTTTCTGTAAACAATGTTGGATTTTTTACGTTTTATGTGAAAAATATTGGATTATTTACGTTTCTTACAAAAATATTAAATTATGAATTTTGAATTAAAAATATTTAGATTTTTACATTTTATATAAAAAATATTGAATTATTTACATTTTCTGTAAACAATGTTGGATTAATTATGATTTATGTAAACAATATTGGTTTTTTTCCTTTTTATTTAAAAAAATATTGGATTATTTATATTTTTTTTTTTTTTAAAAATTGAAGTTTTCACGTTTTAGTGTAAAAAATATTAGATTATTTACCTTTTCTGTAAATAATGTTGAATTATTTACGTTTCATATAAAAATATTAAATGTTTTGAATGAAAAATATTAAGATTGTTACGTTTTATGTAAACAATATAGGATGATTTCGTTTTCTGTAAACAATGTTGTATTGTTTACGTTTTATGTAAAAAATATTAGATTATTTACGTTTTGTAAAAAAAATATTAAATCTTGAATTTTGAATGAAAAGTATTGAGAAGTTTACGTTTTATGTAAACAATATTGAGTTATTTACGTTTTCTGTAAACAATATTTAATTGTTTACGTTCTATGTAAAAAAACATTGAATAATTTACGTTTCTTGCAAAAATATTAACTCTTGAATATTGAATGAAAAATATTAAAATTGTTACGTTTTATGTAAACAATATAGGATGATTTCGTTTTCCGTAAACAATGTTGGATTATTTACGTTCGATATAAAAAATATTAATTTTATTTGAATTTTGAATAAAAAATATTAAGCTTTTTATGTTTTAATTTTACATGATGGGCACATTTTGTAAAATATCGTAAAATTTCTTTCCAATTCCTAGAATCCTTGTTTACTTAATTGAAATATCGTTATATAGTTTTGTAATTATAGTAAAAAATTTTGAAATATAAAATGACGCCATTCATTTCAAAAATATTTATTGAACTTTTTTCTATAAAATTTTATTTTTAAATAAAGTTTTTAAAGAAGAGTTAGTGAGGAAAAACTTTTTAAAGGTTGATTACATGTTTTTATTAAAAATTTAATTTTTAAGAAATATTTTTCCTCTTTTGTGTAAAAATTTCCATGACCTCAATATAATATGGAATAAACAACAAAAATCTTTAAAATTTACTTGTCATAGAATATTTATAAATTTAGAAACCGATTTCATAAACGAGTATTCCATATAGAAATAGAAAAATTATTGAAGTCTTGAAACTTAAATTTTTATTGGAATTAATTTTGCACAGATCCTGTAACATTTATAGTACCTATACTAATTCATATGATTGTAGTATTGACGTTATGTTGCTATTTTTTCATCCTGTGATTTATAGAGAAAATTTCGATTCATTTTAAACTAGACAGCCCTGAATTTGGTTTTATATGAAATTATTTGAAAATTGCTAAAATTTCAAATTAATATGGGATCTTGAGGGTCTTGACTACAGTATGTCGGCACTGGAGTATGTTACAGTTTACAATATTAAAAAAATTTCATCTGATTTCTAATATTTCAAATTTTTTTTTTTTAGTATTTTGTAATTGATTCACTAATCAACGAATGAGATCCTTTTCTTTACGGCAATATTTACTTAAACAATTTGTATATGTGCATGTGGGTGTACACATGTGTGTAAAATCCAATTTCATTCTGTTTTATAACAACTATAACAATTTTTCCTTTTCTATTCAATCTCTCACCCACTTTTTTCTGCCTTTCTACCTTGAGGCATTGCCTATATTTGTCACAGAGGTAAAAATAAAAAATTTGTTTTTTTTTTTTTATTACTAAATGTGGTCTACTTTTAGGGGATTTTATTTTATTGTATTTAAATCAAATTTTTTCCTTTTGTTCAGTTATTTTTGCAAATGTCATCCAAAAAAAAAAAAACTAGGACATAAAATATAATTTTCTTTTGAATTTTTTGTATTTTTTCTTTGTATTTTTGTCATATTAAGCTGAAATATTTATGTATGTGTGTGTGTGTGTATTTGATGTTATATGTTAAATGTGGCAAATGATTTGATAAATGACTGTCAAGAATATTATTTAACATGTCGAATACCTTTTCATTTATATAGAGGTTTCTTTTTGGGTAATAATAATAATATGTAGGTGAAATTCAAATAGGCAAATTTAGAATTATAAAAGATAATAATAATAATGGTGTATAGTATATAAGGATAATAGAGAAAAGGAAAATATTCAGAGGAAACTAACATGTTGAATGAATATTAAAAAAGAAAATGGGGGACTTTTTTGCAATACGTAAAAATTTTCTGAGTTTTCTCTGCAGATTTTCTATTCTATTTTCTCATTAAATTTTCAAAATTTCTTTACTTCTGATTGTGAAAAAGCCCATAATATTTTGATAAGGATTATAATTTTTTTAGGTGAAATTATTTTTATTAAATTTTTAAATTTTTATACAAAATAAGCTTTGATTTTTTTTAAGGTGTTTAACAATTTTGATTTTATTAAATTTTATTTTTGGGAGTTAAATTTTAGCGAATTTTTAATATGTTGGTATAATTAAGGTCATGGAAAATATATTCGTGATTTTGTATCATTTATAGAATTACCATGTTCCATATATTCAACAAATTTTGTTTAACACATAGGCATTATGATATTTTTTTCTGATTTTTTTCTGAAATTGAGAAGTTTAACGTGTTTAATGACATAAATTAGGGTTAGAATGACGTTACTAAAATTTATTTTTAATAATATTTGGTGGGTATTACAAGCAGACAGATATCAACTGTTATATTTCAAGTATTGTACATTTAATTATTTAATAGTAAGAATTAAAGCACTACAATTAATTTAAGAAGCTTGTTCTACAGAAGAGAAGTTCTTGTTCTACAATACAACTTGTATAATATTAATAAAATCTAATGATAATATTAATATTGAAAACTGTTTTAAATTCCTGTTGCATCTTGATGAAAACCTACCTATGTAATTCATAAAACACAATATACTTGTCCTTTTAAAATTTCAGCATTATTTTAAAATAATATCAAAATTTTATTATGATATTTAAAATATTATTATAATAATTTTATAAAATTAATGCGAATTTAATTAATCGAATAAAATTTAATTGCAATTTCTATAATATAGTTATAATGATATCCTTGTAATCTGAAAATAAAATCTTTATTGAAAAATGAATTTAATTGAGCGTTTAATAAAATTATGAAATTGAAAAATTAATTTATTTTAAAATTTTAAAATTTTTAAAAAGAATTTTATAATTAAAATTCTCTATATTTGTGCTACGTAGTTAGTGTTGTGCCAGTATGAGGAAATAAAATTATTTATGAGGGCATTGAACTTCTGCTTCTCTATAATTATGACATAATTTCATATTTGAGTACTTTAAAGTGAAAAATTTTGTATAACAATGAATTTTCGCTTAAAATTTCAATACTCTTATTAATAGTTATAATTTGTAGGATTAAATTATTTGGATAATTTTTAAAGAAAACAAAATTTTTAGAATAATAATTTTTGCAGAGTGTTTAAATAACATTCCTGGAAATTTGAAGAATTTCAAATGCAAATTATTTTTACTATATGAATTATTTATCCCATAGTTCATTTTCCGGAATGCTCGTCTTGAAGTACTGGTCCGAAGAGCACAACAAACTAAAAATATTTAGTAAGTAATAAAAAAAAAGAAATAGACCTTCATACTTTAGTAGAAAAGCTCATTATACCACCTCGTTATAAGATATTTTCTAAAAATTTTAAAATACCGTTATTTGAGTGCTAACCGCTTAGAAATTTAATAGGATCATAATTAAATTTTCATTTCAATTAAAATATTATTTTTTTCCTCTGCCCTTGAAACAAAAAATTAATATTTTCACAATATTTTTTCTAAATAATTCCCCCAACTCCTTTTTTACAATAACAAAAAATTATATAAATTTTTTTAACTATTTTTTGCCCCATTGAAAGTCCTACCCGGTCAAGGACAATTCAATAAAATGTGATAGATGGTAATTATAAGCCCACTTAAAATTTCATTTTTCTTTTCATTTTAAAAAAAATTTTCTCAATGAAAAATTTTAAATAAACTATTTATTGTCTTCTTTTTTTTTTTTTTTGTTATTTGTTTTTCATTGTTTTCCATTAAAATTATTAAAATATCCTAACAATAAATTTAAAGGATGAGAAAATAATCGATAAAATGCAGAAAAATCTTATTTTTGTTTGTTTTCAAAACTAAAAGAAAATTTTTTGTAATTAAAATTAATTTCTAATTTGTCAATGACGTCAATAAGAATTTTTCATTTGAATTTGTTTCCTTAAATAATTATGTATGTATGTGTATAATAAGTGTAATTTAAAAAATTACCAAATTGCAGAGCTCATATGCAAACAATAGATAAACGACCTTAAGAAATTCGATGAAATTATTTCTTTATTATAATGCGATTTTCGATGGGAGAAAAAGCGAAGAAAATTAAAAGAGAAAAACCTAGATTCCTTTCAATTTTCATATACTTAACCTCAATAGTTTTTGGTGGATTGTATATGACTGTATATATTTATCCTTTCTTCTATATATAGTAAAGCGGATGCAATAATAGCATTGCTTAATCTATTGAATGTAAAGTAATTCTATTTTATTTTGGTAGAACAAAATGTATACGCATATAGATACACAAATTTTACCTGTGAAATCGAAATATACACATGTGTGTATGGAGTATGTTCAGTTAGGAAATCCTATTTTTCATTTTCATTATCTTTCAATTCCTTTATCCTTGTAAAAGATCCATTGTTATTCATTCAACCTCTATAACAATAGATGAATAATAATATTGCATAAAATAAAACCATACTCGTATATACAAAGTTATATTGAAAATTTTAATATTTGGATTAAAAAGTTTTTGTTGGGAAAAAAAAAAAAAGTAAAAACAAATTAAATGCAATTGATAAACATACAGGATACTTGAATATTTTTATTATAATATTTTGAAAGCTTAAATATTTGTTAGACTGTAGACTATTGAAGAGAGATATAGGTAAAGAAATTATTTCCCCCTCCGACTACCGCAGCCAGCCATGACTTATTGTAGCCCACCCACCCTCTATGTATATCCCGCTTATAGTTCTCTAGTTCCAAGCAAATATACCTGAATACAGAGAAAGTCCCATACAAGCCATCTGTTCCTTATGACGGCCAGAACAGGGCCGTCATAAGGTGTGTCGATCATAAGGTACAGACACTGTATGTGTCTGTATTTAAAACTGTTATATCTATTTTAACAAAATATTATAGCCATTAGAAAATTTAATATGTTCTATTTCATAGAATCTTTGAATACAGTAGCGTATTTAAAATAAAATTTTAAAATATTATTCAAAATCTCGTAAATTATCACGCAATGCTACCAGTATTATGTTAAATTTTTACAAATACACACATTTGCAATTAAATTTTCTGAAATATAAAATCAAATTAATCATTCATAATTTATATAATAATCCAAATCAAAAAAATTGCAATTTATTACACTTCCTACACAAAATCACTTCAAGATTTCTATCACCATTATACATACACACAATAATTTAATAATTACAATATTTCAACTGATATCAATCTTACAATCGTATATACACGTATAATTAATATTAATATATTATAATAATAATTATCATTGTAAAATAAAATAAAATATAATTAATCATAATTAAATTCACAAATAAAAATGTTTATAAACAAAACACCATGATGACACCATTATTAATTATTTTATTATTAAGGTGTTGGCCAGTAATAGTACTGTTGGTGTATGACAATTTCATACTTTTTAGTTCAAATCAAAGCCAATTCTACGGCTAGGGTTAAATTTAAATTCTGTATTTGTAATAGCTAGATCGTTTTCTTTAATCATTTGTGAATTGTGTTGAAATTTAAAAAATTTTTTTAATTTAATTTATTATTAAGCATTTTTGGACAAATGCGCCTGAAAGTTGCTTCGAACAATGTGATGTTAGAGCAATTTAAATTGTGTATTTAGAATAATAATTATCATTCAAGCTTAATTTTAAATTCAATATGGGAACACGAAGTCAGTATAGAAATATCATGCTTAATTGAAAATCCAAAAATGTATTTAAAGATTTTGAAAAGATTCCTTTAAAAATGTTCTATACTTCTTCCAGTTTAGACAGAATACGTCTCTCTAGAGTCTAAATTAAGAGAAAAGATAGATGAATTAAGTAATACACTTAAGAGAATGAACATTTCACATGTCATATACGAAATTTTAGAATTGGGAGAAATCTCGTTTAGAAAAAAATATTTTTTTTTTAAATATTTAAATACGTGAGTAATTTTTATATTGTCTATTCTAAATAATATTATACGACAAACGTAAGAATCTGGTAATATTAGAAAATTTTTAACAAATTTTTAACAAATTTTCTAATATTACCAGATTCTTACTGCTCGTATTTTCTATTATATGATAAAACGCATTACAAGGTACGATATTTTTGTAATAGAAGTATGTTGATCGTCAATAATACCGAAATTTTCCTTATATAACCATTTCTTCTATGGTATAGTTGACGATTTCTAACAACTAAAATTAATTCTCTTCTTAACATAGTTCCGAATACATAAAACTCAGTGTATATGAATAAGTAGCAAATTAATTTTCGAAATCAGTAGGATATTGTTTATATTGTCATTATTTTACGATATTAGTCAAATATTTTACGGTATCTAAGTGAATATTACGAATAACGTCAATATCCTATGAAATCTAAAATAATTTTTCTTTATTGTATACGAGTTTAACTTTCAAACTGCGTATATCTATTATACGCATTATTTTGTATAACATGTATGGAGAAAAAAATTATGTGTTATAAACAAATTTTGTTTTTTTATGTGAATAAAATTTAAAAGTCAAAACAAACTCTAAAATCGTAGGTGGTTTATTTTTTTTTTTCGATAGTTCTTTGTAAACAAAACCATCATTATTTTGTTGGTCTAACATATATTTTGTTGTATACAGGTACGTCTATATGTCGCATATATTTTATTTTCAAAAGTATATATACAAACTGTTATATTATAGTATTTTCTAATTGAATAACATTATAAAAAAAATTATTTTGTAAAATAAATTAGGTATTAAGAAAAGCGTAAAAAAAGAGAGTTAAATACAAAAGACAAAAATGCATGAGATTGGGTAAACAAAAACCTAACTTTTAAAATTATAAATTACATATAGGGGTATCGAATATACTAATATACCAGTATATTACCAGTATACCTCAAAATAGAGTATAGTTTGCTTGAATTTACGTAGTGTATAACAAGAATAATTACTTCCACCATTGTAATTTCAATAGAATTTCACTATTTAAATATTTAAAATAATTTTCTACGCTTTTTTTTCATTTACCTACAATATATTGTAAAGGTAAATTTTGTGTCATATAGAGTTATAATAGAAAATAATCATGCAAAGACGTCATACATGTAAAAACAAAAAAAAAAAATTTTTTTGTTTTTTAAAAATAAAAATCCCTCATTTATAAAAAATAAATAAATGAACGCTCTAAATGCTTATTAAAACGTAATATCCTTTTAATAAAATATTCTTATATAATCATTATAGAGACACATACGTATGCATAATATGTACACAGGGTGATTTAGAAAGGTATACAACAATATTTGAGAACTTAAATTAAAGCTTACAAAGTTCTGTAAAAAAAAAATTCTCAAAGTTTCAAAAAATTTCATCCGGAATTATCGGGTAAGAAAAAATTATAAAAATGAATAAAGTTGGGTCAAACCAAATGGTTTGTATTGTAGCACTTTTCCCTTCAACAAGTGAAAATATTGCTTTAAAAAACAATCCACGTATACCCACTGAACTAATAAAACTACTTTCATGCATATATGAAACTATTTCTAGTATTGCATATATTTAGGATGAACTATTTATGCAATCGTTCATATAAAGCAAAAATTAAAGAGGAGTTGATAAAATTCTCGATTTTAATGGTTAATTGTGTGAGTTCATAAAAATAATTATATTTTTTAATGACATAGAATTTACCGTTAGCTTTTTGTTTTTATAGAAATTTGAAAAAGCTTGTGGTTTCGGATATATAAGGTGTCAAAATTTCAAATTTTACAAATTTCAAGAGGCTATAACTTGAGACGGAGTGGAGATGGAAAAAAAATTTCTTCTAACGAAATGAACTATTTGTTAATGTCTAAAAGCCCGCAAAAATTTCAAGCTTCTACAGGCTGGGGTCTACAAGATCCCAGGAAAAGTGACTTTAGATAACGGTAAATTTGAACGGCCATTTTGTTTTTCTAAAGTTTAACTATAGTATACTGCGCTAGGGGAAATAAGCCACTGCTTTTCTGCGTTTACAACATTTGAAAAATGCTTATGGTTTCATTGCAACAAATAGTTAAAAAAGGCCATTTTTAGGGTTTTGGGGGGGGGGGTATAACTTCTAAATGGGGGGAGATAGGTAAAAATTTTGTTCTACGGAAATAAGTTTTTAGTAAAGATTTATGTACGTATTAAATTTCAGCTTTCTATCTTCAAGGGTGTAGAAGTTTTGTAAACAGACACACGGACAGACAAACGGATAGACGAACGGACAGAGTGAAACTAATAAGCATATTTTTTTAAAAAAAATTTTGGAAAAGTGCTAAAAAAGCGGAAAAATTTGATTGTACCTAAAGTTCAAATGTTTGTAATTCCGAAAGTACGTAAAATACAAAATCAAGTAACATGTTGATTTTAAGCCCTTTACTAGGTCTTTTAAAAACTGTTTGTGTGAGGTCTCTTTCTTCTTCGAAACGGAATTTATAAACAAAGTAAACTTTAAAAAGCAAAAATTTCGTGAAAATTCGTGAAAATCTCTGTAACTCGAAAACTTTTGCGATATAGCTTCTAGTCCTGAACAAAAGGTTTACCCATTTTCGACCCTTGAACAAAATTGGTATATATTATTGTACACCTGCATGAATCACTCTGTATATTTATACCTGCATATATTAACATACAATTTGACATAATAATATTATGAACCCGATATAACGTTATTATTATTATTTGAAAATTTTCAATTCATATCTTGCTCACATATTATTGTTATACAAAAATGTGTAATATTTATGTATAAAAGTAAAATTTTTCTCCTACAGAATTTGTTTCCTGTTCATTAAATTCGAAACAAAAAAAAAACAAATATTATATTGTTATATTTCTATCACAAACAATTTAACAAATCATTAAACAATTATTAATTCACCGTTAATAAAATTTTCTATTTTTAATATTATATAAAATAATCACAATAACCAGACTATTGGAAAAATTTTCAAATATATATATACAACTACACATAGAAGTAAAATATGTATTTTGTAAGTAGCATTCATTATTGTTATTGTTATAAAAATATTACAAAATTCTTCCTAGAAATTACACATACGCATTTTAAGTACTAACTGAAAATATTCTAACATAGCAATTATTGTAAAAATTAACGAATTAAATAAATTTATTAATTACGTTAATGTATTTGTGGGCGATATCCGTATATATAATAGAGCGACTACGTAATGATATTATACCAAGTATTATACCTTGTATGTAGGTTAGGCTAAGGTAAGAATTACGCGGCTACCGTAAAATATAATCACGACAGATAGACTGGTTGTGATATCGTACCATATCTCCACCCAACCCGGGCTCTTTATAAGCCAGTATGAGAGTTCTGACATTCAGATCCGTCTCCCAGCTAAAATAAATGCGATGCGAAAAACATCGACTTCCTCTTTCCCAGAGCTGGACATTTGCAAATTATATGTCAGTTTTCCTTCCACCTCAATCAATTCAATCTAATCAGCCAATCCCATTACAGCTCCTATCAGTATTCCGATGTTTTTGCGCTGGAGAGATATCAGATCTCTCAATTGAAGAATGTCTTAGCTTGAGATATACAGTTGTTTGATTCGTATTTTAGTTTATCGCTGTCTTGATGTTGGAGAAAATTTTGATATATTCACACGATATCACATTGCCAATCCAAAATCCAAGTTATTGCGACTGTACTTGTTTAAAAAACATTTTTCCTAATTCTAATATTGTTCAGCTTAAATCCATCCGTGTAGAAATGGACACATCCGTCCCATTGGACACATTGCCTTCTTTCTATCAGCTTTACCTTATCAAATTCAATTCAAATTTTCAGATAGTCGAAGGAATTTGCAGCTTTTAGAGGCATAATGTTTATAGCAATGATACTTCAACTACTCTTATTGTCGTCACAATTAAATGAATATAACTTCATATTTCAGTATTTTAATTAATTTAATGCTTCTCAGTTGGATATATTTTCACAGACCCATCATTAGGTTTTATAGAACTTTAACGCAAATTGCATATCCTTAAAAAAATTACAAATTTTTTTTCGTTTAACAAAAAGTTCATGTAATTTTCCCACAAAATTTCAAAAACTTGACTATCTTATATAAAGTACTTTGAAAATCTCTTCCGAAAGTGCGAAATCTTTCAAATTTTTTGCAGTTTAAAGCAAATTACTTTTAATTATCAAAAGATTTTAAGTTTTGTTACACACATAATTCCCGACAAAAATAAAACTATGTTAAAATTACGACTGAAGCTTCTGTGAGGGACAACCAACTTTTTTTTATTTTACTTCAACTAAAAATCTCTTTAATATCATCCTACTATATAGAATTTGGCATAGAGAGTTATAAAGTTATTTTTATGTTAAAATTTTCTTATAGTTGTGAAAATTAATTATAACTTTCCTTTTTTACTTTCAATTTTTTTTCCTCCATTTTTTTTTTCCTGATATTTTTCGTATACATAAGTATATAAAAAAATTTCCTTTGAGGAAATTCTAAAAAGCTATTAGTTGAAAAAAAAAAATTTTTTTTTTTCCTTTTAATTCTTTTTTTTTTCATCTATTTGAAAGCAAGTTAAATTCCTTTTCAAATGACTAGTCACATGGAAGTAATCTGTAAGTGAAAGCTGAAATATAGAATTGGCAGGGTTGAGATAAAGAAAGGCACAAAAATATTATATATATAGAGCGAGAGAAGAGGTTGGGAAGGAGAAAACAAAAAGAAAATTATTAAATAAATTATTTCAGATGAATTGCTAAAATTTTGTTCATCCTCAAATGATGCTGCTGTTCACTCTTTCCTATATTATAAAAATCTATAATAATTTTTTTTTTTTTTTTGGTGGGTATTCGGAATTCTCTAGAAATTTCCTGATCCTTAGGTGGTACTTTACAAAAATTGTGAGAAAAAACCATTTTTTTTCCCCTTCAAAAATAGAAATATTACGTCGTCTTTGGAATATTCAAAATGTTGTTTTATTGTAGGTTCAATATGATGAATTAAAGTAATTATTAAAAATAATTTTTAATATTAATGGCGTATTTTTATGTTTTATGAATAAAAGTCAACACTAATTTAAAATTTAATTTATAATTGTAGGAAATTTTATTGAAAAAATTAAATATTTTAAGATCCATTAGTTAAATGGAAACCACAATAATGCATTGCAATTGGTAAATTCTATGATAAATTAATAATAACCCTGGTGATAAATTCAAAAATAATAGAAAGAATGATTAAAAATCTAATTATAGTATCTGAGAGTAGGTTGAAGGTTAGTATTCGTCTTTGATCCTTAAAAATATAAAATTCATAATAATATTTGTCGCGACCTTTAAAAATTTCGACTAGATTCAAATATTAATAAATATTTTTATAGTTTTTTGAATTTTTTGATTCAGATCAAAGGGTTTATCGAAAACAGATACAAAATTTAGCAAAAAAAGGAAATTTTAAGGAATTTTAAGGCTACATTTACAGTGCAACTCTTAGATTTCATGAAGAAAATTGATTAATTTCGGTGACGAGTTCAGTGGTTCTTATTTTCTTCCGGAAATTTTAGTTCTGATCTGAATTCTGATCTTCGAATGATCCGAAGAGATTCTGAAATCGCTTTTTCTTATCTAGCGTTGCTTTTCATGATAATGATCAAGCTGAGTTCTCTGTCATGCTGAGATTAAAACTAAAGTAAAAATTACATTTTTTATATTTCTTATTAAAAAATATTTACAATTTTTTTTGTACATTTTCGAAAAACTTGACAAATATGAGCTTTCCATCATAATCAGAGTAATTGCTATACAAATCTACTGGCATGCAACTAATTGGCAAGTAAATAAATTTTCAAATAATATTATTCATTTTTAGAAGTTGAAAAGAGAAAAATTATTTTCGAATTATAATAGGATCGGAGTAACATTCAACGCGAATTTAGTCCTAATTTTAAGGAGAACGTTAGAGTTCAAATTCAATCATAATTTCAAATTATAGTAATTTTGCATATTTTCTATAGGAATTGCTCATACTTGCATTCAAACTCAAAACTATTTGTCAAAATACAAATAACAAAGAAATTCCATTTTAAAAAAGTTAACCAAGAGCATTAATTAAAAATTATTCAACCTCTCCATTTTAACAATACCAGGAAGCTTTTACGATTATTCGCATATATAGTAAATTGAATTTCTCCAATTTTTCTTAATTTATTTTTTTATTAGCATAATATTATTGCCCTTCATATTTCAAACTTATAAAAAAAATTTCCTTGACTTACATATTATTGTTATTTACTTCAAAATAATTTAATTACCTTAAAATTTTATAGAAGATTTTATAAAGTTTATCACAAATAATAATAAGAAAGCAAAAAAGTTTTCTAATATCTTAAAAACTTTTCAATTTTCTTATGTCCTCATATGAGCCGCCCCACCCCCTCCCTCCAGTATACTCCCAAGAATATAAAAACAAGAATACATTTAATTTATTAAAAACACAATATTAATTTAATTCTCAATTTCTAGGAATACAAAACACTTTACTATTATAACTGTAACTACTATAAAGGATATATGAAATTTATATTGAATATTATAATAAAATGGAAGAGGGTAAGCATTATGGTGAAAACTTGTAAAAAAATCGTAAAAAAAATTTTACTATTAAAAAGTTTTTCATTATTTTATTTTTAATTTTATTTACATTCGTTTTATAATAGTACAAAGATAATATTTTCTTAAATTAATAGACTAGAACAAAATCGGGAATACAGCATACATACACACACATTTGAACAAACTTAATATTGAATATTGATAACTATCTTCATTATTATTAAAAAATTGTGTGTTAAAATGTGCCATTTTAATGATTATTTTCTCATTTCTCTCCATGTACCAACTATTTTTCCCTATATACCAACTATTTCTCCCTATATACCAACTATTTTTTACTTAGAAACCTACTATTTTGTGACAAGAATTTCAAATTTTATGTCTTAATATGTGTGAAGTACATATTATGTGTGTACATATTTAGCAATAATATTGTATATAAAGGATTTTCAAAATAATTTTTTTTTTATATGCCATTAAAAATTGTAGGTATTATGTAATAGTGGTGGATTTAAGAAGGTGGATGAAAAGGAAAAAAAAAAACGCATATTTTAACATAAAAGTAACTTTCAACAATTTTAAATATAAATAGGGAAGCGATATGATTCAATCAATAAAACCTAGGCAAATAAAAACAAAAACAAAATCCTTGATAAAGTCATAAAAACAAATTTATACAATTTTCGAAAAAAGAATTAAAGTTTACCTTTCGTTAAATGACTCTGTTAAAATAAATTTTTTTTGCCGTCTAGTCGATTTGGCGGAAATACTCAGAAGTAGCTGTATTAATTCCATGCTATTTAGGCCGAATTTTTTCCAAATTATGTGCAAAATTTATGATATTAGGTTATAATGGAAGATACAGTCGAACATATGCAAACAAGTTTTGTTTTTTTTTTTTGTAAGTTTCTTATCCTTTATCCTCTCTTTTTGCATTTTCATAGAATACTTGCCATGTGAAATTAATGCGTTCTTATCCTAAACATACATAACATTTAAGTTTGTATCATTATACAAGTATATTTAGAAAAAATAAATATTATGTAAACTATAGTTCTGCTTTAAATTAAACCAAAGTAGCTTTTTGTTTTCCATGAAAATTTTCTATATCTGCAAAATTAACTACTAATGATCTAACATTTGATAATAATGTCAGGTTGCAAAATGATATTTGGACACAATTATTTGCAGTGATGCCACATATTGAAAAATTTAAGTAAATAATATATAATAAATTAAAATTTATTATAATAACCTGTAAATATATTCATATGGTGAGAAAATAAAACACTAACTTTTACATTTGTGAGCGTATCCGTTTACATCCCCGTACTGCATTTATCTGGTGCATTTAAGCGTATAAATTAACCATATACATTCCCGTACAAAAAATAAGGATAAATTTTTGTATTCATTTAAGGAAAATTTTATATTTAAACGTGTTACATAAACGCACATTCGACTGTATATACTCAAAAGAATTACTTATGTATATAGTATAGTATAGTGCTTGTGGGGGTGACGATAAGACCGCCGTGCACATTCTCTGCGACTGTCCGTTACTGGCTGTTCGGCGCCGCAATTGTCTTGGACATGGGTCTCTAAGTGTTCGGAAACTGTTGTCCAACTCCCTTAGGGATATCTCCGGCTTTGTGGTTGGGACGGGGTTATTATAGACGGGGGAGTGGCGGGCTACAATAAGTCAAAAATGGCTGCGGTGGCTTGGGGGGTTACTCCTGTCCAACTCGGCTCCCTTAGAATCTACGAATAGTGCCTGACAAAAATAAATTCAGCCAGAAATTTACTCTGAAAAATTTCATATTACTTTCACAATTGACTTCTATCTTCATAAAGAACGTATAGTATAATACCCTTACAGTTATACTAAAATTTTTCGTCTACTACAATATTATTTTGTTATCTTATGAATTGAATTGTAGCAGAGAGTGTTAAAATATTTAATTTTGCTCATTAACACATACATATGTACATACATACATTCATATGAATAGAAAACACTTCCTATCCTTTTAAACAATTTTGAATTTTGTTTTATATTTGTTCACATTTTAATATCCTTTAACGTTCATTTTCTCAAAGAAAAATAATTTTGAAACAAAAAAAAAAAAAAAAATTTTGTTTTTTTCTATTGAAAATCCTTAAATTAAATGCGACTTTGTTTTTAATTTTCGTTTTGTTTTTGCTATTCTTTCTTTTTATTTTTCGTTTTTTTTATTCTACATATCCTTTTTCGTATATTACTTTCATTCCTAAAAGAATTTTATTCAATTTCTATAAAAGCTTTATAATATTGCATTAAAATTGCCAAAAAAAAAAAAAATTACTCACACTCACATATGATATTTGTGTGTACATATGTATGTACATATATATAATATTATGTCGGAATGGTTCTATATACGAACTCCTTCATAATAAAGGTATCATAATATTGCCTACCAACATGTCTTCATATATAAATGAAAGTGTATGTTTGTTCCACTGTTTATGTTCCGGAGTGAAGAAAAGTGAACATATAAAATTTTTTTTTCAAGAGAAAGAGAAAGGGAAAGGGGAAAAGGTCTCAAAACATAAAATATCATTTTGTTTTGTTTTTTGTTTCACATGACTGAAAATGACAGCCTACAAAAAAAAAACAACTTTTTACCCTTAAATAAAACATTTAATGTAAAAAAAAAAAAAAAAACAGAAAAAAAATTTTCTTTCAATACCATGTTCTTTTATTATATTATGTAATAAATATATTATGTGTACAATAATAATGTAGGAGAAGGAATATTACATACATATATTATCTTGCTATGTAATTATGTGCGAATGTAGGTTGTAGGATATTCGAATAATTGTACATGTGTGAATGCAATGAGCTTTACCGTATAAAATATCCTTATTTTCTTTAATTGAACAATGTTTAGAAAATTTCATTGATTATATTCGAGAACAACACTATTTGGTAATCATGGCAGGCAAAGTAAATGAAAAAATAAAACAACTCGCACTAATTGAGTTCTAAATTATCAAATCAACATATAGAAGAAGGAGCAAAAAACAAAAAATTTTTAAGCATTTTAAAATTTGTAAAAATTTTGTAGGGAATAATTCGGTAATTGTATAAGGTCGTCCATCAAATTTTTCTGATAATTCATACCTTAAAATATTAATAAATATTCAAATATTGATGCTTCTCTTCTAAATATAAAAAGTATTTAATTGAAAAATTATAAAAAATAATTCAAATTTATTTTAAAAAAAAAGTGAAAATTGTCGACGATTTTAGTGAAAATTTTTGCTGAATCTAAGGCGAATACTATTTTTTACTTGAATTTTCTTTCCCTCCAGTTTTATTAAAAATGCAAGCAAATTAATTTTAAAAAAGACCAGCTTTTTTAAAATTAACTTGAATTTTATAAAGAACCAAATCTACTCGGACAAATATTGTCCTTTAATTTCACCATATTCCATAAAATAATCGACATTAGTATTAGATTGTAAAATAGGACTGATTTCATATGTGGTGGTATTTGCAGTTTTTCCCTCTGAAAATTATAGTTTAAATTAAATTTTAACTTGCCGACTTATTTGAATCAAATATGAGGAGTGAAAGAATTATAATTTACACCAGATTAATGCTACTTTAAAGGTTTATTTCTCAGAAGTTAGCGCATATACTTCATACATACTCATGGTTGTCATATAAGCCGATTACAAAAAGATTTATAAAAAATGTCAGTAAAAAACTTGAATTACAGTGACCAGTGAATTGAGTAGGTTGATTAAATACAATTCAATTGCTAATTCAAATTCTTTTGTATTTACATTTTAAGAGCATGCCTGTTTGAATCGATCGAATGGATTTGTGCTTTAATTAATTAATAATTTTTTATAATTTGAAATTGAACAAATTAAAGACTTTGCATTGTAGCCCCATCGTCTAAAGGTTCGTAGCCAAAAAATTTTATATTCTATTAGATTATGGACTTATTTAACAACTGGACCAGTACGATGCTACATATTCTACTCCAGTATTTGTTACTTTAAATAAGATTGGCATAAACGAAAAATTAAATATCAAACAACGTTGATTATTTTTACATGATTTATGAGTCGGATGGGAATAAAAACAAAAAAACAAAATTTTCTGTTTCTTTTTTTCTTTTATTTTTGATTTATATGAGTTTTTTATTCAAAAAAAAAAAAAAATTTCATATTGTAGACAATAAAGGGAATTTGAAAATTGCTTCTCACAACGCAAGAACGATAGAATGTGCAAACATATATGACATATGTGACGTACATGTGTGTTTTTGTCCACCAATGTGTGCATGTATATAAAATAATTTTTTTCTTAATTCAAAAAAATTCCAATTAAATTTTTATTATTACATTTGAATTCATGAATTTTTAATTTATTAGAAATTTTAATGTTTAAATTTTGCTTTGTAGAATGAGTGGCAACATTGGGATTTATAAAATATTTTTTAATAAAATTAAAAATAAATATTTAATATTTTTTTATTAAATAAATTTTTTTTTCTAAAATATTTGCATTAAATTTATTTGCAAATATAAAGAATTTTACAAATTAATTTTGTACATCCTTGTATCCTTTTGAAGTATTCAAAATTTTTTGGAATTTAAATTCGAAAGAAGTGAGTAAATGATTAAAAAAATAGATAGAGGGGGTGTGGTTTCTTTCTCCTATGGCTCGTACTATGCTTGCTAACGCTGTTACTAAAATGAAAAAAATATGCTAAAATGAGTAGTTGCTGGTTCTTTCTATATGCCTGATAGGGCAAATATTCAACATTTAAAAAAAAATCCTTTGGATCGCTTTTAATTTTTTTAAATTTTAAAAAATATGAAAATTGAAATTTTTAACAAAATTACCTTAAAATTTTTTATCATTAAATTTTCTCATAGCGCTTCGAATTAAAAGTTTTGCTCCGAATTCTTTAAGAATTTAATAACCAAGGAATGTGACTGAATTCAGGATTTTTAATAGAAAAATTCATTCTCGTTTTCAAAAATTTAAAGTGTAGAAATAAATTCTTATTGAATGATCGATTTTAAATTTCAATCTTTCTTGGAATTTTTTTTTTCTGTTCAATATTCGAAAAACTACTACATACATACAAAATATCAAAACAAAAAAAAAAAAACAACAATATAAAAAATATTGAAAACCCCAAAATTCCCTTTGAATTCCTTTTTCTTAATTCATGGATTCTTTTTTTTTTTTCTTATTTTTTGTTGGCACATGAGCTTCTGTATATGCGCAGAAAAATTCCTTTGCGGCAAAAAAAAAAATGAAAAAATTTCTTTTTGCCGATTTTTTTTTTTTTGTTCTATTTCTCTTTTTTTTTTTTGCAGTTTTGAATTTTATATAAAAGCGGATCAATTGCGTATTGCATTCAAATTTTCCAAATCAGTTTATATATTAATAATATTTGAGTAGGAATTCGGGATATCGAATGAATACTAAAGAAATTCTGGAAAAGAATGAGGACTAATTTCAAAAAAAAATTTAGACCTAGTTCGTTATATCTCATTAATAGTTCCTATCTCATAAATGGTTATGAATATAATTAGTAAAAATATGATAGTAGTGCGGAATAAAAAATTCAAGGACCAAAGATTCGATGGCATTCTCGATGTATGTGCAAAAAACTGGTATGTTATCGAAATACGAAAAAATTTCCATTCAAGACTCCAATTAATTTTTGATGAATTCAACTTAATTAATTAATTTGTTTTGACTAAATCAGCCTCATATTCATCTGTTTAATATGATAACATTCATTTTATTAAGTCAAATCCCAAATTAGGTAACTCGTTTTTAAATCTAGTCGTGGCTGCATACAAAGTAGACCATAATTTATCCTGAGTATGGTTTTTATGAGTATAGCTTTCTCTTCGTTTAAAATTTTTTTTTAAAATTTTCTTACCGAATTCTTAAGATTCAACCAGCCGAACAATAAATTTCCCTTTTTGTTTCCTTGATTATTATTTTTTTCTCGTTATTCCTTTCACTTCTGTTTCCTTTTATGCTTTTGTTTTAATCTTTATTATATATTAAATTTTTTTTTACTAAAAGGTAGTCTTTTTTCTTTATCCTGTTATTTCAATATGGATTGCCTCTCTAGTAATTGGCCTCTCCAGTAATTTTCTCCATTTAAAGTACATGTTTTTTTTTCTTCTTTATTTTGTTTTTCCTAAATATAGTAGAATCTTATCATTGTTATCAATATGAGAGGAAAAAAAAAACACAATTGTGAACTAAATATGATAAGAGTGATTTTATTGAAATAGGAAAATTAAGAAAAGAAAGAAACAAAGAGAAAGAGAGAGAGAGAGAGAAAAAGAGAAATGTGTTCGTGCAATATCCTGTTTTCTTTTATGCTTCTTTCTTTCTTTTCTTCCTTTTTATATCTTTCTGTTTTCCTTTTCTTTCATTTTCTATATATTGTTGTTATTTTTAGACGCATATGTAAAATGTTTGTATATACATTTCGGCTTATATACTTTCAAGTCTTGTGCGGTATAAAACAGCTCTCTGATACTTTTGGCTTCAAAAACAGAAATGAAAATAAAAAAAAACCGAAAAGTTCAATTAAACTTTTAGATATACATATACATACAGACATTACATTATTGCATACATATAAAAGTAATCGTAAGCTATGACGTAAGTTATAACTAGTATAATAGATGTTAATCTCGCTTTGTATATCTGTATTTATGTTTGTACGTGCATATAACGTAAAATTTTCTACTCTTTTGATTTTATAATTTTATTTTTTTGTCGGGATTTTGTGAAATTTTGAATGTTATCTGCATTTGACATAACAGAAAATTTTAAATAATCATTTATGTAATGTTATGTGTGCACCTAGTTTGTCTCATATATACACTCATACATTTAATTGGTATTTAAATGCTATTTACAAACATAATATTATTTTTTTGACATGTTATGTTTTTTTGAATGTTTGTACGCCTTACTATAGGTAATCATTACGTTTATGATAATAATATGAATATATATATATATATTAAATATATTATGTATATTATATGATTATGTATAAATATACAGTATAATATATGAATATGTAAGCATATTATATTTATGTGAATGCGCAAAAATATTATGTTTCAGATACATATTATGTATACAAGGAATTTTAATGTGTCACATTTATGTAAACATAAAAAAAAAGTAATAATAATAATTTAATGATGATGACGTTGATTATACATTTTATATATAAGAATACATATATTGAGATAATTCGGTACTATAGTGGATATTGGACTGAGTAGAATGCATCCGAAAGTTATGTAATGGTGAAAAAGCAACATACGGTAAATGAAATGAATTAAAAGAGACTTTAATAATAATTATATTTAATATGGCTATTGCTGGAAAATATTTGAAGATTTTTTCATAGAAAAAGTTTAGATTAGAAGAAGACAGATGTGATGAGAGAAGAATTGACGAGAAAACAGAGGTAAACGAAGACAGAGGTAAATTTATTTGTAATTAGAAATAATTTTCTAATATCAATTTTTTTTTCCATTTTCTGGTTATTCTCTTAAAATATTTTTAAATTTGAGTACTAATAATGTAGAAAATTGATTTCATTTTGTAATAGTGAATAGTACCTACACCCATACATTGTAAAATGTGAGTAAAAAATGCATAGTAAATCGGTATGCTAAGATCAATCATACCTACAATTTAAAATACCAACTAAATTGTTTCGTCAATATCCTATATGTTTTAGTAAAATTCGAGTTTATTTTTCGGAATCAATAGCTCTTAGAATTCTGTATACAATATTAAAAATATTGAAATCTTATACTGTACGATATTTGCATTGATTTTATTTCAGATCTTGTCACATTCAGAGCACATTTTAAATGATTATTAAAGTTTGTTACGTGTTACCGAATGCGGATCACGGACTTGGCTATATGAGATGAGAAGAAAGTAAAGCTTTACAAAATAACTATAGCTTTCATTTATAAGCCTTAATAATATTTTTTGAAAATTTTATAGGTATTTACACAATTTTTTTATTATTATTTTTGATAGCTACCTAAATTTAAGTAAAATTTTATTAAAACCCAAAAAAATTTAATTAGTAATAATGAACAATATTAGAATTATTACACATATGCAATATTTGTATACTTTAATTAATTTTTATATTAGCCATTTTTATTTCTGTGAAAAATTTAATAATGAGACAGAATTCCCTTTGTTTATTCTTCAAAACCATTAACGAATCACTTAATCCTTTTATTATTCTCATTCAAAATTCACATACTCAACATGAGATTAAATGTCAAATTTTTGAAATATTTGATTTTTTTGTGCTCATTTACAATATTTATATAAAATATGTTCATAACAGCCTTGAACTTGAATAAAACAAAATTTTCTTATTTAAAACAAAATTTCTGCGAAAATAATAATGTTATAAAAATACTTTCAATAATTTTTCAAAAAACTCATTATGCTCGGTAGTAGAATTCAACTTTTTTAACTGCTTCCCATCAAAATTGATTTTTATATAAGAATACGCAATTAAGGATATAAAATTCCCATTAATAATTTTTTTTTGTTTTCTCTTTTTTTTTCTTTTTGTTGATAACAAGGATGTCGTCATTAAATTTGAAAAGAAAAAAAAAAAAAGATTTGTTTGTCTCTTTTTGCAATCACGTCAAATAAAATACTTCATATTATTTTTGTTATACTTTTTTTCATGGAATTTTAAAATATTTAGAAAATTTTCTTGAACTAGCTAGAAAATTTTTAAGAAATCCTGTTTAGCTATAAAAATAATAAGATTGAAATTGAAAATAAAAATTCAATAAATTTCAATTTTAATGACAATCGTAAATTTAAAATTTCTTTAGAATTTTTCAAATTTTAATAGATTTGTGAAAAAATTGCATACTTTTAGGGGCACTTTTTTTTATTTTATTATAAAATTTGTATTGTGTTTAGTTCATTGACTTTTGTGATTTCAGAATCAAAAATTTTAATTGAATTATTCATGGAATTTCGGAATTAAAATTTTGAATTTCATTTTAATTTCAAATAAACACAGAAATTATTATAATATTAAAATGGAATTAAATTTTTTATTTTCAATTCTTTAAAATAGTTAGTATTAATAAGTCATTCAATATTCAGAAATTGTTGATAAATTATCAAATAAAAAACTGCTGATATTCAAATCTTATTAATGAAATTTCTTACAAATTTCGACAAAAAGAAAATTTAGATTTTTTTTTTCAAAAATATTTCAGAGAATTTTTTTGGCACCCATATATTTTATAACAAGATAATATTAAAAAAAAAACCTTTAAGAAATGTGTACAAAACTTTTATGTACCTTAGATTGTATGATGTTTTTCTACATATAAATAAGATTCTACACAAAATATAAATTTGTATATTCAATATAATTATATCTCTATACAAATATAGAGAATAAAATTCAAAATATTCATTTATTTTTAGGTAATGACGTAAAAAATTGAAAATTTATGTATATTGTTATCTTTATCAGCCATATTTTATTATACAAATTTACATATTGTTATATATAATACCTAGTACACATACTACAATAAATGTTTTTTTTTTGAAAAAATTTTGAATACATAGTATAATGGTTTGTTACCTGTATGATTTTTAAATTTGAATAAAATTTTCAATTGTTTACCTGTATAATAATAAATTTCCATTGTGTATACGAAAAATACTTACAATACTCAAAAATAGAAACAAAAAAAACAATTTTTTTCTTAAGAATTATCAAAAATTTTCACAATTTTTCCAATGTATTTGCATGTTTATAGGAAATTTTTGTGTTTAGGGTTGTACTACGATGAAACATAATGAATTCTTTCAATTTCTTCCTTTATTTCCAGATTTCCGTTAATGCCAGGAGTTTGATTCCTACACATACAACAAGTTTTATTATTGAACCTAACCAAAGACAGCCACTGTTATGACGCAGCATAATTATTAAATTAAATTAATGCTTGAATCATTTCAGAAAAAATATTGTCTAAATATTAACAAGTAAGTAGTAGAATTTGCTAAGAATTCATAGAAATAAAATAAGAATAATTAAAATTTTAATACGCTATGGTACAGACTAAGTAATTTAAGTTTAAAGTCTATCATGAATTTAGAATTAGATGAAATAATGTACTAATAAGAGCCTAACAAAATATGAATTTAAACTAAAGAAGAAATTGAGAATTTAAAAAAATTAAAAACAAGAAAATATAAAGTGCGCCTTATGCTGTTTTTGCGTGTCAATGCAATTTTACTACTCAAATTCCACAATATAATTGAAAAATCCAAGTAAATTCATTTGAAATGAAAAAATTTTTAATTTGAAAATATTAATGAAAGCCAATGTTTCCAACTATTGTTCCAAACAAATATTATTAATAGCGCTTTTTTCGAGGACGATTAGATGGTCTTCTATTTTTTCTACCGAACAAAATCAAATTTTTATGTGAGCATACAAAAACTATAGCATTTTATATGTAAGCGCTATTCCTATAATACTATAATTATCTAATATCAAACACATATATAAGGGGCTAAAAAATTCATAAATTCATAAGTTTTGTTCCCTTTAAGAACTACTTCATATTTTCCTTTATTACACACTCTACAGTCCATAAATTTTCTTCATACATACATAATATTAAGTAAGTATCGAATATAATAGTGTAAAATTTTAATAAAATCAATTTTTCATTAGACTATTATTTTAAACTAGCATTATATTTTAAGTAATAAATTTTCCGGTTTCTATTATTTTCCGGTTATTTTATCGGAACACATACAATTACAGCAATTTTTTTTTTTTATTATAATCAAAATATTTCTACATGACTTAACATTACTGTTATATACCATAATAAATACTGGTATACTGGTGTGTGTAAGTGAGTAAGTGTACAATAATTGACTATTCAATAGTTATAAAGTCCATGTTTTCTTAAAAGGACATTAATCAAAAAAAAATATAAAAATACAAAATCTTTTGTTTCTTTATTAAAAATTTCTTTCTTCTTTTTTTTGCATTATGGTTATTTGTGGGTATATGTGATTGTAATATACTGTAATATACTGATATATTAGAGAAAGGATAGCATATAACAATAATGATAAGACCAATATAAATTATTTTCATATACACAATTATTATGTAATAGTTTTTATTTTTCTTTTGATAAATGATAAGGAAAATTTGTCTCAAAATAGGAAATTATATTTTCGCATACGATAAGGACAAACAAATTATTCTTTGTATACTCTATAAAAATGAATATACAGGCATATATACATATAATTTGTATAACATAGAATATTAGTATAGAAGAAAATTTTGGTATATTAAACGCAATTTTTGGAACATTGAAATTCAAGGATACTCTTTGGTATAGAAGAATATATATAGGTACTATGTATAAAGGAACCAAGAAAGTAAAAATGATTTAATTTCTATCTTTCAGTGATTTTATCAAGGTTGAGATGAGTTAGCAAAAAAACAAATACAAATAAAATAAAAAAAATAACAAAATTATTTTTTGACACAGGATTAAATTGAATTATAAATTTTTGATATTACTAAAATATATATAGGAAAATATTTGTGTATGTGCGAAGAAAAAAATTTGAAATTCTTAAAAGATGGACTAATAAAATTTTTGTTTTGGTTTATTACAAAAAAAAAACAGAAAATGAGTAAGTGTGTGTGTTGGGTATATGAGTATTGCGTATATTTATTAAAGTTTTCGACCTTTGTTATTGAACTTTCGAGTATATACGGCTATATTATACTCATATACATACATGTATATTTGAAATATCATTTTGTACATATAACAAAATGAAATCAAGTTAAAAACGAAAAAACATAGAGTTGACCGTATTTAATCTATGACAACCGTACGGATGTTTTTTAAGAGCATTGTGATAAGATTTTTAATAAAATTTCTATTAGCATCTTATTGGCCTGAAACTAGTTCAGTTTTTTAATTGTAGTAAAATTTGAGCTATGTAAATTTTTAAAATTTTTAAAAATTACGTGGTAAAAATTAATAAATACCAATAAGATACGGTAACTAATCAAAAATTAGTAAATACTTCGTAACTAATCACAACTAAATTTAGTCGAAATAGGTGCTAAATTATTAAATTGCTTTAAAGCAAAATTTCCATACACTAGACTTTTTGTTTCTAACATTTGCCTAATGGTTTCCGAGAATTTGGTGATAATACTTGAAGTCTTATGAAATTACAACCAAATTTTATCAGAATAGTGACGATATAATCTAAACTCGTACTTCTTTGGATAATTTATAGTTTCTCTTATCTTATGTTAATCGATAATTTAAGCTATATGGCAGCCATAATATAATAACTTGTATAGTGTTTCAGAGTTTCTAAGATATTACTGATTTATTTTGAGAATTATGCGTGACAGTAACACGGAGCGCTGCATAGATCGAATCTAAAACAAATGCGAGGTTGCTAAAATACATACTATAAGCCATTTTGTGTAAAGTTTCTTAGCCCTTACCATGTTTAGCGGTTGGTATAGGCAGATATAAATAAATAGGTTCTGAATATGACGCTGATCAAAAACATACACTAGTGTCAATATCTAAGACTTCTAGACCTTACAAACGAAGTGGTAAATTTATAATACCCTTTGATGAAAATGATATTTTTTTTTGTTGTTTTAATTTTATTCTTTTTTATTAATAAAAATGGAAAAAGCGAACTCATCAAAATGATAATTTTTTTCCTTTTTAGAGATTTTTTAAAATTAAAGAAAAAAATTGAAGGAAAAATTTTTTTATTTTTTAAATTGAATAAAAAAAATTCTAATAAAATTTATTATTTTGTTGGTTTAGCCGATTGTGGTCATCAAATGTTAATGAATTCCATAATTTGTTAAAATTAAATATTTAAGAAGCTGTACAATTCTACCGTATTAAGAATATGTAGTATACAGTGAATGATTTTGTTAGATTTAAAACTCTTAGAAGAAGCTTCTCATTATATTACCAATATTCCTGTAACTGAGCCCTGTAATAGAATGATCTGAGAAGAATTGAAAATTTCGTAAACTCAAATTAGAGAGCTTCAATGAAATTCTAATTTTAAGTTAATTTCGTTCATAAACCTCACTTGTACCTTACTATGTTCTCTTGTTAATTAACATTTTACATTTTCATATAGTTCATTTTCAACACATTCTTACATTCACCACCATTTTCCACCAATTGTGAATGAGAACCATTCACAATTTGAAGTACAAAAATTTTATATTTTTAACATTTAAAATTCGAAATCTTTAAACATAAAATCTCATTAAATTTAACTTTATTAAAAGGACCTAAAATGTAGGGAATTAAATTTTTTATATAATGGTATATATGTAAATAAAATAAGCCTGGAAGTAATATTAATCTTTATATTTAGATCCTATATAATATATTGTATAAATTAACAGAATTAAAAATATTTTCTTAATTAAATTTTATACAATCAATTTCCTTTTATTATTATACTTTATTTAAATATTAAAATATTGTTGATTTTCTGAATTTCCGGTGTACAGAAATGCACACAATCCATCATACTTATACTATGTGTTTTAATACTGAGGGTCAATGACTATATGTGTATACGGAAAAAATTTTTTAGTAATATTTTTAGCTTAATTCTTAATATTAAGTTGACTTATTGGCATTTTCCATGTAAAGCATTATATTTTACATTCTGGCCTTTATAGTGACATTATAATATTAAGAATACGACCTCTTTAATATTATGGAAAATTTATAAATACTAAGAAACATTTAAAAATAATATTTGTAGATATTACTTTGGAAAAAAACGATTACTATTCATATTAATAAGAAAATTTTTTGCAAAATAATTGTGAAAATAGAAATTATATAAATATTGAGCTACATCAACTAAATCTCGTTATTAAAGCAAGAATCAGATTTACTATAGGGGTAGAATAAATTTTATAATTAATTCGTAATACATGAAAACTTCATTATTTGTGCTCTGCTTTAATTAATTCTGAGAGTAGGCAGGAAATCAGCAGTAAATACAATGCTTGGGTAAAAGTAACTTGGATACAATCTTAGAAACTACAATACGTACGTACAGGGTGTCTGAAAAGTTCCCATGTTTTTAGAAATACTAATTTTTCTCGTTATAATTCTGTTTTTTTTTTTCAAAATTTGGTTTCATTATTGGCATTCATCTTACAATTTTACCCCAAGTAGTACCTGTTAACTGTATCTTTATTTTTTGTTAGATTAGAATCGCGTTAACAAGCGAATTTCTATAATAGAATTACACAGGTCAGGTATAAAGATGGCTGAGATTGTAAGAACGGCTGGTTACAAAAAAAATTACTGTCTTTAATGCTATAAAAAAACACCAGGATTTGAGGAGCATTTCGGAATGTCCTCGTAGCCTCAATCCTGTCACGATCGAAATGTATAATGAAAATTACCATCGAACAGTGCGTCAACATTGTCAACAATTTTTCAAAGCGCCTCTGTGCATTTATTATTGCAAATGGAGCTAATTTTGAGCATTTGTTAAAAATGAAAAAAATTTAAAAAAAAAATACGTGAACTTTTCAGACACCCTGTATATTTAAATTTCAGATAAAAAATTTTGAAAATTATTCAATTGAACCTGCCGTTTTCACAGAAAATCTTTTAAGAAAATTATTTTCAACCATGTGATGTCTCATAAAAGCTGCTTAACAACTCTATGTTTAAAGAAAAATATAATTTTTAGTTCAAGTATAACACAAAGCTCAAAAATTATAAATTCGCATGGATATCTCATAGTTGATACGATCATCTAAATTTTATACCCATGTTTTTTAGATATAATTTTTCCGGACACCATTTTATACTTAAATATTTCATAAAATTTGTCTTGGCTTTTTCATCATTATTGTACTAAATTAATATTTATGTATATATCCTTATAAAAATGAAGAAAAAATAAAAACCCACTCATATTTTGACTTAAACATAGTAGATGGTAAAATAATGGTAGATTTAATGTGAAAAATAAATTACGAAAAAAAAAATATTGTCAATGAACGAAAAAACCTTAGGTAAATGCACGTGTTCTTTTCTAAGAAAAATTACTTTTCATATTTTTCTTCCTTTTATTAATTGCAAAAAAAAAGTCTAATTTAATTTACACTTTCATCTTATATAGTCAATTATAAGGCATAATATAACAAAATTTAATTATAGTATAAAATTTTATTAAAACTACATTTAATTTCTCTAGATCAATTCAATTGTCATATAGAACACCAAATTAAATTTCTAATTTGATTTCGTTTCGTATGGTTTAAGAAAATTTTTGAGATAATTAAACCTTGAAAACAAAATTTTAGTATTCATTTCAAGTATGAATGTAGGAGGATTTCCTAAAAATGAAGGGAATCTCTGGTAATCGAAATTCTAGTATGTAAGCATTTCATACCTATAGTTGGCAATTTAGATTATATAACAATTATTTTTGTATTAAAATATTGTAAATTTTAAAACAATTAATTTGCAGCCTAGAATGGAAAATTGGAAAAATATCGGTGATTAATAGAAATTAAATTAAGGGCGAACACTATAATGCTATCAATTAATTTAAAAAAATTTTTTGAAAACAGTTCTGAATTTTCATACTTGAATCAAATTAATTTAATAATTAAAACGGTTCCAGTATTCCAAAAGAAATTTAATTAAAAAACCAACCATTCTAAATTTAAAAAAGAAATTTTAAAAATTTCCACCATTTTCATTTTCCTATCAAAGTTGAAATCAAATTATGAAAAATTTTCATTAACATTATTTTTCAATTAAGTCGCAAATTCGTGAACCTTAACATCACAATATTATGTAAATTTTTCATGAAAAAGAGATTTTTAAATTACATAATTTATTTTAAAGGAAAATTTTGGAATTTGTTGTTTAAAATTTCCAGCAAATTCTTTTAAATTATTAAAAGAAACAAAAATTTCTCCTTAGTTTATGCAAATATTTTTGTATTATACCCAAATAATGTCCATTATTTTTTTCATTTTGAGTTAAAGATTTAAGGGAACTATTATTTTGATTACATATTTTCAACTGTATAACAATTTTTTAAAAAATTAACATTTAAATTATATTCGGCAGGAAAAATCAAAATTACTATATTTTTCTTCAACCAAGAATAGAGGAAAAATAATGTCCACGGCACATAATTTAGAACTATTTTATTAACTAATAAGATTTTACTTCACAATTTTTATATTACATACTTACCTATATTTACAAACAAAATAAACGAGGATAAAAATTTTCTTCCGAATTTCTGTATCCCAAAATGATAATCAAAATGAGAAATTATTTTGTTGCCGTATAACATTTATTTTGTCAGTAAGGAATCTTTCTAATATCGCATTAATTATAAAAAAAAAAAAACATAATGAAAAGAAATATAAAGAAATAGAGAAATTACAAAAGATAAACCAACAACAACAAAGGCATACAAATAAAGGAAAAAACTAATTTTCCTTTCAGAGGTCCTTTATTTTTTAATATGGCACGAAGATATGAGAAGAAAATTTGTAAAAATAAAAATTAACTCAAATTTTCTTTTTATAAAAAAAAAGTTGTTATAAAATTATACAACATTTATTGTATTGCGTAAAATAATTCGTCTCGTGATAACAATTAAAAAATTGAAAAATTAAATGTTATCAGCGGAGTATAGTGTTGCCATATTTTTGTAGCTTAACCTACAAAAATATGGCAACACTTGGCCGTAAAGTTGTGTCTGAAAACAATTTCTCAAAACAAAAAATCTCTACTCTGTAGCATTAACGAACGTATTATAGTATTAAAATGAGAATTTTTCGAGAAATAGACATTGTAATCCTCCGAGTAATCCTTAATATCCTGGCCTTTTCATTTAATTAAAAAAATTCAATTTTTTATAATACTTGATAATTGATTTATGTCGTTTCTATAAGAATAATCTTAAACTAATTTAAATAAGAATTATTGCATAATTATTGAATAATAATTGAATTTTTGCATAACTTTAGGAGACATAGGAATTTTATTTAGAAATATTACTGCTTTTGAACATACCATTTACAATATTATTGAATAAATTCTCTTATTGAATCTTTTAAATATTCAGTGTCTCTCCACTTTTTAGGGAGGATCTTTAAATTAATAATGTACACCAGAAATAAATGCCTATACACATTTGATTTTTTGTGTGAAATAAGATCACACTTACCATTCTTGTATCATCATTAATTAGCTATATAATAAAATAATGCTCAAAAGATCTCTCACATTCTCTCATAAAATTAGATAATTATAAAATTAGAAATTTTCTCATCGTATTTTTTTCTACTGTAAATTAAACTGAGAGTAAAATTTTTATTATCATTTTGTAATAATTTTGTAATACAGTTAGGTTTCTTTCTTATTATCTATCATTTTGATATTGAATTTCGAATCATGAAAATTAAATTGTACGCCTATAAGAAAGAGAAAAAAGAGAAAAATAAGAAGAAATTAAAATCAAAAAATTTATTTTTTTTTTTAAATGAGTAATGAAATGTCAAGGTTAAATAAAATAATCGCTCTCTCATTTAGAATAATAAATAAATTCTTCTTCCATCTATATAATTTTATTCTTGTTATTTTTAAGTATTTTCTCTTTTAAATGTTGTGCGGATGTAAGAATGTGGGTAGAATTAAAGTGTACGAGTATATAGGAGACAAAAAGTATATGTAATATTATCGGATTGTTTCCGCCATTTAACATTGTTATTATTTCTTGTTTTTTGTTTTTATTATATTATTATCCTTCTTATATTATTTATAATACCGTAAGTATTCTTATACATACATTTATAATTATATGAAATACACACATTCTTATAAATGTAAAACAAAAATAAGAATAAAAAATAAGGATAAAAATTAAATTTTATTTTTATTAACCACAAAATAAGTAAGAGTCAAGTTAAATAAATTGGTAACATCTTTTAGGTCATTTGACTCTGTTCTTTTTTTTTAAATTAAATTTTTTATTTTGTGTTCTTCTTATTTTTTGTATATATACCTATAATAGAAAATTAAAAGAGCTAAAAAATTAATTTTGACATTTTTGTCTTCTTCTACTTTTTTTTTTTTGTTAATATTTTATTTCGAATATAGCTATAATACAGAAGGATAAATTACTATAAATAAATAATAATTGAACGACAAAAACAATAAAGTTGGGTCAAACCAAATAGTTTGTATTGTAGCACTTTTCCCTTCAACAAATGAAAATATAACTTTTAAAAACATTCCCCGTATACCCACTAGACTAATAAAATTACTTTCATGCATATATAAAACTATTTAAAAAATTGCATATATTTAGGATGATGGATTTATGCAGTCTTTGAAATAGAGCAAAAATTAATATAAAGAGGGGTTAACATAATGCTCGATTTTAATGGTTAATTGTGTGAGTTAAAGAAATTAATTATATTTTTTGTCATGGAATTTACCGTTAGCTTTTTGTGTCTATAGAAATTGGAAAAAAATTCTTTTTCTAACGAAATGAACTATTTATTAGTATTAAAAAACCTGCTAAAATTTCAAGCTTCTACAACCTGAAGTCTAGAAAACAACTGATATCAAATATTTCGAAAAAAATGGATTTTAGATAACGGTAAATTTTAATGGCCATTTTGTTTTTTTAAAGTATAAGTATGGTATGCGGGATAGTGGAAACAACCCACTACTTTTCTATGTTTACAAAGTTTTGAAAAATTCTTATGGTTTCACTGCAATAAATAGTTGAAAAATGGAATTTTTAGGATTTTGGGTGGGTACGGGGGGGGGGGGGGGGTGCAGCTTTTAGAAGGGGAAAGGAGATAGGAAAAAATTTTCTTTTATACGAAAATTAGTTTCTATTAAAGATCTATGTCCATATAAAATTTAAGCTTTCTGTCTTTAAGAGTGTAGAAGTTTTGTAAAAAGACATACAGACAGACGGACAGACAGAGTGTAACTAATAAGGACATTTTTTCAAAAATTTTTTGAAAAAATGCTAAAAACAAGAAAAAGGACAATTTCATGCTTGTGTAAGTATATATACGTGCCATTTTCATGAGCTAAAGGCCAGAGTTAAAAAAAAATTAAGTGTTATTAATATTTTTGTGTTTTTCTTTTTTATTTTTTTATTTTTTTATTTTTTTAAGCGGATAATTACTTTTTTTTCTGTTGCTCAGTTTTGCTTCTGTTTTAGAGTGTAAAAAAAAAAAATTTTTTTAATTTTAACAATTTTTCAGTTATTGAAAAATGTCATGCAAAAAAAAAAATTGAGCAATAAAAATATTTTATACATTCTTCAATCAAATTAAGTGCAAAATATTCGTGCACGTGCAAAATTTTATTAAATACACCTTTAAAGAAAAGTGCCATAATTGACGTATACAAGAAAAATTTTTTTTTTGAAAATACTTGTTTAAGCTGTCATTCCCACTTTAAAATGGAAATTTCAATTGTTCTTTATTAGAAATTGCAAGACTTGAGTACAAAATTTTGTGTAATTAAATTTTAAACGCTTTTATAGTATAAAGCCCGATCATATCTTCGTAAATATTTACATTATATGGGTATGAAAATTATTGACAGTACTAAAGTGATGGAATATAGATTGGAGCTCTACTATGAAATAACAAATCTATGCTGTTTAAAATTGCTGATGGTTAATTCGATAAGTGGATGGATGTAGAAATTTTAAAGAATTCTGAACATTATTGATCAATAGCCATCATTAAATTCTGAATGAAATTGGGATAGGCATATTCTAAATTCTATACATATAGTAAATTAATTCTAAAAGAATACGATTTGAAAGGACTCCAAAGTAATTAAGATTTAAGTTTTAAAGGGAATTAAGATTTGATTAGGGGGTACGGAAATGTAGTTCCAATATAAATTAGAATAATCACAAAAGAGGATTAGATTAAGAGAGCACTGTATGACCACAAAAGACCATTGTATGAAAAATAATTATAAAAATTGCAAAATGTAGTGCAATTAGTAAATGAACAACGTGTATAACTGGAAACAGCGGAGATTATTAGAATAATTTTGAATAAAATTACAAAAACTACCTTTCTTTACAAAATTATTTACAAAATTTATTCATAAAATGTTCATTTTCTGCAACCTAAAACAATAATATTAAAAATTTTGCACATACAAATCTGGAAACGTATTAAGAATTTACAGTACCCTTGTACTTATCTTAAAAATTTTATGATTATTTTTCGAATTTTATTCCTTTTAATTAAGAAAGCAATTTAAATTTATTTTTAAGAATTTATTACAAATAAATTTTTTATACAAATTTCAAATAAAAAATTAAAAAATTTTCAAAAGAATTTTCTTTATTTTCTTCTTTATTTATGTGATAAAATAATGAGGGGGGCCCTCTTTATTCAAGAATATTCAAATTGAATGATGTCCCATTTTAATATCGACAACAAATCTAATTAAAATAATTTAATTTTATTCAGATAATTAATTTTTATAAATAATACTGTAAGGATATATAAAATGATGAGTAGCCATTTATAAAATTTTCGATTTATTATAAAATTTTAATTATTTTTATGATTTTTTCGTGATTTTAGCTTTTTAAATTGTGTACCATTAAAAAATCGGAATGAACACTAATACAAAAACACTGATTTGCTCTTGAATACTTTATAAGAAGATTGTGAAAATTTATGTAAAACACTTAAAATTTGTATTGTACTTAGTATATAGCGGATAAAGAGGATAAATTAGAAATTATTTTAAAATTAATTGAATATTTTTGAAGAAGAAAATATTTATTAGCGTTGAAATTAGAAAGACAACAATTTTTAATTAAATTCTCTTTTTAAAAATTAAGAAATTTCTGCCTCATATAATTTAATGATGGCGATAATTTTATATGTAAATATTACTGGAATCAAGAAAATTTCAAATTTAAATTGTTCTGGAAGTCAATTAATTTGGCGTATGCTGCTCCTCCACTCGACATTAAGTAGCTTTCGGATATGAGAATGCTGCATTCGGCACACATTTTTCCATATAATGCATGTATTTTGCTCATTTATAATTCAAAATAAATGGAGATCTAAGAATTTACGTTCTGAAATGAAATTTTTCGTCTGATTTTAAAAGAAATTTCAATTACAAGTCCCTTAACCTCTTACACAAAAAAAAACTGATAAGAAATCAAACTAAAAATAACAAATTTTTAAAATATTTTCAAGGATTATTTGACACCTTATTTCGTTTTTGTACTGCTATTAACCTGTTATCTAAGGGTAACAATCAATATGTATTATATGAAAAAGGATAATGGTTAAAGGTGTGACGAAAACTATTATTGTCGTCTATGCTTAACGATTTACTATTATTATTTCCAATTGTATATTTTGTTCTCTTGATCGAAATATTTTCATTTTTCTAACCTCAAATGTTCTTTGTTTTCACGGATTATTTCTTCTCACTTTATTTTAATTTTTTTCTATTTTTTTTTTATAAATTTTCTCCCTTTTTAACAATTCAGTCCAACAAAGTTAACAAATTTTTAAACAATTTTTTTTGTTTTCTTATTTATTTCTTGCAAGATAACCATATTTTATTGTCTCTATATAACGCATTTATAAAATTATAGAAATTTTTAAAGGATGGTTTTAAATTTGGAAGTCTATGTGACATTTTTTTAAATGAGCTAAAAATAAAATAAAGAATAGATGAAAAAATACGATAAATAATGTTGTGATTAAATCAAATATAGAATTTTACATTAGAAATAAAAATATTGCGCATTTAAAACTTAAAAAATAATATTAAGAGAATCTTAAAATAGCACAATAGATAATGGAAATTTGAAAAAGAAAATTCAAAATAAGAGTTCAATATTTTGGGTGAAACTAATGGCGATGCAGAAGAAATGATGGCAAAATAAATTGATGTTAAAAGAAATTGGAAGTAATTTGGAAATTTTGAAACTTATTAAGAGTTTAGGCTTTTAGCAATCAAACAGTAAATGAGTAATCTTTGCGAATCATAAGCAATTAAATTTCAAGTGGGTTTTATAATAAAAATCCTTGATAAATGCGTGCAAATTATCATGTTACTTGCCTAGTATTGCCGTAAACCGTAATTTTCATTAAAATCTACCTTAAATTATTCTTCAGTATTCAAGCTTTAATTAACAGATATTAAATTTAATTAATTTTGAAATTAAGGTTTATTTAAAATCTTAAATTGCAATACAGAAATGCTATATGCATTAAGATTTAGTTTGAACTAAATTTGCCCTAGAACCAAAAAATTCATGCCTTAATACAAGCGAAATTTCTATAATGTTTTCAAATAAAATATTTTAAATTTTACAAATTGCAGTTAATTCTAGATAGTTAAAGAGTCATTATCATTAAAGTACAAGCCCTTAATTAATAATAGTGAAACCTTATTGCCTTAGATATTCCTTGAATTATTAAAAAAATTTTATACTGTACGTAACTGTTCTGTTTTCTAAAATTTAATTTGAACATTCAATTTGAATTTGTAATTAATTTTTACCGCTTTTAATTTTAGTTTCAAACCACCAATTTTAATACAATCATTTTATTTTCATAGCCCTATTTAGCTTTGCAATCCATAAGCAATGAATTACGTGTAGTAGTTTTCATTACATATAGGAATTTCATAGTATAGGAAAAAAAATCAATAATAAATTTTGATAATTTTCCAAAAAATTTTTCATTATACCAACAAATTTTCCATTTTTATAATTGTACACTTTACAAATTTTATAATAGCCTTTTCATCTACAACAACAATGTAAATTTCAAATCGAAAGTAATTTTGTTGTCTCCTTTTTGCCTTGCTTTTCCAAAAAAAAAAAAAACAGAAAACCATATTTCAAAGTAAAATTTACTCCCTTCTATCAAAACCGAGGCAAATAATTTCTTTTTTTTTTTTTTGCTTCTATAATTTTTATAATCGGAAAATTCACGTTCAAGGCCGTTTACACACTTATATAATATTTATATACGTATGTATTTTATATAAGTTATTTATTGGCAGCATGGGAATTGATAACGAACCAGTAAAAGAGAAAATACAAAAACAAAGAAAAAATAAAATTCTTTAACATAAAATACAAGGATATGAAGGAAAATTTGTATCCTTTTAGGCAAACAAAAAAAAAAAGAAATTAATACCAAAAAAAAAAAATACAAAATAATTTTTTTTTCTCTTTTGTTTATTATTCTTATTTTTATGAATCTGCAAAATAAAAACATAATAAAAATTACAAATACAATAATAAAATCAAAAATATTTCTACACATACACATAAAATATGAAAATATTTTGTAGACTCTCTCGTAAACTTTTTGAGATTTTTACAATTTTCTAATGAAATTTATAAAAACAAAACAAATTGTTTTTTTGTTTACAAACATATTATGATCTCAAACCAGAAAATTGAAGTTTACCAATCTGATTTTCAAAATAATCCTGACATAAGGAACGTTTTAATTCATCTTCTCATCTTTTATTTATTTCATCTCTTTCTAATCGTTCCTTGCTTTAATAAAATCAAAGAGATGATTAAAAATTTTATACAAATGAAAATATAAAGGAGAGAGTAAAATAATTCTCATGAGAAATAATCAAAACAGTCGTAATGTATGCTATATTTATACAGAATGTTCGCCTATTAGTAGCAGTGCTGTTGCAATACTATTGAGTCGAGGCTTATAAATAATTAACAAAACATTTGTGTTGAGTCAAAATTCACAGTTCAATATATGTTTTGAGTAAAATGAGTCAGCAAAATTAATATGGTAATACGACAACTTAAAGTCATAGTCTGTCCCATAGTCAGTTATGGCATCTTTATTCGCACATAGGATAACAAATTCGTACGGGTATCACAGAGTTGACAAGATCAACTCTATTTTTCTCATTTTTTACTCTTTTTAATTTTGATTATAACTCTGCCTCTGTATCAGATAAAAGTGCCTTATTAAATATGAGGTGGAAAGCTTAGAACAAAAGCTTTTTCATGAATATTAACAATATTCGGGATTAAATATGATTTAAAAAATTCTGCAACTTTCTCTTATTTTACATAAATTTTGAATCTCTTTAAACAATTTAAAAGTGTAAAATTGAGTATATTATTAAATTTTGTACCTCTATACTGATTAGGGAGTTTTGAAATTGAGAGAAATGCAGAGAACGTAGTGCAATTCAATTATTATTTAATAAAAAATTATAAAAATTTTTCATAATATTAGTTTATTGTTTGGTCCAGTTCTCTAGCTTAGTAATGTGAGTTGTCGTCAATTTTATTTATTAAAGGGTTTTTTTTTTGATTTCATGCACCTATTTTAGCCTTTCGTAATTACTTTTTGTTCTAAACTGAATTACGTTTCTTACTTAAATCCCTTAAATATTTATGAATCTTATTCAATTAATAAAAAATTGTAAATAAATTAAAAAATATAAAAATAGTTGAGAAATTCGTGAAAATGTCCTTAAAATTTTAAAATATTTGTTTTTTTCCATAAAGATACAAAAAAAATATAATAAGAAGTACTGTGGTAATTTAAAAATTTATTCTAAATTCCGAGAGCTCCTCTGAATATTTTTTTTTAATATTTTTCTCATAAATAAAATCCCAAACATTAAAATTTTGTAAGTTCACATAAGTGAGTAACGTACAATAAAAATGTTATGTAGAATATAGAGGGCAGAAACCACAACAATAATCTTCAAAGCTCTTTTAAAAACTAAAGGATTTTACATTCAATCATACCATATAGGTATTCCATATACCAACACAGTAAAGATGTTATTAATTTAAGAAAATTTAGTATGCAAGCAAGAATCTTAAATAATTTTTTTCTTTTTTGCAGGTTAAACTTATTCAGAAGTGTAAGTAAGGCAAATATTTTAATAAAAGAAAGGAAACAACATAAAAAAAAAGGATAAATTCAATATTATTTGGAATGGTGGTTATACACAGATAAGAGCTAAGAAACAACTTTTCTCTACCCAATAAAGGAATTTTCAAAAATATACAAAATAAAAAGGATAAAAATAAAGGTTAACGATTAGTTTTTTTTTTTTTTACAAAATTTTTTTTTCTCTGTCTTCTTTTTGTTTTACTATATTCCTATACGGTCCTCCATTTTTGTGGTAGATTTTTAATACGCGCGCACTTATTAATATAAAATAACAATTTAACATCACTGTTACAATATGTATATAAAGAAAATATGTTTGTATGTATAGGTCGTAAAAACCATGTTATGTACATCATTAAATTTTTCTTTTATTAAAACTCCGAAAATATTTTTTGTGTTTTGTAGAATTTCTATTTATAGATTTTTGTCATTGTTTTTATTATTTTTTTTTTTGGTTTAGTTTTCTGTTATTGAATTTTCTTGAACAAGTTATTACTAAAAATAAGAAGAAAATATGACAAAAAAAAAAAACAAAATAAAAGCAAAAAAACAAAATGTGAAAAAAAATTGATCTGATCAGCACATAATCGACCAAGTAAAGTTTATTTTGTGGTTTTCTGGCGAAAATATTGCATTAGATTATGAAAATCACCTTCAAACACTTCTTTCAGATTTTTAGAAAAATTAAGATTTCACTCTCAGTAAAAATTCACCTTAAGTCATTCGTATAATTAGGCCATTTCTGAATAATGACAACACACCTGAAAATTATGACATACAAAATTTGATGCTATCATATCACTTATCTTGCTGTATTTCAATGCAGTCTGGTAAAAAGGATACGTTATGATAAAACATAATATCGTAAAAAAAAGACTAAATACCCTAGATCTATGAAATATAAAAAAAAATATTTTAGATTTTCTTCTATTTTGTCATAAAAGTTTTGTTGTCATAAAAGTTGACAAAAAGGACTTTTACAAAAATTTTTCTTTTCTGTTTGTTCTCAAATATTTTCTTTATAATTTTGTCTAACAGAACGACATTAATGTATTTATATTAGTAACAATATTCTTATGTTATTTATGGTGTATAATTGGGGGATGTTTTTGACTTCTTATATACATAAATGAATTAAGAGAAATTCACAAAAAAAAATTATTGGAAATATTTTGTATATATCGAAAAATTAGATTGTAGATTGCTGTATGAAATTATGATGCATTTCGACCCCTAAAGATCTATTGTAGTCGCCTCTTACGTGCAAATAATTCTCTCACAGCAGCTATCAGAACAGATAATGCAAAAATATTTTGTGCATGTTATGCATTTTAAGGACAAAGAAAATTTTCAATTTCAAGTGCATTTCATTATGAAATTTTCTACGAAATCTATTCTTCTCTTCTTCCTTATGTATGTGATGAACTGGAATTTTGTATAATTATCCTTAAAATACTTGTGATGATATTCATTATTATTTCTCACTTACAGTTTTAAAAATTCTAGTAAATTTGAAGCTGCTTTTTTATTATTCGAACAATTTATAACTCTAAATTTCTTAATCCTAATTGATCCTGAAATGAAATGACATAATATTTTAAAAAAAAATTAAAAAAAGGAATAATTATAAAATATTTAAAATCACATACATAGTATAATTTTGAATTTATTTATGAATATTATAATGTATAACAATATCTATAGAAATGAGTATAATATTTATGTACAATAATAATATTGATTCGATAATGTCATGAATATTTTAATACTCGTAAGTACGGAAAAATATCACGACATTACAATTATTGCTGGCGTGGACATTTATTAGGACACATTATAATACATTATTTGAGAACTTATTGCGATGAGAAGCTATGTATTATGTTTGAACAGTTATCGCAAGAACGCTATGTTTTTTGGTTACAAATCGAGGTTACAAGAGCTCGAATATTTATTGCTATATACAATTCCACAACTAACTAATTTATTCATATCTTGAAGACTAGAATGAACACTAGATGAATTCAAGCACTATTGCCAATTTCCCAATAAAATTTGATTTGAGTTCTTTTAGTCTGACAAGAAATACAGTGGCTGTCATAAAATAGCCGAAATAATTTATTTATAATAATCTGAGAAGCTATTACTACAGCATCAAAAAGTACACTAAAAATTTTCTCTTGTTTTAATTTGAAAAAAAAACTTTCTCTCAAACAAATTATCTGTTATTTCTCTCTCTCTCTCTCTCATTTTATCTTTCTACTCTTTTTATAGCCAGATTTGTATAACAATATTGAATATACTCACTAGTATTGGAATATCGACTCTTATATCTTAATATTAATAAATTATTGACAATATATACACATATTAACACATGAAATAAACACGCACATTTTTAATTTTAAGTAAACCAACATGTCTACATACGGGATTAGAGGTTTACTTACAATTGTATAGAAAGAAGATCATATAATATTTTGAGTACTAAAATGTCTATAATCCCGATTAATATTAATTATTAATATAGAGTTAAATATTAGACATACACACATACTTATTATTTCCAATGTGTTTATAAAATATGTATATTGTAATGTAAACTGTGTGGGGATTATGATACATGCTCATATGTCATAAGTATATTTAAAGTGATTAGTTAAAATAATTAATACGGTAAGGATTATTTGAATTTTTCTTGTTTTTTCTTTTTTATATTTTATGTTTAAAGGATTTCAAAATTATTTTTTTTTTCTTATGATAGATTGAGAATGAAATATGATATTTTTTTCATAGATAATATTATTATAATTATTGTTATTCTTGTTATTTTTATGATATTTTGTTGCTATTCTTGGGATATACTTAGCTTTTCATTCGATTAGGATTTTGTTAATTATTTTGTTTTCTTTTTAATTTTTTGCCAGTTTCCATTTTAATTTATTTAATAGATATTATTTTAACACTTATATTAATTCTGATATTACAGGATAAGAGAAGAAAATGAGGAAAATTTAGAATATTAAATAAAATAAAGTTGAGTCAAACCAATGGTTTGTATTGTGGCACTTTTCCCTTCAACAAGTGAAAATACTGCTTTTAAAAATAATCTATGTATACTCACCACACTATTGAAATTATTTTCATTCATATACGAAACTATTTCTAGTATTGCATATATTTAGGATGACGCATATATGCAGTCTTTGAAATAAAGCAAAAAATTATTTTAAAGAGGGGTTAACATAATGCTCGATTTTAAGGGTTAATTACGTGAGTAAAGAAAAATAATTATATTTTTTAATGTCATGGAATTTACTGTTAGCTTTCTGCATTTATAGGAATTTGAAAAAATTTTGCGGTTTCGGAAATATAAGATGCCAAAAATTCAAATTTTATAAATTTCGAGAGGCGATAACTTGAGAGGGGAAATTTTCTTCTAACGTAATAAACTATTTATTAATGTCTAAAAGTTATAAAAATGTCAGATTTTTACAACCTGTGGTCTAGAAGAATAACGAGCTCAAAAATTTGGGAAAAACGGATTTTAGATAACGGCAATTTTTAACAGCCATTTTGTTTTTTTTTTTTTAAATTCAAGTATAGTATGCTGCTATAAAAGAAGTCAGCCACCATATTTCTGTGTTTAAAAAGTTTGAGAAATATTTATGATTTCACTGCAATAAATAGTTAAAGAATGCAATTTTTAGGGTTTTGGTGGGGAGAGGGGTATAACTTTTAGAGGGGGTGAGATAGGTAAAAATTTTGTTCTACGGAAATAAGTTTCTAGTAAAGATCTATGTACATTTCAGCTTTCCATCTCCAAGATGTAAAGATTTTGAAAACATGTTCACGGACGGACGGTTTGTACCAAAATTCCAAAAAATTTTTTGAGAAAGTGTTAAAAAGGATATTACTACTGCTATAATAATATGTACGTAGATAAGAAGATTAGAATTTTTATTATGAATGTCAAGGAAATTTGATTTTATAATTTTGTTTTGTTAATTTTATTTCTTTTCCTTTTAAGGATAAGAAATAATTTAAGGGATGGAAAGATTTGGTTTCTATATATATATATATATACAAATTAATTGAAAATATATTAGGAAATATGGAATAATCCTTAAAATATATATACATTATCTATTACAATATATTTGCATTTTAAGGATTAGGAAAAATAATAATTTCCGCTAGAGATAAAATTGATGTATTCAGACAAAAAAAAATTTTTTTTTTTATTTTATTATGTTGGAATAATTTTTTGGTTTTGATTATTATTGACCATTAAAATTTTTTTATATAAAATTATTTATTAAACAAAATGGAAAAAATTTAATTAAAAATTTTAATTTTAAATTGGAAATATTTGAAAAAAGCGAAAATGTGGAGTAATATATAAGGTTTCTACTGAAAGTGTTTAAATGCGTTTTCTGGCTAAACAAGAAGGGATAGAGCAATTCTAAGGGTTTGTCGTGATCACTAAGAATTCACAAATTCTACCAATATATGATATTGAGCTGTAGTAAAAAAAATTTTGGAGATATTCCAAAAAAGCTACTTGGAAACTTTAAAGGTGTTTTCTGGCTAAACTCGGGGCAATTCTAAGAATTTTTTGTGATCACTAAGAATTTACAGATTCTGCCAATATAATATGATATTGAGCTGTAGCTAAAAAAAGTTTTGGAGATATTTAAAAAAATCTTGGTGCAATATGACACTAAATAAAAAAATTTTTCATAACAAATTGTTCAGTCCACTTATTATGATCATATTAGTAGCTGTGCTCATCCAAAAATTTTTTTGTTGCCAATAATTTTTTATTTATCAGAAAAAAAAATCTTTTCGCTTCCACCTTAGCATTGTCTTTGTTTTTTTTTTTTATGAATTTCTGTTTTACCTGTTTTGCCAATAATTTTTTATAAACTTTCCTTACTCACATTATTTTGTAAAATTTCAGTTTTTTTCTAATTTCAAAAAGTTTTACAGGAATCAAATAAAAATCTTACATAATATTTCTACATCCTTTTGCGTTATGCATAAAATGTATGCAAATTTTTGGTAGAAATTAAGCGAAAAAATTTATTTTTTTTCTTTTATTATTTTTTTTTTTTCGAATTTAATTTTTTAAAAAACAAAGTACAAAAATATTTTTTTTTCATTTTAATACTTTACCATTAAAATATTGTTGCTCTCTTCTTCAAATTATTCAATTATTTCATTTTCAATTGAGTTCCTTTTAGCATTTTGGTTCGTTGTCCCAATCGAATAACCGCTTAAAAAGCAAAAAAAACCAGTAAAAAGTAAGTAAGAAAACAAGAAAATAATTTGTTATTTTTGTAACTTTAAAACTTTTTCTTCCCAGAGAACAGAAACAAAATGGAAGGAAAAATGCGAGAGTAAAAGGAAGAAAATTCAATTTTATTTTTTTGAAATTTTTATTTTTCTTTTTCTTCATCTTCTTCTTTTTTCTTTTTTTGATCTTTTTAATATTTTTATTTCAAGAACTTTTATTGAAAGAATATTTTTTTTTTTTCAATATTTTTTTCCTTAGAACATTCTGACTTGACAGGATATTACTTTAAATATTCAAAATGTAAAACATAACAAAAGTAAAAATAACAAAAAAAAATAATAACATGGAAAATTCAAAAAGACAAAAAAAAAAAGAATTTTCAAGAAAAATACAAGATTTAAAGAGATTTAGAAAATAAAAGTTAAATTATTCCTAAAGGATTTATAAAAATGGTAAAAAATTTAAGGATCATAAATTTAACCAGAAAAACATAACAAAAAAAAAAATAAAAATAATACATAAAGTGTACAGAGATCAGATTTTGTCAAATGAGAACATTTTTTCTTTTTTAATTTTTTCTTGTAATTTTTTCCTTCAAGATAAAATTAGGGATAACCGGTCAAATTGTGCACGCTTATAGAGTCACTACGTTGAATTAATTTTCTAAATATCTATAAAATTATTGAAGAATTATATGCTCTCTTGCTCTTGTATATATGCTCTCATCGCTTACAATACTAGTATATATATGGTATTTATATACAATAAGATTCTCACTAGAGACTCATGTATTTCTATATTATATTTCTTCAGACTATATTATAATTCTCGCCAGAGACTCATATAATTCAAATCTTAATATAATGTGACATAATTAAGATTAATTAATTCCCATATGTTGCGTTCTCTATTTACCCCCACTCCTCTTCAATATTGTGTATTATTTTCTCTTTGCTTAATTTCGTTATGCTCTTATCAAAATCAGTAAAACTAAATTCTAAAAAGAAAAAGACAAATATTAAGAAAACAATATTAAAATTTTTTTTTAGAAAGAAAAAAAAACAAACCAACAGGCAAGACAGAAAACAATACAAAATTGTTGAACTTTTATAGTCTTTTCTTTTATAATGGAAATTTTTTTGCTTTTTGATAAAAAATAATATTTTTGGTTTTAACTTCTTTTGTTTCCAAATCTTCTGTCTTTTAAAGAGGGGGGGGGGAGGGGCGAAGGGAAGAAAGGGGCGGCTCTGAATCATATGAGTATATCATTATATAATATAAAAAATTAATAAAATTTCGAGTTCGCAAAACTTTGATTCAATTTTTTTCATTAAATTTCTCTTTTAAGAGAAAACAACAAAGGATCTTTTAACATATGATTTTCTTTTTTTTTTTTTGGCTTTGGATTTTTGTTATTGAACACATATATATATAACAAAAATATTGTACAGTGTGTTTTATGAGTATTATTATAACAATTTAAAATCAGCTAACAATTTTATTTTAATACGATTTTAAATTTCTACAATACTACTGCGCCTTGCGGCAGGCAATTTTTGTTAAAATATCAAATATCAATTTTGCATCAATTTTTACTCGTATTAAAATTAAATTTTTAATACGATTTTTACATGAACTAATTTAAAGTATTATTCTTGTAATTTAAACGGTAAGACTCAATCAATTTAAAAATTTCAAGGAAATTAAAGGAAAAGCATATTTTTAGAATTAGAATAGTTAGCTAGGCTATGTAAAGCAGCCAATTTGTTTTATTTAATATAATTCCGTCTTCCGATAGGCAATTTTTATTCAAATATCTTAAAATTAAGCATTTTTTTTCATATTAAAAAACTAAACACGAAATACAACAAAATTTTCATTTTCCCATTTCTTTTTTTCATTTCGTTCATTTACTTATTATTATTCCTACAACTTTCTCCTTTTTTGTTATTCGTCATGTATTTTTCATATTTTTTTTTGCTGTAATCCCAAAGGAAGCATTTTCTCGCAAAATAGAAGGAAAAGAAAAAATGAGTAAAAATTAAACATTTAGAAAAAAAAACCAAAAAAAAAAAAAAACAAACTGAAATTGTAAAAGAGCAAAAAAAAAAAAATAAAAGAAAAATTAAGAGTTTGTTTTTATTTTCATTTCAACTTAAAATAGCTGAGAAATAAGTAAAAATACGATAATTAAATGAAAAATTAAAAAACAAAAACAACAAAAACAAAAATATTATTTTTTCTGTTTTAATTTTTCTCTTCTGTTCAGCAACTCAGAAAAAGAGGGAGAAGAACCAAAAACCATTATTATTTCCGTTATTTTTCTTTGCTCTTCTTTATAGTTTTTCTTGTAAGTTTTTTTTTTCCTTATTTCTCTTTGTTTTTGTTTTAATTGTATCCTGAGAAAAATGTAATGTTATTTCCAAATGTTCTTTAATTAAAAGAAAAGAACTCTTTGCTGTTTTCGTTGTTAGTTTGAAAGCTATCAATTAATAAAGTTGTTCAAAAAGTTAAGAACACACTCTCTTGTTCTCTACTCAACCGAACACAACTTGAACTGTTTAATATTTATTTTGTTCAGTTCAGAATGAAAGAGAATGAATTTTTTTTCTGTTTTATTAAAATAACAAAAAGGATAATAAGGATAATAAACAAACCAATTAAATTTAAATATTTCAATGCATCCCTTTTTTTTTTTTTTTTGCTTTTGGTATTTAAAGAATAAATAAAATAATATTTTTATGCCCTTTGTTAAAATAATTTGCTAAGTTTTCTCTCTTTTACAAAAATTTTGTATTGTTTTAAAGTTTTGATCATTAAAAGAAAACTTTTCTATAAATATTTTTTTTTTCTTATTAACAAAAAATTATTTTTATAATATTAAAATAAATTTCTAATTATAATTTTGAATAAAATGAACAGAAATTTTTAAATTATCTGAAGAGAAATTTCAAGATAGAAGAATAAAGCTTTGAAAATTATTGACTTTTGGTGTTTAAAATAACAATTTTTTTCATTTGAATTAAAAATAACTCGAAATAATTCTTATTTTATATTAGCAATCTGTATATTACAATTGATAGGGTATAAGTGGATGTACTTACAATTGACAGGGTGTGAGGGCGTGTAATTTATATATGTAATCGAATATAAAAATATGTCAGAATTTTCAGTTACTCGATTTACATTTATTTATATAATAAAATAAAGCGCCCAAAATCAAAATTAGCCCGGTACAACCTGATATTTTAACAAATCTATTAGATCTGGCCTTAATTATACATGTAACAATTAAGGACAATAAGCAATTGTTTTCAATATGGACATATCTGTTCATATACTACCTCTATTATTGCTGTAACTTTTGAAAAAAAAGAATGAACCGATACTAATTATGCATCTTTTAACGTTCTAAACATGGACCAATTAATTTCCTAAAAACCCATCAATTTACTGGTCATAGTTTTCGAAAAATGCACTCATTTGTTAAGCGTTAAAATACTACTTTCATTCATAAACGAAAATATATCAAATTTATTGCATATAGTTAGGATGAGCAAGAAGAAAAATTAAAAGAATCGTTAACATAATGGTTGAATTCTACAGTCTATAACATTTCCATTAGCTACTTGCTATTAATAAAAATTAAGGAAAAGGTTCCGCGAAAATTCAAGTGACGGACGGAATGTTGAATGGATAAATGTTGCTACGAGTATTGAAAATCTAAAAATGTTGAGATTTTTTTCAGCTAATCGTTTTCAATATTCATCAATAAATTATCAATTTAAGAGACAAACATGATAAAAGAGCTAAATTTTTGCATAGGAACATTTAACTTCCATTTGACCTGATTTCACATGTAATGGAAAAGCCTTAGATGTGTGAGTTGTGACTTCTTTAAAACGAATTGTCACTTTTTTCCTAAAAAGAATTCATGTAATTATTCCAAAATCATCAATTTCTTTGTTGGAATACTTTGCTTTTGCATCTCCAATATTATTTTTATCCATAAAACGCGCATATTATTATAAAAATTTTTGAAATTTAAGAAGAAATCCAATGAATTTTTAATTTTTTTAAAAAGGTATTTTTTTGATATTTTTACAATTTCGCGTACAAAGACCTAATACGTACATATAATTCTAATTTTTTGAAAAAATTTCTTAGAATTCTTAATAAAATATTGAATTTTAATTTTTTTTATTGATGTTGATGGAAAAAAATGACATCCTTATTTACATATATGTAAATGTATTCATAAAATTTATAAAAGGAATTAAATTGAATACGTGCGTGTAATTCTCTTAAGAAAGTTGTTTATTTTACTACCAATAATTTTTATTACAGGACTATAAAATTTTTTGTCATAAATTTTGCAACTAATTTTTTAAATTTTTTTTTTACTTTTTAGATAATTTTAGAAGATCATTTCGATTAAAAAACTTTGATTAAATAAGTTGTAACGTTCTACTAAATTGTTCTATATCCACTCCATTAGTTGAATATTAAGAAAACCGATTTCATATATCATTTTCAATATTAAGCCCACTTTGCTAATACAAAATTCAGTTAAAGCAAATGTCTAATATCCAAAATCATATTCAATAATTAATTCTTCAACTAAAACGATCTCAAATAATTCAACTAAAACGATCTATATGAACAGGACTGTTGACATAGAGACGGAAATTATTTTCTCGAATAAATCTCTGGTCAATTTCCAGTAAAACTTTTAATAGGGTGGCTTGCATTTTTGGGCTACAGCCTATTAAAAACAAAATGCAACCCAGTCATAGACTTTTGTTTCATGAAAACAAATACCAAATAATTTCGGAGCAGTTTATTATAAAGCAATCACCAGACACTCGTTTCACGCAAGTAAGTTATGAAAATTTAGTTCTATAATTCTTAAAATTAAAATTTCGATTTTTGAAACAAAAATATCGTCAGCTTCCCAATTTTATTTAATTTAGAAATTTCTTGATTGCTTTTGGAATTTTAATATTTTTGAATTGAAATTTCGCCACTTAAGATTTTCCTTAGACTCTCTTACTTTTAAATTTAAAAATTTTTTCCATTTTAATAACAAATTAAATTTTAATTTCTTTAAAATTTTGCAAATTAAAAATTAAATTATTAATAAAAAAAATTACAGTCAAAATCATTTAAAATAAAAACCAGAATTATAAACTGTTATAATCTTACATAATTACAATTTACAGTACAATTAACCACCATTATAATAATTATTATCATGTCAGAATCTATATTAACTAATATTGAGTTGATTTTAACGATACCATATACTTGATTAGAAATTATCCTTCAAGAATTTAATAAATCTTTTCTTGTAAATTTTGGTTTTTAATCAAAAAAGACTTATGTAAAGTTTATCATCAAATCCTTATGGTAATTTTAAACTATATTACAATTTTCTAAAAGAAAAAGGTACATTTTTAGCTACACATTTATTTTAACACTATTTTCAGATGCGCACTTAAAAAATCCTCGAAAAACAAAAACGAAAAAACAGAATTTTATATTTTCATGTCAAAAAATTTTGACGTCAAAAACCCCCATAGTTTTTACTTCTTTAAATATTAAATTAAAAAGAATTTTAAATTTTCACGTTTACCTTTATCCCCTCCATACCTTCAATGAAAATCTACTGTTTTTGTTTTTCTTTTATGCAAAATGCAAGTTAAGGTATTCATATATAAAGCATTCAAAATAAATAAGATAAAAAACCAATATGAATAATTTTACTACCACAAATATTCACATACACCCGAATTTCCAAAATAAATTTGAAATTTTTATATTAAGAAAAGGATTTTGCTTCCATATTGATGAAATTTTCGCAAAATTTTTCTCCATTGAATTTTTTTTCCGTAGATTTTTGTTTTTCTTAAAATTTAAAGAAAAAATTTCAATTTCTGAGAGATAATCCGAGAAAATTATACAAAATACGAGTAATAAAATGAGATAAATTTTTTTTTTTTTTTTTGGAAAAATTCAAATCGATACTCTCACCCACACAAAATACAACATAGGCATTTTATATTTGAAAATTATCTATATATTTCTACTTCTGTATCTTAGTCTAAGCAGTCATAGTCTACACACAAATGTTGTATATAGAAAAAAAAACATATATTAGAAACGTTCATAATATTATCCTTTAAATTTTCTTTTCAGTTTATTTTCAACACATCAGCAGTTGTGATAACGCACGTGCATAATAAATTAATCGATTTTTTTATATATTGAATTGTGTATCGAATACTCGTATATTATACACACTTATATAAGAAACCAATATTATCTATAGAATTAAGAAATTTATTGAAAGTCAAAAAGAAAAAATCCTGAAAATTCCTGAAATTTTTGCCTTTCAATTTCCATTTTCATTATCACCTCTTTTCATTTTCTTTTCAATTTTTCTCTCACATCTTTATCATTATAGAATAAAAGCTTAAATTTTATTCTAACTTTAAGAATTTTCAATAGTTTTTTTAATTTCATATTAGCTATTTCTATGTAGTATTTGTATTTTGTGTAAGATTTCTAAGAAAATGATAAATGATTATAATGGATGAGATTTTGTAGGGATGATAATGGTGATGTTGATTATATTGATGATTCTAAGATATAATAGTATGATTTTCAGGAACATATGGTATTCATGTTCAACATCAATTATATAAAATTCATAATTCTCCTATATTAAATAATATATAGAATTTCAATTCCATTGTGGTGACTCAATTAGGATAACATGAAATATAAAACCATATTTTAATAGAACACATATATGTACACATACTCAAACTAATTCAAATATACATGTATGTAAAAAATATGCCATATAAAGTCTGCACAAATCGAATATGTTAAATTTGTGAAAATATTTAATTTTTTTTCTTTCAATCTTTAATATTTTGGAAAAGAAATACACAAATTTTAAGTATTTGCAAAATCGATATTAATCTTTTCAAACAAAATCTCTAACTTAGATAATTTTGTTTGAAAAATTAGGATATATGTTTAAGGAACGGCCTTCAATTGATTTATATAATTTATGATTAGTAATTCAACTTTAAAATTATAAAATGTCCTCACTGCTTCACGAACATTAATTATTTTTATTTCAGAGATTAGTTGGTGTTTTAATAACAGTCGAAAAATTCGAACTTTTAATTAAGATTATTGCGAAATTCTAAGAAAAATTTTAAGTAATAAATTATTATTAAGGACATTATGTTATTAAGGATGTTATGGATATTACAGTCTCAGATTAATGATTTCAAAACTAATTAATTAGACTAATTATAGTTGCCTCAGTAATTTTTACAAAAATCTAATTTAGAATTTTCCATAATTAATTTTACAAAATTTCAATTATAACAATCCTTTCGCCATATACTCGTACCCAAAAACATATTATACCATACTTGAAATTTCTTCCAAAATATTTTAAATTATTAATTGATTTGGAAACTAAATTCAAGTTCAAAACAAGACCTTGTACATATTATTGAAAAATTAATAAAATTTATTAACCTAGACATTAATTCTTTTTCATATTTTTTGAATAACCCAAATATTAAACCATAGATTTGGGATGTATTTTAATAGGAATTTTTTCATAATATTGATGATTATTAGAGAACTCAAATATTGGGTACGTAATTTATTTTATTCGAAAAAAAATAATATTTTTTTTTTCCTTGCGATCTAATTCTTGTCACATATACATCAAAATTTTTGTTTTGTCCTATTGTTATACTACAAGTACCCTTGAATATTTCTTGCAACATACATACAAATAGTTGTGATATAGAAAATAGTATAGAATGAAATTTTCTCTCTCATTCGAAATCTCATTTGAATTTTTAATTTTAAGAGAAAAAGTATTTTATTTTTTTTTCCAAACTAAATTATAAATTCAGAAAAAACAATTTTTTTTTATGCAAGAATGGAGTAAAGAGTATTAAAAGAGTTTCTTAAGAAAAAAAAAATTAAGAAGAAAATTATATAAGATGCTTTTCTTACATAAAATGAGCCGGAGCGCGTACCTTTAATGTTATTTTTTTTTTTTTGAAGAAAAAATTTCATTCACAAAAATTTGGGGCAAATTTTTCTTTCATTGTTTTCAAAAAATAATAATTTTTTTCATTATAATTTCGATCCGATAATTATTAAATACCGTAATATTCAAAATTAATATTGAATATTAGAAAATGAAAAATTGCGAAGCGATAGTACAGCAATGAACATTTCTTTTCTCTATATTTTGTTGTTATATTTGAGAAAGAACAAAACCTTCGACCTGAAGCAATTGACAATTATATTTAAGCTTCCATTTTAAATTCAAAAGGATACCGAATAAATTTTATAATTCATTTTAGTTTTAGAAACAAAATACAAAATTTTCTATTAGAAAAAAAAATATCTCAAAGGACGAAAGAAAATGAATTAGAAAAACAATATTGTTTGTGGTTGTCGAATCAACTATAAGGTACTTGTTTTATAATGTATTTGAAAAATGACGATTAAGTAAGAAAATTAATTTTTTTTTTTCGATTATAATTGACTCTGAGTAGGGCAAATTATTAGCCAAATTCTACTATTATTGTGATCGATATGCTATTTTGATTACTTTAGCGTATTAACAAACTATAAATTGGGCTCCAAGTTTTCAATAAAAGTTAATTTGTCAGTAATAAAATTTAGTTGCGAGAAATTAATAAAAACTCACAGTATTTAAGTTTTCTTTTAAATTTCAAATATGAATTGAAATATCTCTGCAGATTGATATTATTGAGAATTTATTGTGCTCCAGAATATGTTCAATGTGACTAGAAGATATTCTGGTGCAAAATAGATTTTCATTAGCCTTTCAATTTTAAATTTATTCCTGGAGGCAATTAATTAAAATAAATCAGTAATTGACGGTCTCGGAACTCAAAACTACTCGGAACATAATTTTTATTTAAATTTATTGCTGTAGTTACAAATCATTCCATTACAAAATTGCATTTCAAAATGAAATCGAAATTTTGAAACCCAAAAACAAATTCAATTGATTTCATTTCAAATCTAGTATTCAAATGTATGAGGAATAGAAAAAAAAAAATAAATTCTTAAACCCTTTTTTATTTTCTTACTTTAAGAAATTTTCCAAAAAAAAAAGTGGATTATAAAAATAATGACAAAGAAACACAAAAATGAACTTAAAGATTGTAAATTTATTATCCCATAAGGCCCGTTCAAAATCTATAGAAAATTTAAAATAAAAAACAAAAAAAAAATTTCCGGATTATTTTAAAATTCAATTATCCTTTAGGAATTTTTAGTAAAAATTCAGCAAAAAAATATTTCTAAAATGGTTTTTTGTTTGAGAAATTCCAATATTTTGTTAAGAAAAGTTTTTATTTTTTTTTTTTCAATATTATCCTTTAAAAAAAATAATTAAGTGAAAAAGTTTTTAAAGAGAATAGAAAAAAAAAATTTTAGGATTAAAGACGCGCAGAAGAAGAAAATTATGGCATATTTGTATTTTCTTATACGTTTCAAGTTAAAGGATTAAACACAAGAAGAAAAAGAAAAACTGGAAAAATTTCTAAAACTTTTCATACTTTTTTTAGTTGAACTTATGCAGAAAAAAAGTAGAGCCTATAAGAAGAATTTTTTGAGAAATTTAAGAAGTAAAAAGGACAGAAAAACTTTTTTTTTTATTATGATTTTTTTTTCTTTTTGGTTTTTTTTTTATTATATTAGAAGAGCTTATGTAGGCGATAATAGTCCAAAAAGGATTAAAATAATATCAAATTTCTACTTAAGTAAAATGAAAGTCAAATTTTTATGCTTCTTGTTTTTATTTTTTTTTCCTGTTGTTTTCAGAATAGAAAATTTAATTTTTGTATTGCAGACACGTAAAAATTTTTTTCCTAGATTTTATTATTTTTTGATTGTGTGAATGAATTGATAAAAAATCGTGATAATTAATATTGTTGTTGGTCTAGTTTATAAAAGTGTAATTGTTTTAGATTTAAGGCCTGGTCAGTTGAACAATTCGAAAGCGAAAATATGCTAAAATTAATTATTAAAACTGAAATCATAGGATTTTGGAAAACTCAATCCATTTAATACAAAATTTTTGCAATAAAATTTAAAATTACGACTTTTAGAACTCTAAAGTTTCAGGTTTCTATTAATAATTTTGTATTAAGCTTTATTTTTTTTTTGGTTATTTCCAGTACTGTAATTCAAATTAGTGGAAAATTTTAAGATTTTATAGATATTCAAAAAATATTCTATTTTATGAGGAAAAAATATCTTTGCATAGTCTCTTCCGCCTGAATTTTAATATCATAAAGTTTGCCGTATTCCTCTTATTGCTTCGACACAGGAGATATAATCATCTTCTTAGCTAAAAGTACATATCCTCAATTCTATAACTGATTAAAAGCGCAGTTTAACTTTTATATTAGCATAAATTTTCAGAAGATTATTTACTCAATGATTGCCCCTAAATATATGCAAAATTTACTATTATAGTAATACGAAAATTATTGTCAATTGCACAATAGAAGAATGCAATAAGAGAATAACCACAAATATATATATACTGAACGAAGATATATATTGAAAGAATTGAAATATGCTTCATTTTACAAGCTGTATAGGTTTGAACAAGTACATTTTTCATAAGCATAGAGCAGTATTAAAAAAATGTTTTTAAAAATACTCTTTCCATTCTCATTTAAATCAGAATTTCAAAAATTTTTTATACCATGCATCATCTTAATTTTTCATACATTAAATCCAAAAACATTAGGAATTGCATAGGATTCAAGAGAATTTTTCTAGAATCTCTTGAAATTCTCGTTTCCTATTTAAATTTTTTATTATTCTTTTCTTAATATATTTAAAAAAATGTTAAGAAAAAAATTGATAAGGATCTTTCATTATGGAAATTGTTGCTTTCCATAAGTATAAGAAAACTACAAAATGAAATCAAAAAATGTTTTAAATTCATTTCGAATTTTCCTTATTTTGCTTCTCTTCTGCATTTTCATGCGGTCCTGTTCTGTTTTCGCTTTAAAATTTCTATTATTTTTTTTCTAATTCATAATATTTTACATTCTCTTTTCTTAGTAGGATTACCAAAAAAAAAAAACAATTGTAAAATCTCAACATTTGAAAATTTTTTTTTTTAGTATACTCACAAAATCCTTCCCCATAAATTTGATTTTGGTTTATCCCTTATTATGATTATGAAAAAAAAAGAAAAATTCATCTTAAATAATGGATTTTTTATAATTTGTTTATGTAATAAGAATTCTTATGTTTGTAAAGACGATTACATAACCACATGTATGCGCTATTCTAATACTGAAACGAATTATGCTAAAGAGAATTATCCCCTCAAACTGTAAACCAAATCGCTTTTCTTATTGTATAAAAATTATAATATTAAGTGAAGGGCTTTGGATGTATAAAAAATAAATCTAAAAATTATGTGGAAAACAATTTCTTAAATTAGAAAACAGGTGGTTAAAAACAAATTAAAATTATCAAAAAAAAAAAAAATTATTTATTTGAATTTCAAAAACATTAAATTAATTTTTTGAATAATTGCTTGGTAGTACTGTGAAAAACGAGGAACATTCTAAGGTTTTTGGAATTTTAAGATTTTCCTATTTTCATTCCGTAAAACATACATTCACATTGTCTTTCAAAGTTCTATAGATTAGAATATTAAATGGTCTCATAATTCATAATACAGAATTACTTCAAACAGAGAAATAAATATGAATGAAGTTTCAAGTTAAGTTTCAAGTTAAATATGAATTTCAAAAACCTAGTTTAACTATTTCTTATATTGGACGAGAAAAAAGTTGGTAATTATCGTGCTTAATGTAAACAAATAATTTATTTTCAATTATGAACAATTGGTTTCCTTTGCTACATACTGCTACATTCCACTTTCTCCAAGAAAGTAAGAAAATTTAGTAACATTATTTTGGTAAATTTGAATTTTAGTCTATATTTTAAAATTTTCCCGAAACTACTTAAAAAATCTGAGGAAATCAATTAAAATACCAAAAGTATAATTGAACAATTGGCCAAGTCTAATTAATAAAATGAGAGATTTAAAATTAGAACAGTGACTGAAATGGTGACTAAAAAATTGAGATGCAGAAGAAATCCCATAAATCCCATAAAGAACAAGCCAGATTTTCACTCATAATTTAAAAAATTAAGGAAGCCCACTCATTTTTCTGATTATAGAATTTCATTTAATCCGAACTTCAACTTTATTGTACAAACATTTCTATACACAACAACAATTTATTTCAGAGGTCATTTTTAAAATTGCGTAGTTCTTTTCGTACATAATCACACGCAATTCAAATGGAAATTTTCATTTTTTTTTTATTTTTAAGGACGATTTTTATAAAAAAAAAATCAGAAAAATTTAAGCAATAATTTTCTATTCTAGAATAATTTTTCTGTTCACTCACCTTTGCATACAATGCCATAACCCCCCCCCCCCCAAAAATAAAAAAAAAAAATTTTTTCTTTTGATAATGAAGTGTTGATTATTTGGTAGCCGAATAAAATATTATGTAATTTAAATGATTTCATGTTCCCATTCTATTTTTTTTTGCATTAGCTCTATTCAAGTCCATTTTCTCTATTCAAAAGAAACTAATAAAAAATCTTTTCTTATAATATGAATTTCATCTTGAATAATGTATAAAATGAATGTCAAAATTCCTGATTATAATCTAGTAATAAGACATAGTTCAATGTAATGTAAAGGATATATGAGTTTTTAAACAAAAGAAAAGAAATTTCTTTCAATTATTTTCTTTATTTTTTGGACGTCTTCAAGTGCCACAATTATAATTAAATAATTTTGAAAAAATTATAATGGAATGAAAGATAAAAATGTAATGTCATTATGATTTGATTAGTTGGAACATAAGTTTCCATTTCGGCCATAGTAGGAGCTCAAGGTTTTAATTCTTTTTTTTTGTGTTATGTAGGAAAATTAATTTAAATTTTAAATAATTTGAATTTCTAATACCTTGCATTTCAGAATTTTCAGGCTTTCAGAATTTTGTAATCATAAAATTTTATACAAATTAAAAATGGAATAGATTACAAACCTATTTGTGGAACTCATTATAGAATAGTCTTCAACAAATGGAATCATAATAAACTTCTTATATACCTTAACTTCCTCACGTTTAATTATCAATTTCACATCACATCGTGAATAGTTACATTAAAATATTCAAGAGAAAATAAATGAAAAATTCAAATACAAAACTCGATAAATAATAGAAATACAATCACAAGAAATTTATTTTATAGCTGTTTATAAAAAATTCCTAGAAATAGTCATAATATTTTTAGGTCTTATTTTCATTACAAATAGATGGGCCAGCTACAAATTTGTCCAATACAAGCCATTATGCATTTAATTTGTTTACCGAATTTGTGTTTTAACTAAATTTTCCACTGTATAGTCCATTTTCCACTGTAGCTTAACGTCACGTAACATATATAATATTCTACCGTATGTAACTTAAAACTTACACAATTTCATGTTGAATTTCAATAATTAAAGCAATTCAATTCTAAGCTCTTATTTTTAAAAGCTTCATTCTATTGAAAAAAAAAATTACAATTTTGTGTATTATAGGGCCGATTCTTGATTTACCCACAATTACCCACACCTACCCACACATACCCATAATTACCCACACTTTCAAGAGTTTTTCATAAATTTACTTTTACACTCCCCCTAAAATTTTTAAATTATATCATCCATATAACCTATAAATCTCAAATTATTAATTGCAATATCAACCTTAATGTCAAAATATACAAGAGTGTTTCCATTTAAATTACAAGCAAGATTTAATATTCTAATTATAAATTGAAAAAAACAAACCCTAATCTAACCTTAAACAAGAACCAGACTTCTATGTATATATTAATATAATAATATAGTTCACATAATTGTCACTAAAACTTTATAAAACACCCAAACTTTTCAACTTTATTCAATTACATTGCACATAATGTTATGAAAAGTTATAAAAGAACAACTTTAAAAAAAAAGTTTATTTTAATGCATTTTTATTCACTTGACAATATGGTGAAATTTACATAAAAAAATTTTATTTTGTTAAAATTATCAAAATATCTGCATGAATATCCTTAAATATCCTTGGAATATGCGAACATATATAAAATGGATGAAAAACATGAAATATTTTAAAAAAATATTTTTTTTAGATATTCATAAAAAAGTGAATATTTTGTAGCAGCTTTATGTTACTTCAGCTCTGCCACCCTCCCTTAAATAAACCATCTATGATGTAGTTGAATTTCCTAAGGATTTATTCATTTTTTTTTGTTTTATTTTCTAACGATTATAATCTAATGTCCCTAAAGGACAACAAAGATTTTTGAACAATGTTTTTATTTCATTTTTTTTGTTTTTTATGTGACATAAAAGAGTTTCGCCTCAAAAAATATTCATTTTTGTTTTTCTTTTTTATTGTTTTTAATATTTATTTATGTTTGTACTTAAAAATTTATTTTGTAATTTTGTTTTAATACAAAAAACAGTGGAATAATGCTTTTTTGAGTTTTGTGAAATTTTAAAGGAAACAATTTCAATATTTTTCTCTCATATCTCAAATCTCAGATCCTTGTAATATTTTTTATTTATTTTTGTTCTATATCCTTATTGTTTTCCAGAATTAACTTGTAATTTTTTTAACAAGTCACTTTATTTTTAATTTGCTTTTATTGTATAAATTTTAAATTTTCTCCGGGTATTTAAAATGTTACAGGAATTCCTTATAAATATTGGGAGTTTTCAAGTGTAAAAAGCAATGAATTATATTGCAATTTGAAATTAGATTAGATCAATATTATGAAAAATGTATAGTTTTTTGGATAAGCCATTTAAGATTTCAAAATTTTACTTAGAGATATTCAAAAAATTCAGCTCAAGTTCAAATTCTAATATGATCAAATTCAAAGTCATTTTCTAAAGCAAAATCAATATTTAACAGACTCTGGCATGTCTTAGCCTAAAACACAAAAATCAAAGCACTCAGCACCTATGTAAATCAACAGAACTATATACGTTTATCTATAGACGTAACTTAAACAAAATACAGGTATACATAAATAAGTGTCTGAGGATAATAGGCAAAGTTATAATAACAAATGAAGAACTCAGAGCAATTACGGAACAAAAATCAGTATAAATAACAATAACAGAGAGAAGATGGAAATGGTTAGATTACACTCTACGGAAAGACAAACAACACAATATCGAAGCAAGCTTTGGAGTGGAATTACCGCAAGGCAAAAGGAAAGTGAATAGACCTCCCAATACATAGCGAAGAACAATGTAAAAAGAAATTGAATCAAGCAGAAAAACATTTTCAAAAGTTAAGTTTACTTAGCACAAAACACAGTAAAATTTTAGAGGATATATGGAAGCCCTATATTCCTAACAGGAATGAAGAAAGTTTATTCTTTCAAGTTCAAAATCAGCAGAATTATTTAGATTATATACCGTAAATTAGGATTTTATTTTAATTATACCTTAAAAATCAAATCTATATTGAAAAATATTTAAAAATCATCCCATACAACAACGAATTAATCAAGCAACAACAAATTGTATGATGTGAGTAAAATAAATAAACGATCGAACATGTTTGAAATCAAAGGTACGAAAGTAAGCGTACCAGATACCGAATTTCTAAAACGGAACTTTGTTATACCGATAATATTAACACTATTTTAATCAAAAAATAAAGAAAAATCTAATCATCAAAGATAACCTGGACGCAAACCTAAAATAATTTTCTTTAAATAACTCTCATACAATTACCTAATACTAGTATCTTCTATAATACAGGTTTTCATACTTTTATAAAAAAAAAAATTGAGAACAGGAAGAAAAGGATTCCTTATTTATTTTATTTTTATAACAATGCTTATGGCACAAATTTACGTAATATGTGTAGTAATAATTTGCGTAACTTTATTACGTAACTCTTATAAACTAAATTGCTTGCATGAAAAAATTTATAAACTTATTTTTTTTTTAAAGCATAATAATGTAATGTGATCAGTGAAATTGTGAGCCCTTTTAAAAATTACAAAAAGAGAAATTTCAAAAGTTCTTTTTGCAAAAACTTCATTTTGGTAATCTAATAATATTATTTTCTTTGACTGCATTGTATAGAGAAAATTTTGTAGTGAAAACTTTGTTGTCGCATCAAATGTCTCTTTCCAAGTTTTAAAAGGATATTTTATCTTTAAATTTTCTTTTGGATATTTATGGTGTGCCTTGTCTGTTTAATCATGAGTTGCATTTCAAAGAGTAGTTGAGAATATTTTCATTAAATTTTTTTTAAAACAAAATGGGTGTTTTTGAAAAATAAGCGGACTTCCGAATTCGGAATTTGTTCTGGTAGCATGAGACTGACCAAATAAATGATGTGAATTTGACTACGACTCAAATTTCATTATTAACATATTAAAGACGTTCTTTCAAATCTAAAATTGATGTTGATTGCTCAATATGGAAAATAAATTTCATATATTCTTAAAGAAAATAGTCTGAAAAAATCAAAATACATAATCCTGGATACCAATTGACTCATCCAAAAACTTAAAATAATTTGCTCACTGAACGTATTATACAGTAAATGCAAGATGCAAGTGGTGGTGTACCGTCACACTACTAAAACCAGATATAAACTTCAGCTCTTGCATTTTTGACCTGCGAAAACCTTTAAATTATAATTTAATATCAGCTATAATTGAATATAATATTGCAAGCTACTACATTTTTAAAAAAATAAGGGGGCGATAATATTACATTTTTTGTAAATTGACTCTCTTCGCAGATTTCTTAATTTCGTTGCATGTTCGTTGAATAACACGAAACCCCTGCTCGGGCGCCAGTCTTTTTTCAAAATAATGCTTTTCACAAACTTAGTACAGTTAACAACTGCAGCAAATCAAGTGTGAATTGCTGAAAATAAAGGAAGAAAAACTAAACGGCATTAAAACCATGCACCTATTTCAATAAATAAGCTTAAATTTTCCATTATGGATAGGTCAAAGACAATGTTTTCCTCAAATACATTAGTATACCAACATTTTATATAATAATTACAATATTATCAATCCTTAAACTTTTAATGTAAATCAACATTTTGGACAACATATTAGTTACCAAATTTTCTACAAAATTAAAATATTTTATTTGGATAATTAAATAATATTTTCATAATTCTTATAGTAATTATGGTATTATGGGTATAATCATAATGATAATTAAATGGTAATTATATTAAATTTTCCGTATTACACAGAAAAAAAATCTAAATTTTAGAAACATTTTAAATCTAAATATTTGTAATACTAGATTTATATAAAAAAAATTTTTGGCATTATTTTAACATTTTAAATATATAAAATTAAAAACCGCATAATACCCGAAAATAGAATTTGTTTTACAAAACTTTTATAAAATATGCATGAAATTTTTTATAAAACAAAGAAAAAAACTTTTATTCAATTTTAAATAATGCATTTAATTTGGAAAAACGAAAAGGATTTAGGGGCTTTGTACTCTTTTGTATACAGCAAACAATTAATTATTTATATACAAAAAAATATTTACTACCCACAAAATATAAATATGCTTGGATTTTGCTATACAAAAATTGCCCTAGATTTGCCCTAGATTTTATTCCTGCTCTCCTTTCCCCCCAAATATTTTCAAAAAATATAAAAAAGAGTTAAGAATAAAGTATGAAATTGTACACAGATATTTTTATTATTTTTATGTAAAATTGTAAATAAAAAATTTAATTTTTATAGAATAACAATTCCATAAAATAAATTTTTGTAAGGGCTATAGGTAAATATATAAGATTATTTACCTATAGTCTCTACATTGTGATTTAGCAGAACATTACGGTTACTTAAAATTGGTTTACAAGAAAAAGAAATACAAAGTATTTCTAGAATAAAAACTTTTGGTCTACTTAAGGAAAACACCAAAAAAGAAATTTGTTTTTTTTTTTTTTCAATTTGTTTTCTAGATTATGTTTAACATCCCACGTTTTTTTGTTGTTACCACATTGGAAATTTATTCAATTAATTCGAAAAACAATTTCTATTCTTAATTGTTTTATCGTTTATAAGAGACCCCTGAAACAATTTGGGTGAAAATCTGTCACATGTGAAATCCTGTATTTCATGAAACAATTTCCTTAAGAAAAATTTTTGAGATTGTGAGAGTCTAATACAATTGAAAATTTTTTCGGTATTTCATTGTTTGAGAGTTCGTGTCGGCCTTGAAATGATTATTGCATTTGAAAATTACCAAATTAATTAAGAAAAATTGATTAGAAAAATTAAAATTATAAAAGGAAAACTTCATTCATGTGAAATTTTAGCCATCCATTTACTAAAAGGATATAAAAATCTTTTGTTCGAATCATCAATGGTTGGAACATATTCTATCAAATTTTAACCAATTATACAAATAAATATCATTGAATATCTTAATGTTTAATTCAAATTAAATAGAAACGGTTCATGGAACCTCTGTCTTCAACTTTGTGACTTTTAAATAAAGAGCTGGCTTCAAATGAATTCAGACTGTATTGGTTTCCAAACTGAATTTAGTTTCATCCGTTATTATTTTACAATTGATCTAGATGAAATTTCATACTTCATTTCACATCATCTTTCCCATAAAATCAATCAAAGGTGTAAAAGATTTTATACATTAAATGAAGTTAGGTATGAAAGATATGTAAAGTTTTCTACACGTTTGGCTAATTTTCTTCCTATTATTTGAAAAACACTAAAAAATCTTATATAAATATGATGAAAATTTTGTTCTCACTTCAAATTTTATAGATGTTCAAATGATTTTGAATCAAGTTCTAATAACAATTAGCCCAGATGATCAAATAAATTCTCAAGTTTTATTATATTTTGTTATACTCTTATACCAGAAACCAATTCTTTTATAATTTCATTCCCGAAATATTCAAGACTTAAAAGCAATTTTCTTTATAAAATGCAAAGGATGCAAAAAAAAGAACCTTAATAAAATTTTTAAAAATTTTTAAAAGTTCCCATTTAATTTCATTATCCTTTTATCGACAAGAATATTTTAAAGTGAAATATTTTAAAAATTTTAAAAGCAGGAAAAACCAAACCATGCCAAAATGAAACAATGCAAAAAAAAAAAAAAACAAGAAAACAAAGTACTTAAAATATTTTTTGGTAAGTGGAACAAGAATATTAAAGAAGCCTTTGGAAACCAAGTAAGTTTTGAATATTGAATTTTTTTTCCTCTTTTACATTTTTTTTATGTTTTTCTTTAACTTGCATAATCAGGACGACATTTTGGTCTGTGTGATTTAAAATCTTATGGAAATCAAAAAAACAGAAGTCGAAAAAATTATTTTTAAAATTCTTTTATATACCAAGGAATTCTTTTTGTTTTTTTTAAGGTACGGTTTGTGTTTTTGTTTCTTTTGAGAACAGGAAGAAAAGGATTTTAAGCATTTTAATATTGATAGTTTTAAAAAGCTTTAACAGAAACATAGAGTAAAAATGTATTAAATGAGAATTGATAGAGTTGACCCTGTCAACTCTATGATTCTCGTACGGGTGAATGATTCTAAGTGTTCTGTGTTAATTCCCACATTGTTCCATAAGTACTCCTACTTTTTTATTGGTTTAATATCCTAGTTTATGTAGCTAAATAATTTTTAAAGTTGTATGGTTGTTAACATGAGCACTCGTTAAATTTTAGCATATCTAATTTTGCAAAATTTCAGGAACGTAGCTTAACAATTTTTGAATTATAATCAAGCAGCTTTTAAAGTCAAAAAATTTAAACGATTTTATCATACACAACAGCCCCAATAATATATTTGTTTTGTGTGAAATTTCGATGTTCTAACTTCAATAACTTCTACGAGATATAGCCAAATAACTTTTGATGTTGTAGGGCAGCTATACCTGAACAACTGTCTACATCACATCTAATTTAAATAGGGTTTCGACATTTACTATTATAAATTAATTGTGGTAATTAGGTAAGTTTAACTCATTCAGTTTTTAGGATAACGTTGGAACGGATGGACGGACAAACTAATATACGTTCGTAGAGCTAAAATTTTTATTTATAAGTAAAAATGGAATATTTTTAGAGTATCCAAAGATTATATACCGATCTAATTTAAAATTGTATTAAAGAGTACAAGTACATGGATTTTTACTTTTCACTTTTAGATTTGAAAAATTTCTTTAAAAAAATTCCAGAATTTTTCAAAAATTCAAAGATTATAGCATCAAAATGTAGTTGAATCAAATTTCTTGCACTTAAAATTTATTTTTGTACAGAAATATTTTCCAAAAATTCATTTCTTTTAAATCAGGAATTAAAAATTTTCATCATAAATGATTCGTAAAAATGCAATCAAATACAAGAACTTATAAAAATTACAATATAGAAATTTTATTACAAATCCACATGTTGAGGATTTGTATTGCATCTACAGTTTCCAAAACTCTAAATATATAGATATTACTTAACCAATATATGCACTTCTCATGTATATACTTCTTCCACAATTTCTATTTATTTTTATTTAAAATTAGAAATTCTCAAGGTTTTGTGGTATGTTGAAATAATTTGAATATTTCAAATTTAAAAAATCTCAAATTTTATTCTTCCCAGTAGTATTTATTTCAAATATACAAGGAATTGATTCTTGTAACTCTTGAAAATTTACAAAATAATGCTACCACAAAATACTCTGTATGTATACGAGTATATAAGTAGAATATAAGTAAAATATTTTGGAAAATAGATTTTGTAAGTAAATGCATAAAATAATTTTGTACCGGAATTTTCTAATTTCTAAATTTATAAGCAATTAAATTGATATTCTTCAATACTCTATTTAATTACTTCAATTATTTAAAAAGGAAATTTTCAGGAAAAGATTATAAAACCACAATGCATTTTCAAAAAGACCAAAAAATTATTTTAAGAGAAATGAGAATAAGGAGTTTATAGAATGAAAAATTATTATTAAAATATTATGAAATGGTGTAATCTAAGTTGCTGGTAGCAATTAAGTGTTTTTTGTGTCTTTTTAGAGTACTATAGAAGTACTATACTAAATACCACCTGCTTTTCAATTATACTTTTGAATTTTACTATATTTCTGCACAAAACTCTTGTATACTTCCACACAGTTTATGACAGACATGAAAAATAAACAATCATAAATTTTAGCTTGATATTTACCATCTGATATTTGTTAAAAATTTTACATTTTCTAAACAAAATGTACATGTTTAACGAATACACAAGAAATTCAGTATTTGCTCTCTTCGTTCGCTCTTCAAATAAATTCTGTGTTTAAAGCTTATATAAATAAGTTATCACTATACGATAAGACCGTCTTTAACTAGAATATGAAATACGCTCCCGTTCCGTATTTCTATATAAATTAATCTAAAGAAAATCAAATCCACATAATATCGCTCATTTTTTGACGAGGTGAGAGTGATAAGGTGGTCAATAAAATTGATCCAAATCCAAATAAGAACTTTTCGCTACAAGATAGAACCGAAATTTCGATAGCTTTAGCATGATACATTGAAGAGCAATCCGAGTCTACCAACACAGTTTGACTATTCAAGATCAACGACGGTTGATGCATGTAATTTTCCTTGCCATCTCACATGTGTTTCTATATACGCTCTGCTCACAATAAACCAAGTTTATATAGAACAAATACAATCTGTACAATCCTCTGTAATATAACAATCCACAGTTCGTTTAGAAGTGGTCATGAGTAGGGCCTGTTCATTAGATTATCTGTTCTTTTGCTCTTTATCATTCTAATTAATAAAAAACTTTAATTATGTTTTTGCTAGAATTCATTAACCTCCCAATTTACAATAAAATGAACAAATCAAATTACATTATTCAATATTTTCAAATGACATTCCATCTATGATATCCCAAAATAGATTTATCCAATTTCCAACATGCTACCTCAATTCAAACATCTTTTGTAAAATCAAAAATTTTTCCATCAACGCCAAAGAACGTACAAAGACCAAAATCAAAATCTTATTGTATTTTCTGTTAAGTGGTCTAGGAATATGACTTACTGAAAAAAAAACTAATACCGACGTCAAATTATAAATATAAAAATTTGTAACCAAAAAAAAAAAAAAACAAAATGCTTTTATTAGATAATCTTAATGGGTTGGTTGTATGCCAAAATTTTTGCTTCTCTTTTTTTTTTGAAATTTTCATTAAAAAAAAATTACATGTATATTTTTAGATTATAAGGATATTGAACAAAAAATTCGATCAAAAAATCCGGTCAAACATCCGTTTCGCATTTTTACTAGACCGCATTGTATACACAATAAGGCAGGTATTATGATCGTATCAAATTTTATAGAACTGGTTTTCAATAGAAATGAACAAGATATCTGTATGTCTGAGTGGGTTTATCTGTGAACACGAGTATCTAAATTTTCTGTTTTACGTTTTTTTTATTGCGTTTAGGAAAATAATTAAAAGAGCGAACAACCTATGCAAAAAAACTACTTACAGTAACTGAGTAAGAGCCCTTAATTGCGACAAATTTAAAAGAAATTAATCAACAAAATTCCTTCAAATTTTACGTTTGGTCGCTCTGTTTGCCAAAGCAATGAAATGAAAATTTTTGTGAGGATATCAGGACGTAGACCCAAGATGTTTTTTAAAACTTAATTTAGGCAATTGTTTGCTATCTAAATTCACTTACAATATTTGTAGGAAATATGCTGAATTCAGGTAATCGGATGGGTTATATGCTGACCATATCAGATTCATTTTCACTAATAAAATTAAAATCTATGTGCATACTAAAAAATTTTTCCACTTAAGGACGAAAAATTATTATAAAGTATTTTTTATCTCTCCGTTTTTGTTTTTCTTTTTTTTTCGTGCAGTTCAAATTTCTTTCATATACTTACTAAGCTTTGGTTTGATAAGAATCTTTGGATTATTACAGTTACATGAGTTCATAACAAATCTCACTTTCACCTCGGCTTGATTTTTCTTTTATTTTTTGTTTCTCTTTTTTCCTTTCTTGTGTTCCACCTTATTCGAAAGTATGTTGTCTAGCAATGACGAAATTTTAATGATGATTGGTTTCGTGTTTCGATTTTGCTATTTTTATAAAAAATACAAAATTGTTAAAGTGAAGAAAAAAAAATACAATTTTACGTATGTTTATTTAAGAGAAAAAAAAAAGAAGAGAAAAAAAAAGAAAAGCAAAGTGATTTCTATTGTGTTATTTTATGTCCTTGCCAGGTGAAATGAATATTAAATTAAAAAAAAAAACAAAACAGAGAAAAGAAAAGCCAATATGAACGTGGATTATCAGAAAAACCATCTAGGAATATTGAAAAAAAAATTTTTTTCAATTATAATATTTTTTTTCCCAAAAAAAATTTTCTTTTTTTTTTGAATTGGAAAAACCATTCACTTAAAAAAAAAATTTGAAAATATTAAATGGAATTAATGTACAAACCTAGATTTATAAGAAAAAAAAATATTCTTTGTTAATATTCAAACTTATGTCACCATTAGACTACCCACTTAAATTAGATTTAAAAGGATATTTATTAATAAAACAGAAAAAGAAAATAATGAAAAAATTAAGAATTACACAAAATGGTCCGGTCTTCTTTCACAAAAAAAAAATATTGTGATTTCCAGTAATTTATGTAATTTAATATGGAATTTATTATAATATTAACCACTATCCTATAATAGAGTGGTGCACATTTCAAGATTTAAATTAAATATTATTCAATACAATCTTCGAGGATCTTATCTTCGAATTCAATGTAATATAAAATATAGAGTAAAATTAAATAACTGTTTGCTGAACCAGCACTCTTTTAACAATCGAAACCTATTCTCTCTAAAAATACTATTTTATATGCATTATTTGTCTTTAATATGACCGCAATGCATACAGCAAGGGAAGTTGATGTGATGGCTCTAAATCTCTTTTGTTGTGTTTTCCGCAAAAATTCGTTTCTTCCTGATAGGGAAGCGTAAATTTAATAATTCTGGTAATATTTAATATTTCTGGCTATTTATCTGCTTGTCTGTCAGTCAATCTATGTCCTTCAATACCTCAAATTTGGCTATGACGATATTTACGGAAATTTACATCTCAGTTTCCTTTAGGATGAAAATGTTTAATTAAATGTTGGGATTCGTCAGGTAAGAGGAATTAGACTTATAGAACTTTTAATATACATATGGGTTTCGTTCGACAATATGGTAAGGAAACTAAAGTTTTAAAGAAATTAAGTGAACTTTTACTCTACGGGCCGAATTTACATACAAAGAGTATTTAAAATCAATAAGTTTTTAAAATAATAAATCAGTCAATTTTGGAATTCGGGAATATCAAAGCTCGGAAATCAAATTTTCACCAGATACCAATTTTACATTACTTATAATATCTACGGAACTAATTGACAGAAATTCATAAGATTCAATATTTAAGTTAAGAACCAAATTTACTTATTTCTGCGTACATTAACTAATATTCTACCTTTTATCTTTAATTGCATTCAAAATATGTAAGACGCTAGAGGAAATTTCCATGCTCTTATGCAACACATGTCCTGTTCACATTAAATTTTCTGATATGAAAAAAATTTTTACCATGAATGTTGCTTAAAAATTTAATGAAATTTTTTAAGACGCCTGGTTCTTAAGCGAGAAAATTCTTTATCTTAGAAATTTTCCAAGAAATTTTATTGAATAACCATAAAATTTTATAATTTAATGACTTTAACATTAACTTAATCCATTTTTTCCTTAATCAATTCAAATATACCTGTTTGTATATGAAAATTAAAAACAAAAATAAAATAAAAAAATAATTTTTTTTAAAATAGAAAAAGTAACATTGTAATATTTTTTTCTCAAAGAAAAAATTTCTATGCTTTTCAACTTACAAAAAATTAAAATTTTTCTCACTTTTAATGTCTATGGAAGAAGCCGCCGCGTCGCATACTCAAAATCCAAAAATTTTCTTTTTTCTATTGTTTTCTCTTTTCTCTTCTTTCTTAATTTTTTATTTTCTTGCCATATTTTAATTTTTTTTTTCTCTTCTCAAACATATTTCATATTATTAAAATAACGAATAAAAAAAAAAAAATATTTTTACAAATTTAATATGAAAAATATCTTTATTGTACAAGACTAAAATGTACAAGTATGTGTGTATATATACACTTGTAAATTTATTCAATATCTGGTTGACTCCTACGTTTCATATATAAATACATAAATTCTCATATGTACGAGTATATATTTAATATTCACCTATATAATATCTCTAGATTTCTTGTATCTACATACAAAAAAACAAACAAAAAAAATAAAGAAATAAAGAAGGAAAGAAAATTACAAGGATGAAAAGCTCTTCCGTTTTTTCCTCTTTTCTTTTCTTTCTTCAATTTTTTGATTTTTCTAAAAATTTTGTGAACGAAACATGAAATAAATGTTTTGGTTTATACAAAAGAAAATAAAAATAACAAGGACATGGACACGTGTTCCATTTATAAAAATCTACATATACATACATATACACATATATTGCCTTCTTTTCAGATTTTCTCTTATTATATTTTTTATTTTCATTTTTTTTTTATACATGTCGTCTCTAATATGATAATGTGGAGCCCGCTCCACTCTCACATTCTCCCAGTAATGTAGATAATTTCATTCTTATCTCTTCTCAAAGATTTTATAACACTGACTTGCCGTTGAAAATCGAATGATTTTTTATATAATATTATAATATTTACTTCATCATGCTTCCAGGTTTTCACTTATATACATATATTACCCCGGCTGGAATATCCTGGAGAGCAAAAAAAAAAAAAAACAGCGATACAATTCAAGGAGTAACTTTTGTACAAAAGTTATTCATATACAAAAAAAAAAAAAATATTAGAAATCAAAAAAAAAAAGGAGAAAAATAAAAGATATAAGAAAAAGAAATTAAAATATTTTTTTTTTTTTTACAAACATATTACAACACAAGGATATTTAGCAAGGATAATAATGCTTTAAGCAAAATATTTATATGAATATCAGACAAAAGAGAAAATTTAAAATTAAAGGAATATAAAATTTAATTTCAAATATAATAGAAAATTTTATATATATTTTATAGTTTGGATGTTAGTAACAATGAGTTCGGTAGTTCTTTATTTAACTGGAAATTTAAATTCTCAGTCCGCTCTAATTTGATCAGAATTCATTGTTATTAATAGCGGCATTTAAAAGATCTATTGTAGCAAGGTGTTGTCTAAACATTTTCTAATGAATCAGAACAACTTTTCCAGTACAAAATCCACGTAAATGACATGCGGCAGTCAACCAATACAGTCCGTTCTTTTGTAAAGGAAAATATTGTTTGTGTACCGATTTTAGGGTCAGAAATACCATTTTTTAATTCAGAAAAATTCAAGGTACCGAAAATTTCAACTAATTTGGGCGACATTTAAGTATACACAATAATTTTTTCCGAAATCATCTACATTTTTTGATAATTCCAAATGAAAATGTGTCAGATGTTTATTTTCTCATAGTCTGTTCCGCTGTCCACCATTACTTAATAAATTCACCAGTAATCAAAAAATTATGAGCACAATTCCAATCAATTCCCAATCAATTTTATATTGACATTAATATTATGGTATAAAAATTATTCTCTACATCCTTACATTAAATCTAAGCCATTAATATACAAACTTTTGTCATTTAAATTTTTACAACAAAAAAAAAAAACTTCAAACACATTATTTATTCTTACCTTTTTCTTTTAAAGTATACAAATATTTTCGTGACTTAAAAATCACCTCAATAAATTATCCAAAATTTTTTTTTATCTATACATTTTTTTTATTTTTATTTTTAAGGAATGAATATTGTTTTCTTAAATTTTTCTAATAATGAACTTTTTATAATAGATTTTCAATTTTTTATTACCAATAAATAAAAGAAAAAAAAATAACATTCTTCTTTTACAAAACTTTATTGAATGCCAAGGTTTTTATACATTCAATTTGAAGGTTAAAATATTTTTCTAACATTATATTTGTATATGGTATGGTATAGATGATGTACAAACATTAGAAATATTTACAAAAAAAAGAGTGTTCCCTCATTATACAAGGCAAAGGATATACAAACAAAAAAATAACGTAAAAAAAGTAAAATAAAGAAAATCTGTTTGAGTCTTAAAATTTTCTAAAATATGGACGGTCTTTATTTTTTATTACAATATTAAAATGGAAAAACCAACAAAGAATTTGAAAAATAAAAAAAGAAATAAAAATCATAAGAATAAAAGAATCAAGGAGTCGAAGATAATATCGATAAAGGAAATAACAAATACACACAATACGTAAAATGAAGATGATCAGAATTTATTTTTAAGGTCTATAAAGAGGGACTCAATTTCTCTCAGAATTTAATCACAAATTTTTTTAAATTTTAATTATATAGCAATTAGAGCTGCCGAGCAGTCTCTATATAACGAAAAACATATTATGTATAACACAATAATTCAAGTGGGTTCCTTTAATAAATAGAATTTCCAATTAGCTATCAGTCGCAAAAATTAATTTTCTTCACATATACGAAGCATAGAAATTCAAAAAATTCCGAAAAATTTTAAGATTTACAGCTGGTGAGAAAAGTCTATGTTTAATTTGTTGATTATTAATAGCATAACAGTTAATTATTCCATTAAGTCTCCTAAAAGTATGCAATTTTTCGTAATATTTGTATATTTAGATTTGCGTTAAATTACGTTCATAATGTCTTGAATTTATTGAAATATGCATGTATAATACAATATCTAATTATAATATTCATATAGACTTGAAATTTAAATATTTTATTTTTTGTTTTAGTTGATCTTGTCTCCTTGTACTAATGAAAGCTCTATGTAATTATGTGACCATACATGTCACATTCTACTAACAAATTTCTCAAAAAACAACTCCGGCAGCATATTAGATTACTTAAATGAAATGTTCTTCTTTTCATAAATAATTTTTCCTTTCTTAATAATTACTTATTTTCCATATTTAAAAATAATTTTCCTTTACATACGAATAAATTTAATCACTTGCAAATCCCATTAAAATATAAGTAGCTCTAAGCAAAATTACAGAAAAAAAAATAAATAAACTGAAGAAAAAACCACCCCAAAAAAAAAAAACAAAAACCGATACATGAGGTTAACAGTTAGCTGTAAAAAAAAAGGACAAAATATCCTTAAAAATATTTCAAAAAGAAAAAAAAACTAAGTTTGCATCGGTCTATTCATTTTCTATACGAGTACCAAATTCTATCAAATAAAAAAAAAAGGAAAACAAAAACAACACATTAAAAACAAAATTTATTTATTCGGAAAGGTTAAAAAGCCCAAGGATAATAAATTATATTAATGGAAATTAAATTAAACCATAATAAAATGGATGCTTGAATTTCTATCGAATAGTGAAAATAAAAATATAAAGAAAAAAACAAAACAAATGTAGATAATAAAAACGGAAGAAATTAAAAGAATCAACTGGAAAATTACATTTCATACATATATGAAACGTGATTCATAACATTACCCCCCTTCCCCTAAAGACAAAAGGAGGTGTTGCAAAACTCTTTTCAAAAATTAATGAAATAATTTTTTTTCTTTTAGATAAATAACAACAAATTCCGTGTCAGAAATAGCAATATTGTTATTGAAGAACGTAATTTTAATGATTTGAAAGAGAAATAAAGTTCGTCCTTTAAAATTATCGTAAATATTAGACCTGCCTCTACGAAATTATATTTGTAATTTGTGATCATTATTCCTCGTTTTTGTTCTAAAAATATTTTATTATTAGAAATATTTTTCATAAACAGCTGTAAAACCTTACCTTTTTGAAAATTATTTTCTCTACAGACTTTTAAAATAAGCCCTATAGTGCCACTCTTGAAATTCTTAAATAGTTGACAACCCAATTGGGGACTACTTTGAATACTATTGAAAAAATATCTTGAAAAACCAAATTCAATAAACTCTTATAAGTTCTAACTCAGAACTCCTTTTGAAAAATTTTCATATTTCTATACTAAAAATTTTAGATATTCAATCATTGTTGATTCTTGATACTACTATTTTGCTAGCAATGCAATATTATGCTCCTACACCGTTAATTACAAAAATCACCACGTATACCAAAAATTCGGAATTGCCTTAAAAAAACGCAGGTTACTCTTAATTTTTTCGTTTAATTCATCAATTTTACTTTTAATTTTGGAAAAAATTATTTTGGAATAAACTGTAATTTATTAATTTAATAAAAGTCTCCACATTTGTAGAATTAATATAAATCAAAAGTAGAATAATTAAAAAAATTTTGGCGTTTCCTACTGTAGAATTTTTTTTTATATCTTAAAGGTACAATTTAATTATTTCTTGCAGTCTGGTGATATTCCTCAAAGAGGAAAGAAGTGCCTTTGTTTTATAAATCATAAAACTGATAAGAAATAAAAAAAAAAAAGAAAAGAAAGCAAAATCAAAACGTAAAATCATATATTATACTTTTATACCTGCATAGTTTATAGTCTTTTATACCTAACATAGTTTGCCGTTATTTTGAATTGTGTTTGATTTATTTTTATATTTCAATTAAATTCTTTATATTATTGATTTGAAAGTTATTTAAAAAAAAAAAAAAACTCTAAAGTACATAATGTCGGGCGATAGCCCTCCACCTGTTGGTGGTGTGGCACATATTAGTAAATTAATGGACCCATATATAAGACTTGATGAATCAAAAAAATTGGTAAATTTTACACCAGGCGAAAAATTTTTAACAATCAAGAGAAATGATGAAAATAAAAATATGTCGTCGGTGTCGCCTTTTTTACTTAAAAAAGTAATACAGAATATTGCTGGTGATGTACTTAGCTGTACAAAGATAAGAGACGGTACTGTTCTAGTAAAAACTAAAAATGTCGTACAAGCAGGTAAGCTAATAAAACTAGTGAAATTAAGTCCTGAAGTAAATGTACTAGTGGAGGAACATAAAACCTTAAATGAAGTAAAAGGTGTTTTCTATAGTCCCGATCTTCAATATGTATCAGACGAGGAATTCCTAAATGAAATGAAGGATCAGAAAATAATTGAAATTAAAAGATTTAAAAGGAAAACTGATAATGCTTTTATTGAAACAGGACTTTATTGTGTTAAATTTTCGGTAACGAAGCTGCCAAATGAAATATTTATTGGTTATCAAAGATATAGTGTCAGGCCTTTTATACCTCTACCGCTTAGGTGTATGAAATGTTTAAACTTCAACCACTTAACTGAAAATTGTAAAAAAGAAAAAATGTGCTCGAATTGTGGTGAACTGTACCATTTGATAGATAATGAAAAATGTGCTAAACCTGAAAAATGTGTAAATTGTAAGGATTCTCACAATGCATTTTACAAGAAATGCCCTCGATTCCTGAAAGAAAAGGAAATCAAAACTATTAAAATAAAAGAGAACGTAGACATGAAGGAAGCAATCAGGAGATATAATATGCGTTTTCCATTCGTAAGACCACTTTCTGAAATACTTAATAATCAAAAGCAGGTATGTCGATGTAAATGTTCGTGTAACAACAAAATAACAGATGAAGATAAAATCTCTGACAAATCGAAAATTGTTTTTGGGGATGACATGAAAAAAAATGAACATGAAAATAAAATAGAAAACAAACCAATTATTCAGCCAATTATTCAGCCAATTAACCCAAGTGCGAATATTACATTATATAAATCTATAACATTAGAAAATGGCAATATAATTTTACCAAAAAATCTTTCAAAAAAACAAAAACGAGAAATTAAAAAACAAATAAGTAAGAACAAAAAACCAAAAACTGATGAGAAAGATGACTCGAGCACCACTAGCAGCATTGGGGATCTTGACATGGTAGATAATTTTGAATAAATGTCTGTTTTATATAATATAATACAGTGGAATGCCGATGGCCTTTATAGTCATTACGAAGATTTTGAATTACTGATTAAGAAATACAACCCTTTTGCAATAGGTATACAAGAAACAAAATTTAACAAAAACCATGTGCCTAACAAAAAGAATTATGAAGTTTATTACAAAAATGTACTATCAAATACGGTTGCCCATGGAGGAGTAGCCATATATGTACACACTTTATATAAATCCGAAGAAATAGTTATAAATTCTAACATCCAAGTAGTAGCAGTCAAAATATTTTTTCCAATAAAGTTCATTTTATGCAACATCTACTTAGAAAATAATGTTAATATAAATAAAGCAGATTTAGTTAATATTTTTCAACACTTCGATTGTCCCTTCTTGTTGGTTGGAGACTTCAACTGCCATAATTATTTATGGGGTTCACAAAAAATTGACAGGAGAGGAAAAATGATAGAAGAGATTATAGATGACCTTGACCTTATACTAATGAATAATGGAAATCCAACTTTTTTTAGCTTCTCTCACAAAACTCATAGCTGTATTGACTTATCTATTTGTACACCTATAATTCAAAATTATTTCAACTGGACTATAGAAGAAAACCTTTTTAATAGTGACCACTATCCGATTGTTATTTCTGCAGTTTTATTAAACTCTACTTCGTCTCAAAGAAGAAAATGGTTGATTAAAAAGGCAAACTGGAAGGAATATCAGGAAAAATTAAAACTTACTTATCCAGATTCTGAATTAAATGAATCTACAATCAATAGTTATGTGTCACATGTAACCAAAAATATAATAGAAACGGCTGAAATCAATATTCCAACAAACAGTAATAAGGAAATGAAACGTTGTGTTCCTTGGTGGAATGCCAAAATAAAATATGCAATCAAAAAAAGAGAAAAACTTTTTAGAAAATACAAGAAAACTATGAATTTCACTGATTATAAAAATTTTATTAAAATAAAATATGAAACAAGAAGGCTTATTAAATTCCATAAAAAAGAAAGTTGGCAAAATTTCGTTATGTCCATTAATAGTAATACCACAACAAGTGAAGTTTTTCAAAAAATTAGATCAATAAACGGAAAGAACAATACGAATGATATTACGACACTCATACAGGATAATAAAATAATTACTTCAAAGGAGAATATTTGCAATTTATTGGTAGAACATTTTTCGGCTGTATCTAGTACAAGAAATTATTGTGATAAATTTATCAAGCATAAAAATAAAGAAGAAAAGGCACTATTAAACTTAAAACTATCTTCAGAGGAAAGTTACAACAAACCTTTTTTTATTGAAGAGATGGAAAATAGCTTATTGGATTGCAAAGGTAGTTCCCCAGGACCAGATCAAATTCACTATGAATTTTTGAAAAAACTAAAAGAAGATGACAAACTTGTATTATTAAATCTTTTTAACACTATATGGGAAAAAGGAATTTTCCCAGAGAAATGGAGGCAAGCCATCCTTATTCCAATTTTAAAACCAGGCAAAAATCCAACATATGTTTCAAGTTATCGACCTATAGCTCTTACAAACTGCATTTGCAAATTACTAGAAAGAATGGTTTCCAAAAGGTTAGTTTGGTTTTTAGAGAAAAATGAAATTTTAACCAAATATCAAGCTGGATTTCGAAAAAAACGATGCACCATGGACAATCTTTCATATCTGGAATGTGAAATAATAAAAGCATTTTCAAAAAACGACCTTACTTTATCTATCTTTTTCGACCTAGAAAAAGCATATGATATGGTATGGAGAAGAGGAATTATAAATGAAATGATTAATATAGGTATTACCGGTAACATGTTAATTTTCACATACAATTTTTTACAAAATAGAAAAATACAGGTTGATATTGCAAGAAATACTTCAAAAATAATGGAAATTGAAAATGGTACACCACAAGGTTCTGTCCTTTCAGTAATATTATTTATAATTCATATTAACACTATTAAATCGAAAATTGAATTACCAGTAAAATTTGCCTTATTTGCTGATGATTTGGTAATATTTTTAAACGGTAAGAATTTAAAAAATATGCAAGCTAAAATGCAGAATACTTTAAACAAAATTTCCCTATGGTCCGAAAATACTGGTTCAAAGTTTTCAACTACCAAAACGGTAGCCATGCTTTTCACAAAGAGAAGAAAAAAATTTTATTATCCTGACTTATATATTGGAAATTACAAGATAAAATATGTTCTGCAACATAAATTTTTGGGTATGCTTTTTGATACAAAACTCAGCTGGAAATATCATATACAAAATATAAAAAGTAAAGCCAAAAAAAGTCTAAATATATTGAAAATTCTAAATCACACTGAGTATGGGTCAGATAGAAACATGTTATTAAGACTCTTGAACGTACTCATTCTACCTATTATTGACTACGGTAGTTTTATTTATAGATCGGCGAGTAACACAATGCTTAAATCTCTAGATACGATTTTGAATACTGGCATAAGAATTGCTACTGGTGCCTACAGAACTACTCCAGTTCAGAGTCTTTTGGTCGATAGTGCACAATTACCATTGAATTTGAGAAGTCAAATGCAGGGCATGCTTTATGGTCTTAAAATATTATCCTTTGGCACACATCCTTTGAGTGAAGAAATGAAAAAAAACGAAGAGACCAACAATATAAGTAAAAGAAGTGTTTTAAAGCCTGTGACCGCACGAATTAAAGAAAATTTACAAATTATTCAACCAAAAAATATAGATACCCAACAATTTGTTCAAAAACCCTATTGGTTAAATACGAATTTAAACGTAGATGTTTCCTTAAGTAATTTTAAAAAAGAAGATACTTCAAAAGAATTATATAAAAAACTGTTTAAAGAAAAAATTAGCACCAAATACCTATATTATGATATTGTATATACTGACGGGTCTTTATTAGATAATAAAACTGGGTGTGGGTTTAAATTCAATAAAGTAACAAGAGACTATCATTTACCAGATAATACAAGTATCTTTTCAGCCGAGTTATATGCAATTCTGAAGGCTGTTGAATATATTAATAAAAATTTTATAAACAAAAAAGTGGTCGTGTGCTCTGATTCTCTGAGTGCACTAAAATCTATTAGTACTCTTATTCCCTCGCATCCCACGACACAAAGAATAAAAGAAGCAATTTATGAGAATAAGAACAAGTTTTCATTTTTGTGGGTTCCATCACATATGAATATACAGGGAAATAATGAAGCTGATTTATTAGCTAAAAATGCTATAAATTCACCAATAGTGCAAAATTATAAACATGTTTATACGGACTTGAAAAGATTAGTGATACAACAAATTAAGGCTATTTTTAGTGAAGAATGGAGACAGTCAAATCAATCTACTAAATTGAAAGAAATTACAGATAAAATACCGGCGTGGAATAATTTAAAAAATTTAAAAAGAAAAGATTCCATTATAATAACAAGGTTAAGGCATGGACACTCGAAATTGACGCATTCCTATATATTCGATAAAAAAACACGACCTATCTGTGATGTATGCAATGGAGATCTGACCATCAGACACATTTTTGAAATTTGCCCTAAATATAACGTGGAAAGGAAAGTTTACAGTATGAATATCAAGCTTCTTTCTGTGGATGATAATGTAGTTTATAACAACATAATTCAATTTATCAAAAAAATTAACTTATACCAAAATATTTAGGTCAAATTTAAAATTAATAATATTAATTTAGCTTAATCTATGTAAAATAATTTAATCTCTTTTTAAAATTTAATACTATATTAATTAAGAGTTTGGCTAAAAAAATTTCTTTTGCTTAAAATTAGTTTAAAAAAAAAAAAAAGTAATATTGAAGTATTTTTATTTAGAATTTTGCGAATAATTTTAACTGATAATATATGTAAATTAGATGAAAGTACTTAATTTTTCCTTTTGATGAAATATTATTAATTACGATTTTAATTTTGTAATTTTTGCAATGTAAAGCTGAGCCCAAGGAAACCCAAAAGGAGTTGGGGCTCTTAGATTTTATTGTTAATAAATAAATAAATAAATTATTTCTTGATTTAAAACGGCATTCAGTGGTTAGTCTCCACATTGTTGTAGAATTATTATAAATCAAAAGTCAAAGTCATTAAAAGATTTTGGAATTTCGTACTGTACGTCATTGTTGGAAATTTTTAAAATACAATTTAATTGAAATTTCTTGATTTAAGACCGCATTCAGTGGTAGATCTACTTTATATTTCAAAACACAATCTTTGTATTGTACTTCTACCTCTATGTCTCCAAAATCTACAATTTTGTGTTTAAAAAAAAATGAAAATAAAAAAGAAATATAGATCAACATTCATTTTTTGTTTCTTTTCCTTGGTTTTTTTTCCCTCAAAATTAATATTATTCACAAAAAATGTATAAGAAGATGAAAAGTACTCAAGCAAGGCATTATTTTTTCTTTTATTATAAAAATATGATTGTGTATGTTTGTTGGTTTTTTGTATAAGTAGGTATTTATGAGTATAAGGTACATAATATAAATGTATATAAGTGTGAATATATGCAAATGAAAAGTAATAAAATTTTTTTTTTTTTTGCTTAAACATACTAGATTCGCGCCCAAAAACAAAACAAAACTCATAAATGATGAAAAAACAAAATATTTATTTTAACGAAATAATTCCAACATCGGCAGTATACCACAGTACAGTAGTAACTATACAGTGTTATCACAGTAACAGACAAAATGTGTGTCTGACAATATAATATGTGCATAATAAATACAAAAATAAAATAGAAAATGAAATGATAAAATAGAAACGAATTTTTTATTAAAAAAGAAATTTTTTTCCTGTTTGGTTTGTTTTTTTATTTGGTTGTTCTTTGCACTTAACTCTGAGGATTGTGATCTGAATTTGAAATATAAAAACATGTAATAATAATAAAAAGGGATGTAAAATTTTTGAAAAGGACAACAGTAGGATACTATTATGAAAACTAAATACTCATGATGCCCATATTCTTCAATATTTTTTAAAACTGTAGACCTTTTACTGAAAATTCACATCCTGAAGATTTAAATATTGATTTAGAAACGTAAATTTCATTAAAAATGGAACACTTGCATAAAATATGAAAAATCTATTGAAATTTGTATCAAGTATATACAATTCAAGGCTAAAATCGTACCCAGTAGCGCCCATTCTCCATTGTCTAGAATTTCGATCCACCAGGCCCATGAAAATTTTTTAAATTCTAAATTTGGAAAATTTGCATGTATTCAAGTATAATTCAATTTAATTATTAGTTATAATTCAATCATAATTAGTTATAGCTTTCTCACACAGAACCCTTGAATTTAAAATTGCTATTGTATATTAATAGAAAATTCATCTGAGTGTGGTGTATTAATGTAGTACAACTCTAAGACCTTTTGAAGAGATCCTTATACGAAATATTCCTACATTATTTCAATAATTTAATTATTTGAATAAATTGTAAACGATAAAACAAATTCATACCACACTTTTAATATTTTATATGAAAAAAAAATGTTAAAATATAAAATAAAAAATTCCAAAAAAAAAAAAAAATAATAATAACAATAATAACACACATAAGTTATAATAAAATAAGTAAGGAACTTTTTAGATACTCTATGAGTGACCTTGAAATATAATGGAAGCATAGATAACAAAATGGAGAAAAATAAAATATAGGTATAAAGTAGTAGAACGACTCTAGAGTGAAAAAGAAAGAGTGAACATTGTAGAATTTTAAGATTCACTAACTAAATAACAGTCATACATATATGAAGTTCTTAAAATTTATTGTTGTGGTTTAATTTTTAACCATAAATTAAAGGTATTCTTGAGATTAAATTTAAATAATAATTGAGTTGTCTAACAACGTAATGAGATAATAAATAAAGAAACCAGATTCTATGTAAGATGTTCAAATCCCCTATAAAATTTAAGATATGGTGAAAGCTAATTGAACGTAACAAATTAACCCTTTCGACCCTGCTGGTATGCAAATGTACCAGCAAAGTATTAATCTATTTGAAAACCGGGTCGAAAGGACTATGCAAAAAATTTTGACAATCTCCACTATTTTCCAATCTTTGTAACCAGAATTGGAAAATTACACTAATGATGAAGTCAAAAAATTTTACGCAGATTTTTGTCGAGAAATGGGAAAGCATAAAAATACAAACATCAGGAAAAACAGGAGAAAAACAAGTTTGACGTTATTAGCCAATGTTATTTACACTTTGTATCCTTTATTAAATTTTCTAATTGTTGACACTGGCATTAAAATTTTGTATTAAAAGTTTTTATCACGATTTACAAATAAATTTTTAAATATAATTTCAATAATACCAGTCTTCCCCCTCATAAGCTATGGAAAAAGTAAAAATAATTTATAGGTGCTAAAAATATGTGGAGTTCTAAAATAATTCAAGTATTTAAAAATAAATTTTTAATTCAACCATAATATTATTTATATTGTAATTTGAAATAGTTCATTGTAATATTATAATTAAAATAAACTTCTATAGTTTGACTTTCTAAATTTATTTTTCACCTTATAGGATAAATTCATATGTGTACGTGCTAGCTGGCAATGTAGTTTATTTTCATCTAATAATTTTGGGTTACAATAATTCTGACTTTCTATATTTAAACTACAAGAGTATAATATATTGTGTACGTAAGAAATAAACATGAAATTTGTAAAATATATTATTGTATTTTTAAAATAAATAAACTAAATCGGGGATAATAAATTTCCAAGATCCCAGTGTACGCACAACTTACAATAAGATTTTCTAATTATAATTTTTTTTCTTTCGAATTCTTTATTTATATTTCTTATAATAATATTTTTTGTCGCAGAAAAATTTTGTTTAAAATAAGTATTTTAAAGTTTGAAAGCTTCAAATAACAGAGAAGCTGGCTTTCACTTTGTCATCTGTGGTTAATATATACAAAAATGTTGAAAATTAGTTTGTCTAAGGACATCAGGTTTCCTACGTTAGTATTTTGCCATTAAAACTGGTTTTGATAGAATTGATTGCAGAAAAATTTAGAATTTGAACAAAATTTAAAATATTATTCACCTCACTTGATTCTATTCAAGTGTGATTGACTTTGATAAGCATCTTGTCAATATGATTTAAAGTTAAACCATTTTTAAAGTCATACCCTTTTTTTAGGCTTCTTAAAGTATTATCAATCACTGAATTGAAATATATTAGATTTTAATACAATTGTTGCTTAATAGATGTCACTTTATTTATTGTATACATGCAAAGACACAAATACTGAATTTAATCAATTTTTTCCAGGCAATATTTACGTCAAAATTGCAAAATCTATTAAAATTATATACAACATATACATATACATATATTCCGATTGTAGACGCTTTATATATGTATTATGCATGATATATTATACATATATAGCGGAATATATATTGAATAAGAAAAGTAAACAGTAATTTTATTCCTACCATAAATATTAAGAAAGAAATGAAATTGAAACAACACACCTTAATTTTATCCAGCACCCCTACCCTCTTCCCTTCATTTTTAATTGTCAATAAGACCGCACACGTAATATTATAAAAGAGATAACTAAAAATATCACACATTTAATCGATATTTACGCCATTTACCTAGTATAGACGCTCTAATACATTTTACAATTATTTACAAAAGTTTATGGCATACTTTTTTTTTTCCATACTCTCATTCCTCTTTTTTTTCTCCATCTTAAATTTTTTATATTATTTCGATGTGACATATATAACCTCAATAATATTATACTTGTAAGTGTAGGTGTTATACATATTATTTTTGTATATACATACATATACACACAGAAATACAAGTAAAAATATTATAAAATGAAATAAAAAATTTTCCATTGATTTTTATTCTTCCTTATACAGAATATTTTCTTAAAGAAAGTTAACAAGAAATGTGACATAATTAGAACACTATAGTATAATAAAGAAATGTGAATAATATGGAAAGGAGTCATTAATATCAATTCACCTGTAGCATACCTTTATATAAAAAAATAATATTTTATATATTTTTAATGTTATTATCATGTTCAATAATGTTCATATATTACGTGTTCCTTATTTAATTAAAAATATTTTCTTCATCTTCTTTTTATGGAAAGTATACATTATACACTTTATACATAATATACCTGAAATTATATTATATGCAAAAAAGTATAAGTAGAACGTACTCACATTGTAAATTGAAATTCTGTAGCTAAAGAGTATATAGGTACAGAAATATTTCCGACTTTATTCCGGTGATAACACCTTAACTGTACACGTTTATGTAATATGTGTATATAGAACGCATACTTTCATAAATAATATTGAGTACATGATTTTATTTTGAAAAAAATGTGAATTACATTAGATGTACATCAAATAGTTATAATCAAAATTTTAAGATTACATGTAACGAACTATATGCTACATAAGAAAAATGCTTGTTTCTAGTAAACGAGCTGAAATTTAGAGTAATATATTGAGATAGCCGCTTATAATTTCTAAATTACTCATTTTATCTGAAATAATAAAGTGTTTTCACCATAGAACAGCGAAAATTCCCCAGTATAATAAAATACTATGTGTCGTGTCTTAATGATTTAGTAAGATTAGTGAATGAATAAAATTCGTTTGAAATTTTTAATAATAAGACATAATATACTCATTTATTCACCATAATATATAGCGTTTTCACCACAGACCACCAAAAATTCTTAAAATTAATAACGAGCTGCAAACAATTAATGACGAGCTGCAAACAATTTAAAATTAAATCAGTAAATTAATCAAAATCGTTCGAACTTAATAAAGTTAAATAAAAAGACATAATGTACTCATTTATTCACCATAATATATAGCGTTTTCACCACAGACCACCAAAAATTCCTGAGTATAAGAAAATAATATGTGTGAATTTGTAAAGAATTTTGTTAAACTAGTAAACGAACAAAATTCGTTTGATATATTTTAAATAATAAAACCTTATATATTCATTTATTCACCACTCATATATTATACTGTTTTCACCACAGACTTTTACAAATTCTAAATACTATTTAGATAATTCAAAACAATTTATTCTAAATTAATGATACGAAAAATTTTCGAAATTTTCACTATAAAAACCCGATTGGAGTTAATTCTTTCATTACCCAATATAACAAATATGTTACAAAGAGTGGTGAATTTCATATATTATTTGAAAATAACCAAACGTATTTATCATAAATTCATTTTCTTACCATTTTTTTTTGCGAACTAGATCAAAAAAAAAGGATATTAGAATTAAATTATTTTCACATCATGAAATGAACAAAAAAAAGAGAAATTCTATTATCTAAGCACTGTCTAAGGATATTTCAACATATTATAATATGAAGACGTGAATTCTGTATTAATATGTTAGTATATTATTATTGTGTATATATAATAAACTAATAAAAGAAAAATTTTATAATTTGTTATGTGTTTCTGTCAAAAATTTTACTTACATAATATAATTATGTTTATTTGACACCATTTTATTTGTTAAATTTAGATTATGATGTGCCTAAATTATATTTATATTCGTCAAATACTAAATAGGACGACAGTAATAAATAATATGAACATAAAAATTATTAAATATGTGTTCTACTTACAAAATTTTATTTATTAATAATAAAAAATTTTTTGAAAATATTCAATAAAGAAAAGCTATACCATTGTGTTTGGAGGCAAATTCATGCCATGAACTTCTCAAAATTTACATATATGTTAATTCACATTTAAAGCGAATTAAGGTCAAAAACAATAAATCTATATATTAAAATATTTTCAATATGAAATGGTGTCAGTTACACAATATGAATTTTAACGTGTTTTGATAAAATTAAGGATAATAAATATTTAATTTAAATGAGTCTGATATAGAGATTACAATTTTGTGAGGAAACAAAAAAGAACATGTTATGTTAATTCTATATTTAACCACATTTGAATCACATTTTTCCCAGACTACAACGATTTAAGTATTATTTTCAAATAAATCATAAAACCATTGCTATACTATGGTACAAATTATCACATTTAATACTGGCAATGTTATGCATATGACGACACTTATAATTTCTACAATAATTTGAAGACTCTTGTATGAATGAAAACATTTCATTTTTACCTAATTACTAAACTAAAATCTGATACTGAACGACTTTGCTCACGCAGTGGTGGAATTGCGGTCTTCTGGTACTCACGAGGTGTTTGAATTTATCAGGAGCATAGAGGGAGAGGACAACAAGTCATTGTACAGTAGCTTATGTACTGTTAACTCGATTGTATAAATCAAAAAATTATTGTATCTGTAGGTTAGCGCAAACGAAAACAGAACATGCCCATATGAAATTTGTTTATCCTGTGTTTGGTATTACACCTTATTATATTTGAATATTATTGAGTTATTCATTTGAATTAATAAATTGGCACAAATTTTTTATCTCCCAAATCACCATTCCCAAAAAAAAACACTTTCAAGTTATTAACTTATATGGAAAACAAATAAAATTATTTGAATTCGGAAAGTTTATCATTACATATAGAGATGCGCAATCATGCCATTTGACTAGATTATTTTCTTTTTGGGATACCGGAAATTTTTAATTTTGATCTATCATTCGGAATTGGCTTATTAGCTTTGGCAAAACAGTGTAGAACTTATTATTATCGATACTCCGGATCACATGTACAAAAAAAAATTATTGGATTTTGCATTTATCGAGTGAACCACCTAAAACTTTGTTGTTCCCATTATAAACTAGAAATGAATTACTAAAAATTTGTGGAATAGTATTCTTGCACATGTTTTAATTCAATATTTTTCATGACAGTGTTATGTTAGTAAGTACTCGTACAATAATGATAAATCACTTCTAGTGTAATGTCTAAAAAAAAAAGGACTCTTTTGAAAAAATAATAAAGGAGTAAGTAAATTGAATTCTAATATTATGAAAATATTATAAAAAAAACGTGCTTTTAAAAAAAAAACTTAATGGGTAATAATGAGATCAAAAATAATACAAAAAAAAAACATACCTATTTAGGTTAAAAATAACTACAAGGCCCACACATGTACCATACATAATCAATTTTTTTTTTTCTGTCATGTGGTGATGTTCTTAATTTCTCTTTTTTTTTTTCTTGAACAAAACAGGAGCAATGGTAATGTAATAATGTAATATCGTTAATCTTTGTAATATTCATGAGAATAAGTACTTATGTATGTATGTGTATATATTATAGAAATTTTAAACACGTGAAATTTTGTTTACAATGATTTTAATTTACAAAGTAAGTAAACAAGACGTAATTGTGTTGATTCTCTTATACATATAAATAACAAGCATATGTTATGTACGCGTACTTTTAAGAATATTAAAACATGCTGAGTTCGTACTACGTACAAAGTATGTAAACAATTTTGCTGGAAAACAACATAATTTTTAAAAAAATTTTATTAAACTTTCCATAAAATGTCGCCATCGTGACTTTATTTCTTCTATTGAAAAACAAATTCTCCTATATAGCTATTCGTCCACCTACTAAATTAACCTCATCACCTATTTTATTGAGTGCTATACTTTAACCACCTCAAAATTAAATACATAGAACCAAAAAACAAACCTTTACAAAACACAATGATTGGCGTCTAATTTTTATTTTAGATTTAAAGAAAAAATAAGATTGATTTTTTCTTAATTTCTTGTGACAGATTCTTTTAATGATTTCAAATTTATTCTTATGCTATTGTAGAACAAATGATTAATGTTCCAGTTTGTAATAACAAAATAAATTTCTACAATATATAGCAAAAAAATTACATAATGTAATTTAGTAAAATATTAGGAACATAAATCAAGAAAATAAGTAGTTGTAGTTTTGAATTTGGACAGGTCAATGACCATAAAATCCAATTTAAATAATATTTTATTGAATAATCTCATTAATTTAAATTGGAAATTACCACTTTAATAAAAAAATAAATTAAATAATTTTCAAGTTCAAGGATTCTCATAGGAGGATATGAAAAGTATTTAAGGAAAACAAAGCTAATAAGAAATTCAAATTTCATTAAGAAATTTTCTAGTTCGAAAGATTTTCAAATTAATTTTTATTGAAAAGGAAAGAGCATCAATATATCAATTGCAATGTCATTATGCCATCAATCACAGTCATTTTAATACCTTGAATTGTTTGATACCCAAATTGATTATCAATCAATATTGTTTTTCATATTTATGTATAATATCTTTATTTCCATTGCTTTTTTAAGTTATTTAATGGTACCTTTCCATTAACGATGCATGGTTATCGGAGAAAAAATAATCCTAAAGTTGTAACATCTTTTAATGTCTACCTGTTGTAAACAAACTGTTGATTCATTGAATTATTTCTGGGCTCTGGGGCATATTAATGTCGAGAGGAACGAAGTGGCCAACGAACTGGCCAGATTGGAGGTGGCAGCTGACTGATAGATTTAGGGGGATGGATGTGCTGTGGAGGGATGCCGATGGGCCTTCTGCTGGCCTATTGCTGGACGGCAGCATTGAAGCTGCCGCCTCCGCCCCCCAACTAACTAACATTGAATTATGAATTAAGTATCATTATATGGTTGAGAATCTGGATTAAGTGTATAAAGAAACTGCGATTTCCTGTTGAAATATTTAGTTAAACGTTAGCAATTTTAATTTTTACTCTGTGATTGTGAATAATTAAAAAACAGTCACAAATCACAATTACTAAAATAATTCGTACACCATTAAGTCAAATCAAGTATGCATGTGTTAGGACACAGTACAAACCTGCAATAATTATATTGGTAATTAGGACAATCTTTAAACTGGCGCACAGAGTAAAACTTGAGATAATAAAAAGACTGGCGAGTGGCTACATATTTCAAAGGAAAGGAGGCCTCCTTATAACGTTTACACTATACCGATCATTACGTAGCATGCAGGATGAGTGGAACACTATAATACATACCTATTAATAATATATTCTTCTAGTTTATTTTACTTAATAAAATTTTTAATTATAAAATTACATTTATTTTATTACACTCGCGTTAAGACAAAATTAAATTTCATCCATTATAATATTAAAAAATTTAATTAAATATTTACAATATAAGGTTTTCCAAATATATTAGAAATTTCAATTAATTCAATACGCATATTGGTATCGATTAAATTTAATAAATAATTAAAGTAAATGGATTCTGTAATTTAATATCCTCGTATATAATACACGACTCGCACACACAATATTATTAATACAAAATTCAATATGTATAAATTTTCCCAGGTATTGCTCCCTATTCGTCTTTATAATTCCAAAAATCTATTCATCTTGAAATTTTATTAAATTAAATTTTTATTTCGTATAAAAAAATTTATTCGAATTATGATACAGCACGTATTATTAATAAAAAGACAAAAACCACAATGATGAGGAAAATATTATTATATAAGAACATCCGTACTATTACTGTGTAGTATACGTATGCAGTTATACATATAGAATATACTTCAACTTACATACTACGAGGATATTAAGTTAAAGAAAGTTGTTTTTTTACTTTCATGTACTTTCTTGTATTAAGCACAAGTTCCTTGCATAATATAATAATGAAAATGATGTTGTTCTTGGAGTTTTCTTGCTTTAAGTAAAAGTTCAATGACTTGATAATTTTTCACCATTTTATTTTACAAGAATTTTACAAAGCACCTTACTATATTTGCGAGAACAATAGTATGAAATAAAACCAATTAATTTTCGACATCAAAATTTTGGTATTCTTCATATTTTTTATTCTAAGAGGCGCACACTAAAATAAATATTTCTGCCACTAATTTAATATAAAAAATAAAATGAAAGAATAAGGAAATTAATGTTGTCATTAAAATTAAAAAACTTTCATCATAACATCAACACAAACATAAAGTTATACATTGAAACTATTAGACGACAAAACATATTAAAACAAAGGACTATAACACAGAAAACAATAAAAGGTTGTTGTCCTTTAAACAGAACAAAACTAAACTATATCAGTTGAGCCTCACCATAATTTTTTTTTTTGAGGAGAAAAAAAATTTTGTTAATTTTATATAATATAACAAAATCAAATAATAGAGTAATAAAATACAATAATAATATGAAAGTTATATTGGAATAAAATAAAAAAGTGTTATAATTAAAAAGGTGTGAATGTTATAAAAGCGTTAATGAAATTTGATCACTGTAGATGTTCTCGTAAAAGAGAATGAAACTTTTAATGAAATTAAATTTATAAAGTTATTTAAGATTATTTGTGAAAATTTTCTAACTCAAATTATTAAAGATAATTTCATTAATGTTAAAATTTTTAGTGAATTTTTAATAAAATGTGTGACTGTAGCGCTGAAAATTCAATATCTAGCAATGTCATAGAAATTGTTTCAGAATTTTTATTGCAAATATTCAGAGTACGTTGAGTTAAAGCAGTTCTTTTGCAGATTATTCTGCGTATGAGTGTATAACACTGTAAACGTATAACTCTTTTAACTGCGTTAGTTTATATGAAATGTACAAAGGAGTAGATAAGAGCAGGATTTTTTAGAGCATATTTATTCTGAATTTAAGAAAATTAAGAATTAACAGATTAAATTTTAAAATGCGTTTCATTAACAGGCTACATTTCTAGATAAATTAGTGTTGAATATTCTAAAAATTCTATTTTACAAATTATTATAACAAAATAACCAAATGGATATATACATTAGCGGAGGGAGAGGGGAGGTCCTATATTAATAATTGCAAAATATTTTTATAATATGACCCCGTGGCGGTAAATATCCCGGTAGGTTATGAAAATGTGTATTTTTCTTCAATGTAATGCAAATATTGCAACAAATGTAACCAAAACTACACAACTGCAAATAATGCTATTAAGAAACTTAAAATTGGCATAATTCCTGAGCTATTGTCGCCAGAATATGACACACGTCGCTTTACATCACGCCATACCAGTGACAAACTGACCTAAAGAGCAATATTTTTATAGAAAATTTTTATTCTAATTGTGAATAGAGAATTTACTCAAAAAGCTATCGACTCATAAAATATGATCTCTGTACATCACTTAAATTCTAATATAAGGTTCTAAGAAGATTATAATCCCATGTGGAATAGAGCATTTAATGGCAAGTTCTAGACACACAAAATGTGATCGATGCAATTCCAACATTTACACAATACTTATGGCATAAATTTTTCAATTAAAATTTTCTAGTAGGAATGTGAATTCGCGTGAAATTATTTTTTCTTCTATTGTAGATTCATAGACGCAATAAATCAAATATAATCGGCATATTTTATATTAAATATTGTCGGTTCTATTAAATTGAACTTTATAGGTACATAAAATGTTTATCTTATAATATATTTAACTTAAATTTTTTATAAGACGCTTATATTATTATATAAGCATATCAAATATGATTTATATATTATTATTAAAGAAAAGTTAAATTAAATTTTCTTTTTAGTATATTGCAATTTTTTTTTAAGGTTTTTTTCATCCTTCATCTTCTATTCATATATTATAGCTACCTATTACTTATTAACAGGAAAGAAAATTATTTGAGAAAAATGAAAATTGCAACAAAAACAGAGGAAAAAGGAAATTTTTGCAAATATAAAGGATGATGAAAAATTTTATAAAATAATAATGCTAAATATGATAGAATAGTTAAGATTGAATAATGACTGTCTGCCAACGAAAGATTCTTTGGTTTTTTTTTTGTTGAATTTTCAAAAGAAAATGACGAGAAATTCATTATTTTCCTTTTTTCTTATGAAATATCACGTAATATGAATGCCTCAAAACGTATTCTGTACATATTGTAGGTATACATTTTTTATATACATATATATACAAATTTTCTTTAAGGATTCAAAAAAAAGGAAGTATGATTTCCTTTAAAGAATCGTATTAAATTTTTTAATAAGGAACTTTACAGAAAAGAAATTATAATAAAAAATATTTCATATTGAAAAGATAAAAAATCTGTATGAAAGTCTTAAAAATTATAACATAGGAAGAGAGAATTTTGTTATAAAAATAATGAAGGATATTCTAACAATAAATTCTGTTTATTTAGCGAATTTAAAATCACATTATTAAAATGACAATTTTTAAATGATTTCAAATTGATTTTTTAAAAAATTCAACATAAATTTTCCATATAATTTATTTTTTAATATGATTTTTGCATTATACCTAAAAGAATTTGAAAATTGCTGCTCTACCTCTATCAGCAGGGTTGCCAAATCTTGGGTAATAATGAAAAACTAGAGTATATTTCTGTTAGTATTGGGTAAAACCTGGATTAATTGTGATTTTGGGTAAAACCTCGGTTAATTGTGATTTTGGGTAAAACCTCGATTAATTGTGATTTTGGGTAAAACCTCGATTAATTGGGATTTTATTGTGATTCAAAAACTTGTAACTAATTTGAGATTTTAAGCATTTCCTTAAAACTTTTAACTTATAATCAATAATTTTGAAAATTTAGCAAAACCTGCGATTAGAAAAATTGAAAATTCCACAAGAAACTCAATGCTAGAGAATTTCTAACAAAATTGTTTTGAATTTTTGCAAGCTTTGTAAGTAAATATTAATTTGTTTAAGCAATAAAAGAAAATATGGAGTATATAGTTGGTACACAGGGTTTCCGCTTAAAAATAGATTTGCAAATTTTCTTTTTACTTTCAGAAATATTGAAAATTTTCCTAAGACATTTTAATCTTTTTAAACCGATTGAAAATAAATATGAATTTAATATCCTCGATTGAAAAAGAAATAAAGAATAATTTTCCATAAAAAACCCGTGCATATAGTCAATATACGCAATACACACTCTTATCCACATTTGTCTACAAGTATATGTAAGGAATATTTATTTATTACATAATATGACAAGCCATAAATTTAACCAAGCTATTTCAAATAGTTTAATGAAGCGTAAAATATATATATTTTTTTTTTTGAAATTTTATATAATATAAAAGTGCAGATCAAATACATTTTCCTTTTTTTTTAATTTTGCAAAAAAAACTTTAATGTAATAGCTATTATAAAAAATATATTTGAAAAGCTCTAGTAGAAACTCAATGAATTGTTAAAGAGCACGTTTAACTTTAATAATTTAAGATCTTAAGGGTTAGGATATTAAGAACTTCTAAGGGGGTTGATGGATTGAAAGGAATTTTTTAATAAAATTACTCTATCTTTCGCTAATTATATTCCATTTAAGAAGATTTAGATACTAATCTAAGGCAAGTCAGGGAAATATAAGAGAAAAATTTGACAAAGCTTTGAGTTATCGCGCTTTCTCTTTTTACAAAATTTTTTCAAAAATTTTGGTGCGTGTTAGAAATTTCCACCTAAAGCTTTGCTAGAAATATTACTTAAAACGAAGGGAATGAAAAAATATAAGTTTTTTAAACAGACAGAGTTTGCCCGACTACACCAGGATGATGAATCGAGAGCGAGTGCTGTAGGGCCGCGTCTCGCACTCAGGTGAAAGGGACACAATAGATCCTTTTAACAATTACAACAGACAGACTTCAATTAATAGGCATACTTTCATTCATATTTTTATTAAAACATTCTAAACAAAAAACCTATACAATGACGCGAATACTAATATTTATTTAAAAAAAAAATTTATATTAATAGATACTACATATATATTACGTAATTTAAACATCTATCTTTAGATATCCACATGTTCGCCTGAAATATGATAGATGGTCGCAATAATTTTACGCGTATAATAAAATACATCATGTAATTTTTGTATAATTGACATTAGAACATAACAGGTTAAAATAATTTACGTGTTTTATTCGAAAGAGCCGTGCCAATTTATAGTATAATAGAATAACATAATTTATATTATTTGTATATTGGTAATTATAAGTGTTATGATGGAATTAGAGCAAAACAAGCACAGATATACAAGCAGGAAAAGATATAAGGTGTTAGAAATCATCGACAAAGTCGAATTTTCAATAGCTATTAATAATGGAGGATTTTAACACAATCTAAAACGCACCAAACCAATAGTTTTGCTCTATCATGCTTTTCTGTCTCTATTCCATGAAAGAAAGCACGAAATTGTTGTTTTAGTATGTCTTTTATATGCTGCTCCAAAATTTAAATGCGCGTTATGTTTCATGGGACAGTTCCTTAGTTTAATTTGAAAAACAATTTATTGCTAAAATGGATTGCTATTACAGCATAATATTAGGAATTTTAAGCGGAAATTGTTTAATTAAAAATCATTCCAAGTAGAATCCGACGCTCTGTTAATCATCTCTGCAAGAACTACCCCGATATTTACCTCCCTCTCCGGGAATTAAATACTAAAAGAACTTGTTGTTCTAATTAATAACCATAGCGTGTAGATACATAATTGGTTCTTGGATTCCTAGATATCTTGGATATAGTATAATAATCCATTGTCAACACTTTAGCTCGCATAATATTAAAATGTGTATTTTATTAAATTGATGACTTTCAATAAACAAAAGACACTGAGACTCCATAATAAAAATTAGTTATTTAAACTTCACAAAGTTGTTATTTAAAAAAAATTTATTTAACAAAATACAACTTTCACCTTTATCCTTTTTCAAAATACCATAAAATATACAAAAAAAAAAACAACCACATAAAAACTATATATTAAGACCATATTAAATCAATTTAAAATTTCAAGTTTATCAAATTATCTATACATTATATAAAATAAGTATCCAAATACTATATATACAGGAACAGAAGATTTAAATTAAATCACAAATATTTTTCACAAAAACCATAAATAAAAATTCAATATCGGTAAATTAAGATATACTTGTATGTGTCTATTCCACATTCTCCATTTTCCAATATAATTTTACTTTCCTTAAAAGACAAATTTATTGGTTTTCTAAAAAGTAAATAAAATAGAATTTTAATTACTCAAAAGATAATAGAAGAAAGGGAAAAGGATATAGTAAAGCTAGAGATAGCACATAAAATACAAGTACATATTTACAAAAACCAAATAGAAAAACACGAAATCGAATTGAAAGTATAATGAGAAAAATTTAATGAAAAATCTAGAAAATAAAAAAACAGAAAAAAAAATTTAATTTGTCTTCCCCTTTTTTTATTCATTACACAGACATTCTTCGCAATGAAATGACATATCGCTTGTAATATTTTAAAAATATATGATAAGAGAAGGTTTGAGCCGTCCAACTGTTTGGCATTTAATCTATAATGAGAACTGTTGGGTGGGTTAGTATTCACGTTTCGATCCCGGATTTGGTTCCACCTTCTCCTTGGTGACTTCATCTGGTTGGGGAGTAATTTTCCAAACCAAAAATTTTTTTGAATCTTGGTAACATTGGTGATATTCGAACTGACTTTCAGCAAAACAATGTTAACAAGCAAACATCTGGTGAAGTAGTGTCTTGTCTTACGGATCAATACCCTACAACTCCTTAGAAGATTATATAATTTTCATTTCTCTCTACCTCTGAATTTGTGAAATATTTTAACTCTAATAAGGCGTAATGGCGCTTTAAATACAATTTGGGTAGATTAAATCAATTAAAGTGAATTAAACCCATAAAATTTTTTTAACGAATCTCTTCCTTATTACCAAACAATGGTGTTCTACACATTAAAAATTGAAACCAACAATTTGTTTTACGAAAATATTTTAACGCAATACAAAAAAAAAACATTCTAACTAACTAAAAACTTTTCCCATTTTATTGAAAAGTTTTAATGGAAATGAAATTAACTATTTTATTGAAATTGTAGAATTTATAAAGAACTAGAGGTATACGGATTGTTTTTAATATTCTTAAATTTTATATAGGTATTTTTATTATTATTTGCAAAACAATTTCAATGTGATTTAAAAGCACTATAATATACATAGATAGAGGGAAGAATGGACATTGAAATATTGAAATGAAATGAAATCGATTAGATTGAAAAGAAAAAACAAAATTCTATTACTTTAGCCCCTAATATTGTGAGAAATTCCACAACAAATACATATAATATAAATTTTATTTTAATTGGACAATTTTATTTTACATAAAGGATACGCAGTAATGAGATTTTGCTTAAACGTTCCGATAAATAAATTGAAATGTCACAAACTCTAAACCAAAAAAACCATGGTATCTCTGAATTATTTCAAATTCTTTCAATTTTTTAAAAATAGTTCAATTAATTTTCACATAAAATTCTTATATTTTTAAATTTCATTCAACACACATAACACTAGGGTGTCTAGCCATCTCTAATTAATGGAAACATATAACCCGATAAGTTTTTTTTGCAATCCTTGGGTTCCATAATAAAAATCCTGTTGGAAAACAAATTTTCCGCAAAATAAAGATTATCACTTTGTTCGTTATGTAGAGGTTGCACTATGCTTTTATGCTTTAATTTACCAATTTTGTAATTGATAAATAATTTTTTTAATAATCCAATATATAAGTGCCTGCCATCATGGGCTGTCTAATTCCTACGGACCATACAATATATAAGTGCCTGCCATTGTGAACTATATAAGTGCCTGCCATCATGAAATATATAAATGCCTGCCATTGTTGGCTATAAAAGTCTTAGCGATCATATAATATATAAGTGACTGCCATCATGGGCTGTATAATTCCTAGCGATCATACAATATATAAGTGCCTGCCACCTTTAGATATATAAGTGCTGCCATTATTCAATATATAAATGGCTGCCATCATGGGCTATATAAGTACTCGTACTAGCGATCATGCAATATATAATGTGCCTGCCTTCATGCAATATGTAAGTGCTAGCTATTATGAAGTATGAAAGTGCGTGCTATCATGCAATATAATAGGTACCTGCCATCATGGACTATATAAGTTATAAGCATAATCCAATATATAAGTGCCTGCCATCATATGCTGTATAATTCCTACCGATCATACAATATATAAGTGCTTGCCATCGTGAACTATATAATGCCTGCCATTATGCAATTCCATAGTCAAACCAGTAAAATTAAAAATTAAATTTAATTTTCAAAATAAAAAAAAATTAAAAATTATAAAAAAAAAAAATTAATCACTTTTACTTCGCAGTCGGTAGGATTCGAACCTACGCTCCCAGAGGGAATCTGATTTCTAGTCAGACGCCTTAACCGCTCGGCCACGACTGCTTGTTTTTTTCTGGGACAAATTAAAAATTTTCGTCTAGTAGGTACAAAATATTTTTTGTTATATACACAAATATTATTTGTTGTATAACTTTTATATACACATGTTGTTCTAAATATAGAAAAACTTGTATATTTTTTTTTTTAATTTTAATTTTTTCCTTATCTCTATGTTCTATTTACAATATTACATCATAAGTGATATTTGTTTTTGTTTTAAAAGCTTCTCGTATGCCGGTAACTTTATAAGAATAAAATAAATATGTATACGCACATATGTATGTAAGAGCATGCAAATCTACATGTACTCAGGTAAACAGCTACAATAATAATATTTAATATTAATTTTGATCAATGATAATAATTTATTGAAATACGGTAGCATAACATACTTAACACAATAAATGCAGGAAATTTATTAACTTAGGTAAATTTAGTAGCCGGCCGTCGTCTAAATACTATTCAGTCTAATAGAAATTTTATAAAAATTAGTTGTAAAATTATTCTGTAAATAGTTTTAATTATTTTTTAACAAAGCCAAAAATTATAACAGAATACTAATTGTTACAACAGAATATATAACAGAATACTAATTGTATAACAGTTATATATTGTAGGAATTCATTTGTAAATAGCCGATTTTCCCGTCATAGCTCAATTTTGTCTAATGTTTTGTCGTATATTATGCTTAATTTAAAGCTGCTCAATGTAGAGCGCGAGGGAAAGACAGTTTTAGTTTTATAGAGGTGTTTAGTTTTATAGAGTATTCTCTGTCAGACTACTTGTTATTCCTTCGGTATTTAAAATTTAATTTAAAAAATTAAATTGACTTATTTAAATACTATGCAGATCGTATTCCTCCAATATTTTTCCAATGGCAAATTTTATACATTCAAAATTAATGTAATTATACCAAAGATTTTCGATAAATGATAATGAAGCCGATTTCAAAAGCGAGTACGTGCACAAATCTCGCATAAATTTATTATATACGCTATATAGTAATTTCAGATTAAATATTATCTGACCTTCAGTCACAAAATTAATATAAAAATTAATTCAGACTAAAATTGTTACACATATACCATTAACAAAATATTTTTTAAAAGGAAGGCATTAAAATAATAAAACACAAACAAAATATTGGTATTATAGCATAGAAAAGGCCAAACACGCTTTATAGTAGTTATAGTTACACGTGTTAAGAAAATAATATTCATTATCCATTATAAAAAAAAATGGTTACTCTCTTAAGACAACATTTTCAATCTTCCCTGTCCTTCTTAATTCTTAATTAAATTTTTTTTTTTAGAGAAAATGAAATATGATGATAGAAAACATTTATACGTTTTTTTCCTCAAATTTAATAATACTTGACTAAAATAAAAAAGAAAAGACGAGAGCTGAGGGAAGGGAGCAGGGAAAACGAGATAAAAATGCATAGAAAAAATTTCGTTATTGTAGAATTTATAAAAAAAAAAATAAAAATTTATTAAAAAATCTTACTTTTTATTATTGTTACATGTAGTCGTCATAAGATTTTTTTTTCTCAATTTTTCTAAATTTTATTCCTCTTTTCCTCCTTAAAAATAAAAATAAGATGAGTGTATTCTACATGAAAAATTTTAGTCAGTCTATTTGTCTAAGTTCTTATTCTATAATCACAGATAAGATGTTGTAAATTTTTGACCTCACTAGTCATGACATTCAGACCTATTTACAATATATATAATGTGCAATTACACAAACACCCAGAATATTTACGGCAACAGATTTTACTGCTTAGTGCTGCAAGTTTTCCTGTAATTGATTACTCAATTTGCTATTACAATAAATACTGATGCAAGTTGCTGTTCCATATTTAATTTACTGTTACAGTAAATACTGATGCGAGTTGTTTTTTCATATTCAATTAAAAGTGATAAGAGGTTCTATTAAAAATCAATTTAAATATTCGTATATTTTAATGTTTTGATGAAATAGGTAGTCAGGGGTGTCTTCTATTTCTCTCTCTCAGCTACTATTGAGCTGAACCATAAATGAAACAATGCAGAAGTTAACTAGCAATACAAAGGACCTGAAAAATTTTAAATACGCAGGTGATATCACACTACTGGCTCACACTCATTAAAATATGTAAACAAATTTGAATGAACTGCATACAATGGCAACAGAAGTCGACGTGAAAATTAAATTTTTATCAAAAATTTTTATTTTTAATTTTAGTTCCTAAAATATTCTTTAATTTCAAACTCAATACAAAATTTCATTTTCTCTTTTTATGATTCACAAAAAAAAAATTAAATTCGCCTAAACATATGCAATATTTTATGAAGGTAAGCTTTATGCTTAACCAAAAAAATGTGCTGTTTTCACAAAAATGTTTTAATGTATTTTAACAATATTTTATCAAAAATATTGAACAACAAGTTTTTCATAGCTATATATGTATACATATTGACATAAATGAACAAAAAATATTTATACACATTTTATACTTAATAAGAAGCTTAATGTACCACGTTTAGTTAAAGTACTTTTCTTGCTTTTGCCATAAAAGTGACATCAATTTACCCATTTGCTATCACATTCTATTCCATTTAAAGTAAAAATATACATATATGTATGTACAATAATGTATATTATAAGTATAACCAACTCTAATAATGACACCTCTCGAAGACGATTCATTTTAACTTAGATGTCATGATTTGACGGTAAAATAAAATAAAACAAAACAAAAAAAACACCCAAAAAATAAAACATAAATATTCTGTTCACTTATATATACGTTATGTGTGTATGTATGTACATATAAGCATTTTTTGTGAGAAACAAAAAAGCAAACAAAATTACAAAGTTTTAAAAACAGATGGCGCTTTCGTAGAGAATTTTTATTGATATAACATTATGTTTTTTTTTTGTTGTTTTTGTTGTTTCTTATTTTATTTATATTCTCACAAGCAAAAAAAAAAAGTAAAGTAAAAACAAAAATAAAAAATGGGCGAAAATAATCAAAATATAAAGAATAAAAATAAAAAATCAGGAAAAACAAAAAAAAAAAACACAAGGAAAAAGGACATCATAATTTGATATTGAAAGAATTTTCAAGGTCGATTTTGTCACTCATATAGCTATTATATTGTTGCTGTTTTTTTTTTTTTTGTTGTGTTTTTTTCTTTCTGTTAAATTTTTATTGTAATTTTTGTATTTATTTTATTTCACATCATATTATGACAATTTTTTATATTAAATAATATTTTATTGTTGTTACTGCACTTAAGACTTCTTATATTTTAACATTTTTGAAAAAAAAAAATATTGTTATATAACAGTTTTTCATTAATATCTCTATATAAAATCTAAATATAGAAATATTCGTAAATATGCTTGATCATTTACTGCACATACTTCACAAATTATACAATCGAACACAAATATACTTACCTTTGGTTTAGGTTTAGGTTTGAGTGAACGCGGTCATCCGAGGGTACACTTATGGCTCTTGGGCCCGTTGTGATGCCGTTGGATCTCCATGTCCCTAACATCACGTGAACCAGCTCGAGTCCTTTATAAATCGGTTTAGGTGCCTAGAATTTACATTACATATTAAATTATAACTTACAGTTATAACTCCGATCACTGTGCCAATGTCACACCGAGGGAGAGTGATCAGGTCTGCCGTGCAAGGCAGATCCAGCCTAGATCTAAAGTTACCTGATCGATCGGCATGTCGCCCCATTTTCCCACCTGATATTGGCTTGCTCTATTGCCGCATTGCATAGCAACTGCTTGAACGTACTCAGAAGCATCCCCAAGTTCTCCTTTCCAGGTAAAACCCCAAGAGTCGTTCCATGTCTCGCAAATTCATCCAGCCTGCAGGGTTTTTCTCCAATACTTGCATTAGGTGAAAAGACACATCTTTTGTAGGTACACTTATTTTTATATTCAAGGAAAATTTTTGGCAGGCTATTACTATCGCCAAAGACGATTATAACAACAACTAGCAAAGACAAACAGACTGACTTCTCACCAAAAGCCCATTCGATCATGCGTCTTTTTACAATACAGAGAGAAAGGGAGATAGCATACATTTTTGTCTTATTCAAACTTAACATGTGAAATTCGGTAAGGTCACAATACCTAGCTTGTTTTTTGCTAAACTGCTAGCAAAATTCCTTTTTTTTACTTTGTTGTGTGTTGTAATTGAAAGTGTTTGAAATATATCACATATTTTTACAATCTGTACATATGCGTTTATTATGCGTGTATATTTATGTAAGCGTATAACAAAAACATATTATGTATGTTTGGAAAGTTTTTAAAAGTACCATATTCGTTCACATTTTACAGTAATTTAACAAAACGTTTTTTTAGGTAACAAATTTCATTAAAAAGTTTTGTTTTAGGTTTTTTTTTTCTTACCTTTTGTCACTTAAAAATGAAAAGTAAAGTAATTGGAAAAGTAAATTGATTTTTGTAAATGAATCTTAAGCGATTTTTTTTATACTGTTAAGTTTATTGTATAACATATAGGAAATAATAAAAGAATGGGTTGAGTGTTTAAAGTGATTCTTACACGTATTACAAAATTTTGCAAAATTATACTGCATTACAACTTTTCTTTAATCACGCCATGTATTCAAATCGCAAAATAATTACAATACTTACAATTTATTGGTCTGTCAGAATTTCTCCAACCTATTCCAGAAGGATCCTGATAATCAGCTGGAAACCACGCCACCTATCGTCAACACATTTCTGCTGGGAATATACATTTTCTTTAATGAAATAATATTGAAATTCTTTCATTCTGTAGAACTCCAAATTAATTGCAATTTTCATTTAGCAAATACATAATTATTATGACGAATGTAAAAAAAGTTGCATTACAATTAATTTAAAACAGGAAGAAAAGAAATTGAATAACGAAATGAAAACCTGAATGTAAAATAGGACAAGAACAAGATAATAAAAACACCTGAAACTGTTATATTTGCAAGATCCCAGCCATAGTATCACTTCTATATTGGAATTTCCTTATATTTTTCCTTTAATATTGCTTACCCTTCGATATATTTTTAATACATTTACAAAATTCAATAATCTAAAAAAATTTCAAAATTAAATTTCATTAAAAATATTTCTCATTTTCGAAATAAGGACGCTGTAATTTCTAAGTTTGTAGACTTTATATAGTTCCCTCCACACCAAAAAATTTTGAAAAAAAAAAACCCCAAAAATATAGAAAAATCTCAACAAATCTCTCTATCAAAAATTTTAATTAAAAAAAATTGGTGACTTCCTTATTGAAGGATATTTTGATTTGTTTTTGTTTCTCTTTACATAAAAATTTCAAACTTTGCATAATTAATTGAAAAATTTTTTAAAAATACTTCCATTTTTCCGATACCGTACTCTTATATTCATATAAAATTTTACTAAAAGGTAATTTTTTCCATTACTAAATTTTAAAATCAATCAGAATTAAATTATTAAGAATCAATTAATTTTTCCATAGAAAAAAGCAAGAGAATCGCAAAAGTTCAATTTGTACTTTTCTAAAAACTAATTGAATTTCCCAAAAAAAGAAACAAACAGTAGGAATGCTTTTAAAAGCTTAAATGACCTTAAAAATTACAAAAAAAAGTTTTCTTTCCAAAAAAGTAAAGACGAAGAAACTCTGTAACTTTAGATTCACATAGAACTAAAAAATAAAACTTAAACAAAAAAAAGGAAAAAACTACACGCATAAAACTAAAATAAGAGTAGAAAAAGAGAAAAGAAAGCAAAAGAACAAAAAACAAAAGAACAAAAAAAAAATTGACTTTGAAATGAAATTTTAATTTTCCGGTCTGATGGAGCTTTAATATAAGATTTATGTGTTAAGAACAGACTCTTTTTTTCCCAATTTTTATTTTTTTTTTTAATATTATTTAAAAGTTTTTCTATACTATTTTTCTCTATCCTCTTACATTTAATACAAAAAAATCATAATGTTGAAAAAAGTTTTAAGAAAAAATAACTAATAATTTAAAAATTTGAAAAGAATTGTGATCTTAGTATAGACAGTAACATTATTAATTAAAATTTAATTTTACTACGTAGATCTCAATTAGAATTTTAATCCCAATTTTATTTGGAAAATTTATAGAGGATTCTATAATCAGTTAAAATTATTGAATTCCAGCTAGGAAATTCAATGCTTTTAATGATGAGCCAAATCCTTTAATGAACGAAAACAATTCATGTGAAACAAGGCAACTGAATGTAATTTTTTGAAATTTCAGTCTTATTCTACTTTAATACAATATAAATGGCGGCTTTAGAGTGTAACAAATGTGTTTTTAGATAAAATCAGTAGTATTTTCACAATATTTTAAGTTACTTACTTAAAAGCAATACCCTTACGTATACGCTCGGTTATAATATTAGATACCCTATAGGTTCTCATTTCATTAATAATATTTATTTTCAAATAATTACTTAAAAATCCTTAACAAAGTCATCTTATTTTGTGTGTTCACTTATTTCTCTGTTTTGGAAGTATTCTGTGTTTTGAACCTAAAATAAAATATTAAAATTTAATTTCAAATTTTAAAAATTACCAATATTCTGAGAATTTTCTTAAAATGTATGTGTTTCAAGCCTTCTACTCTTAAAAATAATATTGAACTCAATATTGTAATTGTTGATATTTGAATAAACTCAGTCAAATTATTTTAGAATCGTATGCGTATACTCTAGTATGTACTTATATGCAACAATTTCTTTACAAAATCATAATTTTTAAATAAACCAACTCAGCAAATAAAGTATAAGAATAATAATCACAAATTTTGTTGGAAATGAAAAGTGCAATATCATGTATTTTTTTACCATACTAATATTTTATAATTTTATTTAAGTATTTCCCAATAAAATACAATTATAATAATTTATATCTATTTACTATATAGTAAATTTTAATATTTTTAAAATGAAAATTATAATTTAATAGCAATCTTGAATCTAATTTATATTTTACTTTATGGATTTGCATTCTATTAAAAAAATTTAAATGTAATAAATTTCAATCAAAAGGATTATTCCAAACATTAAAGGACAAAATAAAAAATTCAAGAAATTGTATAATATTCGTAATAAAATCACCCATAATTTATTATCAGGTAAATTAGAAATTAAGATCAGATGAAATTTGAAACTTTTTAATGGAAAATAACATTGGAAAAAATTTTTGGTCACAATAGTAATTGATTATACCTTGTAAACTGGAAAATCGGCTTCAAATTTTTTACCAAATTTCATGAAATCAAAATTAATTAATAAAATTGTGAATAATTTTCCTAAAACTAAATTCACTTAAATCCGCACACATTTCTTTTTTTTATTAATATTTAGAAAATAGCTCGTGTGTATGAGCAAATTTGTAATTTCAAACCACAAAACAATAAAAAACTATTATTAAATCTGAACTCAAAATTTAATTTTCGTTTTCCATTATTAATTTAATTTCAATTTTTAAATTTTCTTTATTTTATCAATATTCTATCAATAGAATTGACAGAATTTTATCAAATGCATTGCACGAATTTTGTGCAGTTTTTACTTTAAAAATCAAAATTTCATTCAAGCAATTTAATTTCTGCTTATTTAATTTTAGTTTTCCATTATTTTATAAAAATTTTTCAATTTTAAATTTTTTATGTAAGAAATCATTTGTGCGCTTAATATGAGATTAAGATTTTCTCTCATCTCTTGTTTTAGATTAGAAAATGAAAAATGGAATTGTGAATTTAATCGTTAAATCTGAAAATTACACCAAGAACTTTTAAAAATCAATCAGATTTAATAATAAATTACCGAAGTGGAAATATTTTTTTAAGTTTCTTAAGATAAATTCGAATTTTTCATCTTATAATTTAAAATTTTCCTCCCATATTTTGAAAAACGAAAAAAAAAAATCAAAATATTTTCTTCGAATTTTTTTTTTTGTTTTCAATGTGATTTAAAATTAATTTCAATAATTTAAAATTTTCGAAGAAAAACTTTCTAATAAAACCTCTTCCATATTAAAAGTCAAAAAAAAATTCCGACGTCAATTCATTTTATGCAACACCATCTTTTATGCAAAAACAAAATGAAAACTATAGTGAGAAATAACTTAATGCAAAATTTTTTTGTTTACGATAAAAAATTCTTTGCAAAAAATTTTAATGCAAAAGAAAGTTTTATAAAAAAAAAATTTAATAAAAAAAATGTCATTTTTAATTTAAAACTTTTTTTAAAAAACAAAAATAAAAACAGAATATAAAATTATAGAAAATATTTTTTTTTAATGCAATCACACTGCAATCACCCGCTGATTCATTCACAATAGTCAATTTCATTCCAATGGTGTATGTCAATCCAGTAGTATAGTGTAATTATTCACAATTCCGTCATGACTAAGTTTTTTTACTTTAATTTTTTCTTTCTCTTTTATTTCATTTTATTTTTCAATATCTTTTTAAAATTTTAAAATTAAATTGAAAAATGTTTCAGTTCTCATCTACTCATTTACAATTAAAAAAAAACCAGGGAAGAAAAAATACATACTTAGAAAAACAAAATCAACTTGTCAAAAAAAAAATTTGTTGAAAAATTTCTGAACAAATGAAAAATAAAAGTAAAAAATTTATAATTATGAAAAGTAGCTTTAAGCGAAAAAGAAAGAGAACAATAAAGGAGAAAAACAAAACTGAAAACACTTCTCACGTAATATTCACCTCGCCTGTCATTCTCTTCTCACGTAATATTCACCTGTACACTATACAAGAGCACAGCAATTCAGTTCTTGTTTTTTCACATTGCATCAACTCTCAAGTTTTATTATCCTTTTCTTTTCCTTATTTCTTCATTTTTGTTTTGTATATATATAAACCGTAATTGTTACAAGTTTCAAACCACTAATTTCTTCTTCTATATATTAAACTATATTAAAATGAACATACATACAAATTTATTGTGTTGAAGAGGGAAAGAAATTTTTTTTTCTCTAATTTCTGTTGTATGTACTGTTATAATAATAATGAACCGTATATAGCTACCACTCTAGAAATACCATCATCATATCACTAGAAAAAAATGCTTAAAGGGTGAAAGGTCATTAAAATTTTTTTAATATTAAAAAATAATTATATAAAAAGAAAATAAAAATAGCATTTTTAGCACGAAATATGAAAATGAAAAATTTAAAAAATAATTATTATTCACATTTTTTTTTACATCATATGTATACGATGGAAGAATATATGGCAAATAGGTGGCCATCTATTGTAATAGCAGTCCAATGTTCTACGTTGATATTTGTAAGTCACACTTTTTGTATGACTAACGACTAATGCGATAACGGCTTAAACGGTAGAAAATAGGCTTTTGGACCTTTACACGCAGCTATTAAAGCCACCTTAAAAAAACACTCAATTTTGAGTAATTTTTTTTTATGAGTGATTTTTAATTATGGCTTTTTGGTGATATTCTCATGAGTGGAAACTTTTCAATAGCAATTTTAAGTGAAAATTTTCGAGTGAATTTGTGATAGTTTTTTTAGCATGTTGTTCCTAGCTTCAGGAGAGATTAAAATTCTTATACAATTTTAGATTATAATTTGGGCAACAATTGATTTTATTTACGTAGGGTGATGCCATGCCAACGGGATATTACTAGTTAATTAAAAATAATTTTCATTGTTCCACAACATATTCAGTTCCTGATGTTTAAAATGTGCTAAAAATTAAAAAACCTTCTGAAGAACACAAATAATTTTTAACTCTTCATTGCGCATATCAATTCCTCTTCATTTTAATGAACCCATCCCACAAGCTTCCAAAACCTTAACAAATGCAGCCCTTATTACAGAATAAATTATTTTTTTCGCAGGAAATTCTAAATGAGACAAAATTACACGTTCCTGTGTGTTTATCACATCCTTATATTCATTTATTTAGGAAAGCATGTCCGACACGGTAATTACAATGACATTTTCTTTAATTTAACTATAAAAATATTCTGAGTGTATTTGCTTTATATTAAATTTTTCAAAATAAACGTGTAATTATTAAAAATTTAAAATAATTTAAAATATAAAAATTTCACTTTTCTCTTTGCCCCTCTCTTCTTCTTATTTGAAGATTAAAAAGAAAATACATGGATTCTTTTTTCATTTCCTTCCGACTCATTTTGTATTAGAAAATTTTTTGTTTCTTTTCTCTAGAAAAATTCTGAAATTTGAAAATAAAAATCATGGGATAGTCGTTATTTGAGTATGAAATTGTTTTTACACCAATAAAATAAATTCTTTTCCTTTACAAGGACATGCAAAAAAAAAAAAAAACAGAAAAATTTTGTTATTCTTTCGTTTTCTTCTTCTGCACTCTTTTTGTTTTCTTTATTTTTGAATGAAGGGTCAAAAAGGCAAAAGACGAAGGTTTGAAAAATAAATCCATGAATTAATTTGAAAAACAGTATAAAAATTCTTGGAAAAGGATTAAAATAAGCGTTCATATACTTACATACAAACAATTTTATTGTTATTATTTTATTTTTATCATTTTTGTATATTTGAGCAAAAAAAAAGGGATGACCTTTTACACCTCTAATGACAATAAATTACAAATTATTTTTTTGTCAATTTCAATCACATAAGAAAAGATTTGAATGTGGGTATTAGAAGAAAATAAGAAAAGAAACAAAATTCAAAATCATTGCATTTCATTAATTTTTTCTTGTCTATCCAATATTTAGGAGAGCAGACCTGGTCTTAAAGGAGGAAAAGTTTTATTGCTGTGGATTGAATATTGAATGTATACACACTTTGAAAAATTTTAAAATTTTCATTGAAGATTACTTCCAAATTCAAATGATAACTTAAGGAAATTTTTATGATTTTTAATACCTTCGCTCATAAATATTCCAAATTATTTACTTTAAATACATAAGCCATTAAAATTGCTACATTTTAAGTAATTTCTAATAATTTCAATAAATTTTTCCAAAAAAAAATTTTGCATCTACTTAAATAACTTAAGACTCATTTCCTGCAATACAAAACCAGTAGACATCTTAATTAATAATCATTAAATTATAAATAGTACGCCAGCCTCAGATCTCAAATTCAATTTTTAATAAATAAAAAATTTCTCTAATTTCATTTGAATTTTGATTCTTTAAATTACATACACTTTAAATACAATTTTATTACAAAACTTTATCTGTTATATAGAAAATGCCGATTCCTACATATGTACTCTTGTAAGCGTGCGTTAATATACTTGTACATAAAAATAAATGACCTTAATTAAAAAGTATAACCACATCAGTTAAATGTTGTGTATATTTTTCTTAAATATCTTAATAACTTTTCAAAGTTCAAATTGTAAGACAAAACAGACATAAAATTAAAAATGTAAAAAACAAAGAGGAGAAAAACCCTTATAAAATTTATAAACCATCAACTTCTTCAAAAGAATAAAGACTTTTTAAATTAAAATCTAAAAAAAATAAATCATTTTTTTTTTTTTTTTCTTTATTATTATTTTTATTCCTTCTTTAATGATCATTCTTCCTTAATGTATACATCATAGCCAAAATTAAAAAGTGACAGTTTCATCTTGTATAAATATAAACAACAAAAACAAAGCAGAATAATAAAAACAGAAAAATTTTCTCAAAATATTTCAAGATTCACTCACATTTTATTAGAAAAAAAAAAGGTCCTTGTATCCTTCTTTTAAATATATAACACTTGTATATAAAAAAAATTCTGTGGTAAAAAAAAAATTTAAAATTCTACAAAATGAAGTTACAAGAGTCTGGTATACGAAATAATAACAATTCCTAAGAAAATATTTCTTATTTAATTAAAAATTTTTAGATAAATTATAATTTGATTTCATTTGATGAAAAATTTTTAAGTATCTAAGTAGAATTCAAAATTTAGAAAATATGAAAATTTTGCATAAATCCAGGCGAACACATTTTCGTTTTAAACAATTATTATTTTTCAAATTTTTAAACTGTGAATAGCTATTGTGAATTTTAGAATTTTTAAATTTTTTTTTTTTTTTGGTCTAAAGTCAAATTTGCAATTCTCTAGCTTCAATATTTCCAATATTCCTCCCAGACCTCCGAAATGATTAAATTTACCACCTCCCTAATCCGTCCCGTAATACTAAAAAAATTTTCAATTTTATTCATTTTATATGACACATTCCATTTCTCGGTATATTAGCAAACTCCCAATTCATTAGCAGATTTTCAAAATAAATTTCATTATTTAAAATTCATCAATCTCAAAAAAAAACAAAATTTTACTCTTGAATTAAGTTGAAAACCAAAAAATTTTATTTAATTCTCAAAAAAATATACTAAAAATAGAATCATTATTATCTCTTATTCACTTTTTATCTTTTAAATTTCTTCTTCTATTATTGTTATTCTTTTTTTAATATCTTTACAACAATATACAGGAAAAAAAAGGTCCTTTGACCGAAAGGCAAGAACGACACAAAAACAATTCTTAAAATAATTTTAATGTGATTACAGTTATAAAATAAAAAAAAAATGAGAGCTTATTATTATAGGTAAGAAGAAGAAAGAAAAAAACTTTGCTACTAAATGTACAAAAATAAATGAAAAAGAGAGAAAACCAATAAAAAAGAGAGGATAGAATATGAGAATGAGAGAGATAAAGAGAAAATATCTATGAAAAATAAAATAAATGATTAATAAACTGTAAAATTTTGGTTTTCTTTTTTTTTTCACTTTTTTATTAAGATCAAAGTGATTTGAATGTCTAAAATTTTTATTTTTAATTTATATACAAGTAACTATATGGAATTGATTATCAGAATAGGTGATGTACAGGGTCTTTTCAGTATTACAATCCACATTTACCATAGGCCGACCAATTTGTTATTATAACATGATTTTTTTTTTTGGAAAATAAACTGTTTTGGGACGGTACTATTTAACACTAAATTAGAAAAAGCAGACTATTCAATAAAACTGTTATACTATAATCTAAGAATTTTATGAGTCATACTTTAAATTTATCGGACAAATTTTTTTAAGGACAAGCATCAGCTATAATGCAAGCTACCAAAATGTGGCTAGTCAGATGAAGTAAGCAGAATATAGGTTACGAATAACGGTTAAAATTTAACTGGTATATAAGGGAGATATAAAAGTATTGTGTTAAATTTTTTTTTTTTAATTTATAGACATTAAAATACTTATACAAACCAATAATGAAAATTTAGCGAATTCGCTCACTTTTCATAAATAATAGTGTGAACAAGAATTTTTTATGTAACAACTTACAACTTGTTTAACTTATTTAACTTCATAAATAATACGATCTAGATTTGACTAGAATCAGTTAAATTTCACTACGAGATATTAAGCTCACAGGATCTGTTAAAAATTCTTCCTGTTATATTTTTATAATTTCCATACAATAATTTAAATTTTTTAATGTTTTGAATCATAAAAGTGTCATACACTTGACTATTTATGAATTTTATTATTCTATATTTTATGCTTATACATAAGTAACTTTTAAATTTAGAGAATCTCGTGTAATTTTAAAGTATAAAACGCAATACTTATACAGGTAGGTCTTGCATATTTCTTCTCATTCTATAAACATAAGTGCACACACTTCATATAGAATGTATACTTGATACATATATATATATTTAAAGAAGATGTGTTACATATATAATTACATTTTAAAATACTTGTGCCATAATAGCACTTCACTCTTATACATACATATAAGTTTATACATACAATAATAAGTCATAAAAAAAAATTATTTTTCTTTATCTTTATTAGAAATTTAAAAATTTTATGATATTTTTCTTGTACATAGTACAGAATATGTTCTCGGGCTTGAAGGAAGATACTTAAACCAAAAAAGAAAAAAATTTGAAATCCTTTATGTGAATTTAATGGCTCTCTCCTTCCTTTTTTTTCTATACCATATAAATACACTATGTGTCATACAGTTTACTGACTTCAGAAGATTATCTGTAAAGATAGACGAATATTTTTTTTTTCTATTTTCTCATAAATATGTATAGAAAAATAGGTAGGTACTTAAAAGTAAATAAAATATAAAAATAAAAACAAAAATAAACAGAAAATGGTTCCCGTATAATATTGTACATTTATTTTCTTCACCTGGGTGTCTATTACCTGTTTTCAAATATATATATATGAGTCAATATTTTCCGTACATATGTATGTGTATATTGTATAAGAATAAGTTAATTTATGATGTTTCAAACAAAAGATCTCATTTTTATTTCGTTGAATAAAAATTCAAACGATAAGAGAAGAACATTATTTATGAATAATAAATTCAGCCATATAAGTAATAAAAATGAAAAGGATAATAAAAATACAATTTTTTTTTTTCTTAACACGCTTTTGAATTTTGTTCTGTAATTGTAGCATAAATTGTCTCAGCAATGAAATTTAAGCATATACAAGGCAACTGCACGTGTCATAATATACAAGCGCTCTTTATAATTAACAAAGAGAATTCTAAAAACTTAACTTCAAGTATTTTCAAAATTACTATACACTAGCAATTCTCTGTGCATTAAAAAAAACCCTGTCAATTTCATATTAGGAAAAGAATTCCTAAATAATTTCGCAATGAATTGGCACTGAATAAATTGAATCCTGAAGTCTTTACCTCTAGGTATTAGCTTCGATAACAAATAAAAATATATTTGTAAAATATAATTAAATTTATAAAAGTAATCATTGCGTTTCTAGATTCCAGATTGAAATAAGAAGGCTTTGAAGCCCGGGAATATTGCCAAATGCTTCCATATTTATCTGTCCATATCTTCAGATTAATTGTGCCCAGCTGCTAAATGCAAAATATTTCAATTTACTCCTTTCTTCTTGAGACATATCCATAAAATGAATTTGAATACTTTTTTATATCAATTAATTGATGAGTACTGGGAAGACTCTTGTCAATCCATTCTTAAATTATACTTTTAAATTGAATTTTGAATTTTGAAATAGTCACGAATAACAATTCCTTCGAATTATTGTGGCGCCGTAATTTATTAGCTTCTTCTACTTTCAACCACGTTTTCAACATAATCTCTCTTTTACATAAATAACAAAAAATATCTTTGATATTAGTTAACGCTTGTAATTTTCATATTACTTTCGAACATATGAGCAGAAACAATAATATTCGTGACACAATAGATCTTTATACGTAGCCGTGGTGCACCGTTGCTCTGAATTTACAAATCTGTGGCAATAATGTTCGATTACTCATCCCCCTTGGATTTTAATAATAATTAAAGCCCAACAGAAATTCTATGAATTGCCTATATGATTTTCTTACATAAAATCTTTATAGTCTTTAAAGGTTAAGCTGCCGAAGCTGAAAAAATCAAAAGTAAACGTGGTTTTTAGCTCCGAAAACCAAAACTTTAAGAGAATATGAAATGAATTCAAAAAGGAAAAATTATCAACTAAAAGAAAACAAAGCAAAAAAAATATATATATATATGAAAAATTAAAAAGGACATTGAGAAAAATAAAGGATATCAAAACATTTTAAATAAAAATAAAACAGAAAGCAAAATCATGTTTGTAATTTAATTGAATTTCTTTTTTTTTATCAAAATGAATGATAATTTAAGTATTATTGAACAGATGCAATTTATTCCCAATGGAAGGATTAAAATTTTTAACAATATAAAATGGATCAAAGAATAGTAGAGTAGCTAGTGTCCTTTTTAGCACTTTTCCAAAAATTTTTTGAAAAAAAGTGCTTATTAGTTTCACTCTGTCCGTCCGTCCGTCCGTCCGTCCGTCCGTCCGACCGTCCGTCCGTCCGTCCGTCCGTCCGTCCGTCCGTCTGTCCGTGTGTCTGTTTACAAAACTTCTACATTCTTAAAGATAGAAAGCTGAAATTTAATACGTGCATAGATCTTTACTAGAAACTTATTTTCGTAGAACAAAATTTTTACCTATCTCCCCCCCTCTAGAAGTTATACCCCCCCAAAGCCTAAAAATGGCCCATTTTAACTATTTGTTGCAATGAAACCATAAGCATTTTTGAAATTTTGCAAACGCAGAAAGGCAGCGGCTGGCTTTCCCTAGCGCAGTATACTATAGTTAAACCTTAGAAAAACAAAATGGCTGTTCAAATTTACCGTTATCTAAAGTCCTTTTTTTCCAAATTTTTGATGTCGTTTTTCTCCTATACCCTAGCCTGCAGAAGCTTGAAATTTTAGGAGCTTTTAGACATTAACAAATAGTTTATTTCGTTAGAAGAAAATTTTTTTCCATCTCTACCCCCTCTCAAGTTATCGCCTCTTGAAATTCGTAAAATTTGAATTTTTGACACCTTATATTTCCGAAACCTCAAGCTTTTTCAAATTTCTATAAACGCAAAAAGCTAACGGTAAATTCCATGACATTAAAAAATATAATTACTTTTCTTAACTCACACAATTAACCCTTAAAATCGAGCATTATGTTAACCCCTCTTTATATTAATTTTTATCTATTTCAAAGACTGCACAAATCGTTCATCCTAAATATATGCAATCCTAGAAATAGTTTCGTTTATGAATGAAAATAATTTTAATAGTGTGGTGGATATACATAGATTTTTAAAAGCAGTATTTTCACTTGTTGAAGGGAAAAGTGCTACAATACAAACCATTGGTTTGACCCAACTTTATTTCATTTATCATTTTTATTTGTTATACTCTCGTTTTTTTTTCCTTTTGAACCTATTTACAATTTTTTTTTTCTGTCATTGATTAAATTTTTGAATGAAAATGAATTTAAAATAATTGAACGTCTGGAAATAGTTTGATAATCAAGAGTTATATATTGGATATTCCATTTTTTTCCTTGCTTTCCTTTTCAATAATTTTAATGGGAAAAATGTGTACGAAAACAAAAAAAAAAAAACTTTTAGATGCTGTTGATGAAATTTTAATTGGTTTTATATGGATTCAATTGTAAAAAAAATTTTTATTAATAAAAACCATAAATTGTGTTGAAAATAGAGAAACCTAAATATAGAAATTCAATTAAAATCTAATTAATATTCAATAATTCAATTTGAAAATATTCACGTTTTGCATTCTTCAATTTTAGTGTTGATAAAGCAATGGTTAAAATGCCTAAAATTTTGAAAACTCTTAGAAAATGGATTGAATCTTTGAAACATCATAGTTTTGACAAGGAAAACTCGGTTATATAGTTGATATTCTATCATTTATTTTTAATTTTCTTAAATTATAATATCAGTATATTTCCCATCTTCCATTTTGGTATGGATATCTTCGGCTGCAATGAAAGAAAATGTAAATTAATTTTTAATGTACAGAAATTGGTTCTATAATTCTTTAATTATTTCTGATAAGTTTCCACTCTGTTTACTCACACCAATAACCTACGTCAAGAATCTGCGTATGGTGTAAATCTTAACTAAACACAGTTTTACAGTAAAATCAATGTTATTACTCACCCTCAGTCACTCAGTTAATTTTAAAAATTTTCAATTTCATTTTATATTTTTTTAATAAATAAGCATACTTTGTTATTTTTTTCTTCCATATTGTCATTTTATCCACCCTTCAATTTTAATTTTTTTCTATCGCATTATTTTCTATCTCAGTAGTGTTAATTAACGTCAATGTCATGCACGCAATATGATAAATTTTTTTTTTTTAGTTGTTTACAATTAACAAGATCGTATAATAACAAAATAATATTTTAATTAAAAATCTGTCAATCAAAAAATAAAATTTATTAAAAATTCAAAAAAAAAAAAACAAATTCAAAGTGCATTTGGATTGTGGAATTGAAATGAAGAGATGATGGTACAAAAAATTATTTTCATACTTAATAAATTAAAAAAATGCAGAACTAGTTACTGTAATTTTACTAGTAATGTAGCATTTAATAGTAAATTTATAAGTGGCGCATTCTTGTATTCAAATTTAATTATTAAATATATAATGGTTTGAGCATATGTTCAAATATGTGGTATAATGAAGAATGAAATATGTGTAATATACGTAGATGACCTCCGAAATGTACTAAAAATATTGAATGACTACGAAAATTTTCAATTATTTTGAAATATTTCATAGAATTTTGAATTCATTTACTTATTGTACTCTGCCGACATTTTTTAGTTGAAGTAATTAAATTTAGTACAGCAGTAATAATAATATAGAAAAAATTTAAAAGCAGAATTTACTTAAAATTTCTTTTAAGCATTTTGACGTAATTCCGAAGTTGGCGAGACATTACTATTATAATTTTTTAATTTTATTAACATCTATTTTTATTCTGCCTACATTTAATATTTCATAAAACACTCATAAATTTACTATACATTTTCTATGTACTCTATTAGCGCCATTATGAATATTAGCGTAATGAATTTTGTATTTAGTTAACAAATTTTCAATACACACATATCAGAGCATCATTATTTGACTTAACAGGTTTAATTTAATATAAATAGAGCAACTTTGTACTCATATTAATTATTTTGTAGGCACATTTGATAGAGAAGCACACAACAAAATTTTTTATTTACTTTTTAACTTTTTATTATATTACTTTATTATTGTACAATGACAGCCACATTATATAAATAGTACAATAAACAGTAACAATCTTATAACACGTGAATTATGCAAATGTTTTATAATAATTGTCACGATTCTAGAAATTATATTAATAAATTCTGGCTATACTCACTTAATTTTTGATAGAAACTATATATTGTGCATGTAAGTATGGCATCTCTGAAGCACATACATATATAAGGCTTATTATCAGTAATAAAAATCTATTATACCATATTAAATGAACTTGAGTGAATATTATACTTTTTATGTATTGTGTAAATTCATTCAGTATGTATCGCACGCCTAAAATGATAATGACACATTCAACTAATTTGCATTTTGAAATTTTTGTGTTAAAATTTAGAAAAGTAACTGGATTTTGATATGAAAGAGAAAACAGTTTATTTATAAGAAATTTTTTGATTCAGTGCAATTTACTCTTCTGAAAGTTTTCCTTTTGTATGAGAATAAGTGTCGTACATCTGGAGTAATCAAATGAAGGACATTGTTCAAGATGAGTTGATAACAAGTGCTATGACAGTTATTTTCTAAATATCGTAAATTTCGAACAAAAAATTTAGGAAGAATTTGCGAATCTAAGACATATTTGCAAAGAGCAACCAATTTTTGCTGTTTTGTTGTGCTTTATATAATGACTACAATAGCATGAAAAGTACTATAAACCACAATAAATACCATGTAAGAAGCACAATAAATTCAACTACGTTACTGTTACAATTTAATGAGAAAATTATTTCTTTTCGAAGTTAAATAAATTCAATACGGTGAAAATTATTAAATTGTAGAATCAGAAATCAATTGGATTTATTTTTCAACATTATAATTTCATATATTTTACACTACCAACAAATTTTTCACAAAAAACAATTCTACTGCTTATGGAATTGAGCATCTAATAGACCACAATTTTCTCGGAATTTGTGCTTAAAGTAATATCTGAGAAAAAATATTTCTAAAGGAAAATTAGAAAATGAGAATCAGCTGAATAAGCAGCCATCTTAACTAGCAGTGGGTCTTATAAGCACCAACTACAGATACCTTTCTATACTCCCTTAAAATTTTATTTACAAAATTTTTAATTTTTAATTATTTAGAAGGAATGCAATAGTTTCTTTCTAAACAAATTAATTTTTTTAATTTCAATATTTTGTTCAATCACCTCAAATTTTAATCTAAATTAAAAAAAAAATATATAAAATGTTAAAACAAAAATTTGGAAAATTCTTTTTCCCACGTTAAAAATTATTTTTATTCTAAAAACATAAAAATTCTAAATAAAAAAAAAAATTCTTATTTTTCGTGTGTTTTTAGTATTTCAAATTTGTTGCGCAAAATGTTTCAGAAGCACGAATATTTTGTCGCTTCAAATAATAATTTAAGATTTAAAAAAACATTTTCAAACAAAATTACTATAGTGTGGGTATTTTGGCTCCACAGTACCCTACGTAATGAACTCATCTCCTAAAAACAATATTTGAATAGTTTAAAAATTTTCAATGTTGTTTGAATGTTTATTTCTCCCGTTCGTCTACGAATGAACACAAAATTAGATCTTGTGGGTATTGTAAAATGTTAATTAAGCAATATCTTTGGATAACAATGATGCTACAGTATTGCTTAGCATAATTGGAAAGGTCTGTAGCATTTTTCGCATGTCGGGAAAAGTCCAGTACCTTTTTTTTCCACAGGCTGTTGCTCGAAAACGAGTACATCTACATTACCACCGCAATACCTTTTTTTTGCTGTAAATTGATGAAAGAAATGTGTCCCTGAAATTATTTCCCACCTTATGTGAAAAACCCTGTATAGAAAACCGCAGCAAATTTTGGTGATTTTTAAATTAATCGGTCAGATTAGCCTTGTTAAGTCTACTTTCATCAATGAAAACTCTAACGATAATCAATATACGATATAAAGAATATATGAAAATTTCAAGGGGATTTCATTTTTACACAGAAGAAAAGGAATGTAATTAGGGGTGTAGTCTTTTATTAATATTATAAACTAAAGTATTGAAGTTGCAACTTGTTATAGTACAGAAATGTCACATTTTATAAATTATTTTTAATAGAAATTAAGATTTTATTAATACAGTTATCATCTTGTATTCAAAGACATCACAAACACAAAACAATACAATATTTCCAACATTTAAAAGAGTTGTTAACAATATTCCTGAGCCCCCATTCAACCAAAATATTTTCACAAAAAAAAAAACAACTTGTCCTTTCGGTTTTATTTCATTTAATAGAATGGTCAAAATAACAGGTGCCAAATAATTTATAAATATAAAAATTTTCTGATTTAAAAAAGAAAAAATAAGATGGAAAAAATTTAATTCTATTCTTAAAAAAAAAAACAAGAATAATGACAACCATAAATACGACAAAAAATCTACAATAGAAGAAAACAAATAAAAACAAATTGATGTTTTGCTCCACTAAAAAAAACCCAAAAGAAAATTTAAATTCTTTCAAAATTTTATTCCCAATTTTATCATTACTTAAATACAGAAAAGATTTAAAAAATTCTCATATAAAATAATTTTTTACAAAATTATAATTTTCAATTAAATTCTATTAAATGAAACAGAATTAATACTTACTTTTGCATACTTAGAACATTTTGAAAAAATCTTTAGTTTCGCCTTTGGCATAAAAAATATGTCACATTTTTCTTATAGTCATGACAATGAATTAGAATTTATGAATTTTTTGTACATACCCCAAGTGTAGGATTTCCGAAAATTTTTCTATATTCCTAATATTATTATTGAAAATTATAAATAATAATATTTTGTCACATTATTCTTAAATTGTACATAATATTGTTTTATAGCCTACACTAAAATGTTTTATTAGAATTTTTCAAATTCTTTTGATTTAAGAATTTTGAAAAATATTACTGCTACACAATTTTATATGTTTCATACCACAGATGAGTTATGAGTTTAATATAATGTCATAAGTGTTATTAATGTCATAAGTGCTATTAATGTCATAAGTGTTATTTTAAATGAAAATTTGAAAGTTCAAGTTAAATTTTAAAACCACATTATGTGTGAAAGAAATTCTATAGTTATTAAGAACAGATTTTTAAATCATCTTAAGTGGGCACCACAAAGACGATATTCAGTGATAAGCTCAAAGACGCAATAAATATTTTCTGAATTAAAATTTCGAAAAATTCCAATAAAATTTTTAAAACTGCTTACCAGTGACTCTTATCTTTCTTAATCATGGGCAATCCGGCCGGTAATAAGAATATAGTCGAACACTTTTAATAAGAAAACCTCTGAATATCAAATATTAATTTTAATATTAACGAAATCATTGATTAGAAAATCAGTAATTTCTCCGAGCCACATTAAATTCCCTTAAACAATTTATATTCCCATAAATCATAGCACCATATTCCATTTTTAACAATTTAATTTAAATTTCACATTTAAACACTATATTATTTAGTGTAAAAATATGTAATTGACAACAATTACAAGGTAAATATGAAATTTCAATTGGGAATAAATTGTTATATTTATTCATTATTATAATTTCCCTTAATACGCCTACCCAAAAAAAAAATTTTTGTTCACACTTCATTTATAGTCCTAAATTTGTCAATTAAATTGTAATAGAAAAAACAAAAACAAGACATTTATTACAAAAATCTCAAAATAAGTCAAATTTAATATTTATACAACCATAGACAAATATGCATACAATATAGTGCAATGGTATCTTATACAAGAATTAAATGTCAAACTGTCATAACACAATAAACATTTTGCCTATATAGTATTCGCAAAAAAATAATTTAATTTCCACTTTCTTTGACAGCATGTATGAGCACATTTATAAAACATGTTCATTTAAAATATTAAATTGTATAATAATCAAAGCGAGCAATGAGTCCCTCTCACAATTTATATGAAATATGACAAAAATTGGCATCTAAATTAATTTTCATTTATGTAAATACAAAAACCGAAATAGACAAGAACATATGCAATTAAAAATATTTTTAATAATAATAATAATTAAAATAATTTTTAAAAAATTTTAATTTTTTATATTTCTTTTAAATAATGTATATGTACATATATATATAGGAATGATTGAATGCACTATTGCAAGAGTAATTTATCAAATGAATAAAAATGATCAATATTTTATTTTTGAATTTGTAATTTTGTTGAAAAATAATATTAATAGAAAAAAAATTCAAAATATTTTTAATATTTAACCTTAAGAAATTTTAATTTTAATAGGAAATTTAAAGGTAAATTTAATTCTAAAAATTATAACAGATATGGTTTAATTATAAGAAGTGGACACTATTATATTTCAAAGATAATAGCATTAAATCTTATGCAATATTATTGTTGATGTTATATTTAGAAGTTCCGTAAAAACTGAAGTAATACAGTATTCCTATAAAATTCTGCAACTACAACTCATAAGCTAAATTGTGTGTACGAGTACTATAATACCGTATATTAATGCATTGCTAAAGTTAGGGATTGAAATGTATTATTTACCAAAATTATACTGGCTTAGAGTTCATTTAATTATTTAATCGGTTCTTGATATTACGGGCTTTTAATATTACTTTCAGAGTTTTTGGTTTTAATATCTTCTTTCGTATTTTCTTTCTTCCTTAAAGAATTCCTTAATTTCGCCTATGTGTTTATTTGCCAAGTTTTCGTCGACAACCGTTGGCTCTGTCGAGTATTTAGTAAATATTCCTATCTTATTTAAATTTTTATTTTTAGGCATCTCATATTATATTATATGAGCTTATCAGATCAAGATAGGTTTTGCTACTGACGTCGCTCTGTTATCAGACATAGATAAGACAAGCCATCTACTCTGGATTAAACGCACTAGGATTTCAGTTCAGATTTTAGTGAAGTCGTACCAGAAGTATGTTTACTGTAGGAACGCAAGTTATTATTTTAATTTCCAACCCAATTAATTTTATTCAAATTAGAATTAAAATTACCTAATTTAGTTATAACGCAACAACTTCCTATTGTTTCATATTACCCCAATGCTGTCGTCCGTCAATATATATTGTTATACACATTAATATATAATTGAATATTTTAATGAAGCTTCCAATCTCGCAGATTTTTGCTAAAAAAAAACAATTTAAATTTTCCAATTGTATCAACATTTTGTGATCTCATCTCTTGATAGCCTCATCTCTAAAAGGCGTAGAAATATGTTTAACTTAATTCCATTTTGAAAATTAAAATTTAAATTATATATAACCCATTAAATTTTAATAAAATATTATGTAACACGTAAAAATTCTTAAAAAAAAAAATAAAGTTTGAAAGTTCAACTTTTAATATTTTCCTATAAAATTTTAGCAGAATTACAAAATATAAAAATTTCTTTCAAATTTCTTTAACTTTTTCTTACTAAATTTCTAAAATTTCTACAAAATGTTAAATTTTTTAATTTGTTGTTTTAAAAAGAAAACATAGAAAAAATATATTAAAATTAGTGATAATAAAAAATTTTATTTATAAAAAATTGTTTTTTTTTTTTTTATAAATAATAAATTAAAAATATTTTCTTTTGAGGGTTATTTTAGTATTAATAGATATATATGTATTTATGTATGTATTCTATGTATGTATTCTAGCATACTATTAAGAAAAATTTAACTAAAATAAATTTTATGAAAATAGCTACATAGAATTTCTTTTTTAAAATTTTTATCAACATAAAGCAAAATATTGCCCGCCATATACAAAGAATTACTGTGAATGTATGTATACTCGTATAAAATGGCTAATTCCTATACCACTTAGATAAATCAAAAATGTTATATTTTAAAAACAAAAATATTAACTAAATAGAGAGTTCATGGCAAAAATAAATCCAGACTGCTTTTGACGTCAATTAAAAAAAAAAATCAAAAAATAAAAAATAATTTTTTTTTTAATATTTTAGAAATATTAGTAAAGTAAATCTATAATAAATATAAATATCCGAGTAAATAATTTTGATCATATTTAATACAGAATGCTATATGTGTATATGTGACTTGTTATATCATAGAACCAATATATACAGTGAACGTGCACATGTACTTAATAAATTACATACTAAAATGTTATTATACGGTTAAATTTTGTTTACAAAATTTGTTTATGATAAAATGACATCTATTGATGACGAAGTGAGTGAAATAATTTTCACAATTTGTTCGTTTCACAGTATTTTTGGTCATAAGTCATAAAACACTCAAATCTTGGATGCTTCTTAACACAACACCCAAGAATTATTTTATTTCTGTTTTCAAAAGAATTTAAATATTAATTCAAAATAAATAATAAAATTAATTTTAATATTCAATTTAATAATATTAATTCACTTTTCGCTACTATACAATGAGCTAAAAACTTCATTTCAAATAAAAATTGAAAAAAAAAATGGGTCAATATCTAAATCAATTGCCTCAATATATAAATCAATAAACCATTGGCTTGTAATATAGCGTATTTCCCTGAAAGAAATGGAAATACTTTTTAATAAAAACCAATCCAGATATTTTTACATTATTCTCTTTAATATAATAATACATAATATGTACTTCAAAATTATTGCATACTTTTGGGCAAAGAAGAAAAATTACAAAATTCTATAATATAATAGTGCTCGAATTCAAAGGCGAATTGAGTGAGTTGTGGCAAATAATTAATGTTTTTTGCTATGGGTAAAACTGTTTGCGCTGTGAGCAACATCACTTTTAGAGAAGGCAACTAGATAGTTAATTTTTAAATAACAATAGCTTGCAACTAAAAGACCAGTTTTTTAAACAATCCCATGGGGAAACAAACCAAAAGACGGACAAATTTAAACTAGATTTTTTTTTTAGTTTTAAAAAATTATGATCAAAAATTATGTTTAAATCACGACACATTTTTCGCATGTTTTCATTTACAAAAAAAAAAATTCATAAAATTATTATTGTTTTAAATTAAACCTCCGCACTTCCTTTAATATACCTACAATTTTATTATAATAAAAAATAAAATTAAAACCCATTAATCTTCATTTTGTAACAAGAAATAGAAAATGTTCTATGTCTTCACATTAAAATTCTAGGCATAGAAATAAATAGTTATAAATTCCTCGTAGTATAGCCGAGGATGATGCTTGCTCTTCAACTAATTGAGAATGACATCACTTCATACATGTGTAATTGATCTACTCTATAGATAACAATAATTTCTACAAGTTTAATAACATATGTACATGCTGTAATAAACACTTAAAACATATCATTCATATTGGATTTATAAAGAAATTGAAATTTGTTTTTAATATGCTAGTTCAGTTTAAACTGAAAATGAATCTTATATACAACTAATTAAAAACAAAAATGAAATAAAATAGAAAAATTTATACTAATTTGCTACAATATTTAAAAATAAAAAAAAATAAACTTTTTTTATATATAAGATTTCTCTATAGATTTTAATTCACTTAACTATTATGGATTGTATTTTAAATCAAACAAAGCGTTTCTAATGTTAAAATTTTAAAATTTCAGTCAAACACAACCTAAGCAGTAACAGTTCGAAAAGAGCTCAAGAAACATATATAGAGGGAATGGCCGAAAACTTGGAGAAATTATCCAAGAACTAATACAGCCAAAGAAGTGTTCAAACAACTTCCTATATGCGAAGGATAGGCAGGAATTAAGTGAGAATGTTCCAGGTGTTATTTCGAGTCACTGTTAACTTAAAGAAACACATTAGAAAGCTGAGAATCGAGAACTATTGCAATTTTATACTCAGCTAAGAAATGGAGTAGACCCTAGCTCGATTTCTTACCCCAATTCTTGTCACTTTCAATTCTTTCTAACCCCACTTTGAAGACATTATACTAAATAAGCTTTTTCTTGCCAAACAGTGCGTCAAAATTATATTTTTTCACATACACATATGAAAATATTTAACAATAAAAAATCGTAATCAAGATTTTGTTATACATATTTGGAAATTATTGGGGCATAAAAATAAATAAACAACGAAAAACACAACAATATTAAAAAATGTTACAGAAAATAAAAATTTTAAATTTAAATTATTGAAATAAAAATAAAAGGCCATTATTAAAAGTACATGACAAGAATTTTTTAAAATATTTCATTTTTATAATTAAATTTTTATTATTATGTACAGACATTTAATTTTTAACTATTCTATTTTCATTTTAATGATTTTCGTCTAAGATTTTGATACAAAAGAAAACATATATGTAATTTACGGATAAAATTGCGTAGATTGTGTAGATTCGATATCTCGACCTTATCAATATCGGTCGTCGGAAATTTTTTGCTTACAAATAGATTATCCATAAGAATTGGTTGAACTTGTAGCTTATTAGAGAATCATGTTTAGTGTATTTAGGATATTTTATCTAAAATATTCTAAAAACTATAGAGTCGAAGCTGAACCGCTCGATTGGGCACCTAAAACATGTAGTCGACTCTATTTAAGTTTTTCTTAAAAAAATTCATCCATACTTTACTTACTTTATTGAAAGCTCATCCTATAAATTTATAGAACAACTTATTTTATAATACAAATTTTTATTTATCACATATTTTATATTTGCAAAATTAATTTAGATCAATTAACAATATTAAATGAAACTACAAATCCAATTTAAATCAGTTTCGACCAAATATTAATCTACATTGAACATTAGTTTGTGTGTATATTTCTCAATATACTTTTTCAATACGAATGTATAAAAAAATGTGTGATATTAAGACAGGCACGTTTTTAAAACTGTTGCATATTACAAATTAATTTGAATGTCAATTAAGATAAATACTCATGTATGATGGTTTGTAGTGTTGTATAGTAACGATGAACAAATGAAGAGGAGTGTAAGTCAAAAAGTCATTTGAATTTATTGTTATATAAAAATCGGTATTAATTATCATGAGGTTCCGTCCCTATCTTTTATATTACACTAATTACAATTATATTTTAAACGAGAAAAAATAGAGATGACCTTGTCAACTCTGTGATACCCGTACAAATTTGTTATCCTATGTGCGAATAAAGACACCATAACTGACTATGAGACAGACTATGACTTTAAGTTGCCGTATTACCATATTGATTTATGCAAAATTTCAGTACTGTATTTTTCAAAATACTGTGTGTGCCAAACTACTATTGAAGTTGTATGACAGCTACCAGAAAGAGCCAAGAAATTTTAACGAATTTTATCAAGCACATCGGCCCTATTAATATATTCGCTTGTGTGAAATATCAATATTACAACTTTTATAGTTTCTGAGATATAGTCAAATAACTTTTTAAGTTGTACGGCAGCTACCAGAAGCAGCCAATCAATTTCAAAGACTTTTATCAAACACATTGACCCTACTAATATATTCGCTTGTGTGAAATTTTAATACCATAGCTTTTATACTTTCCGAGATATAGCCAAATAACTTTTGAAGTTGTATGGCAGGTACCAGAAGGAGCAAGTAATTTCAACGACTTTTATGTAACACATTGGCCATACTAATATATTCTTTTGTGTGAAATTTCAATACTGAGATATATAGAGATGTATGACAGCTAACCGAACCGGTATCCCGATCATGTCCAATTTAAAAAGGGGGCCGGCACTTACTACAATAAATCATTTGTGAAAATTTGGTGAACTTAGCTCAATTAGTTTTTGAGTTATCGTTGGGACGGACGGACGGACGGACGGACAGGGCATACAAAGCTAAATCAACTCAGAATTCGACGCTGATCAAAAACATACACTTGAGCCTATATCTAAGACCGTTATTTCTTAGTGTTACAAACGGTAAGGCAAATTTAGTATACCCTTCGAACATACGTTCGTACGGGTATAAAAATTTTGGAAAGGAAAATTTCAATATCATTTGTCACAATTTTAATTTAATATTATACAAAAGTATGTACTATAATATACGTGAACGCTACATTCACCTTCCACAACAGTTTTTTTTTCTTAAGCTCTTTAACAATAATTTTTGTTATACGTATATAAGACCTTCAACATTTCAACATAATAAAGTAAAATTAGGCTATAATTAATAAATAATATCAATTTAATCGCCGATAAAATAATAAAACAATTTACCGACTTCTTATGGCGATGTCTCCTGACTATTGAGAGCATAATACGTTTAATTATCCATATTTTTCTTACTCTCACTTGGACAATCTGCAACCTACATCCAACCAAACACTGCATAAAAAAATATTAAGAAAAAATCTAATTAGGTGTTGTGATATTTTTCACACTTTTCTAAAATAATTAATAAAGACACATGACTCCTAAAGTTTATTTAATAAACAATAAAAACTTTTCACACACTTCATTCAACATAACAGAACATTAAAATATTTTTAAACCATTAATTATAAAAATTCAATTAAAAATAAAAATATCACACTTTATAATTACCAACTTTTTTAATTTAATTTAATTAATATATATGAAAAATTTGATTAAATAATTTTTGTAACAAACTTAGTGGTTTTCTAATTAAACTCATGTCATATAGTAACAAATCATTGTATTTTTCATTTTTTAGATTTTTAATTTTTAATTAAATTGCAGTTAAAACTAGCTACAAAATTTGTTATTGAAAATTTGCCTCATCTATAACATATTTATAAAAGAGAGTGTTTTTGATTATCCCGATGTAGTTAATTTTCTCTCCGTTTGATAATTAAGTGATGCACGAACTGCCAGAGAAGTGTGTTTGAACGTTGTTCAAAAACTAATGTTTAATATTAAGATTATCGAAAATTTCCGGCAACTAATCTGCTACTTCTTAAATATTGTTTTCTTAGAAACAAATTTTTAGATGTGCATAATTTTTTTACAATTGAGATTTTTGAGCCATGCGCCAACATGCAAACTGCATTATCAAAAACATCCTAATTCCGCAAATCTCTTATAAAAAACGCATAAATTAGTCTAATAAGCTTGTAAATTAATTATGATAATGCCTCCATTATATAAACTTCTAAATGACAAAATTTTTGAAATTGAATTTTTAATTGAAAAATTTTATTTTCCAAATTTTAGACTATTTTGCATAAAAAAATTTTAAAATTCTGCTAAAATAATACTCAATTTCTGTTTCCGAAATTTTGGTTTGTGAAGAAGCTTATTTTGAATTCGCTTAATTCAATTATTCGACTGGAGAATTCACTTAAATTATTTAAAATGGCAATAGTTATATTATACGCCTAATACACATATTTATAAAAAAAAATTATTCTATAGTTATTGAAATGAGCTTTTAGGGGAAGCCTAATATAAGTTACATCAATTCGCTTTATAATCGAATTAGATAATAATTACTACAAAACGCTAAGTAATACAAGCAGTGATTGAACTTATTTACTGTTGAACTTTCACATATCGTATAAAACATCAATCAATACTAACAAAAAACTTTCATGTTACATTATTTTAAACTTACAGCTACTTTTATATTTTATAAGAATTTTGTTTTTACTTTTGTAAATTACAAATTCTTAAAAATATACAAATATGATGTAAAAGAAATATCCTTCTTTCTATATATAATGTAATATTATTTTTTTTTTAAATACATAATTTACGATTAAAAATATACGAGAATGTGAGTTTACCTTGAATTATTTTGTTGTTTTTATTTTAAATACATACATGTATATAAGAATAGATTATATATTTTTATATAATATGTATGTGGTAATGCGTTTGTACACCTATATGACCATTTATATTAACTTTACAAATTTCGAAGACATGATAAGTCAAATGTAATACGTGCTTTTAATATTTTGTTCTTCCCTTATATATATGTATGTATATTCTCAATATATTAAAATTTATTACTTATATGAATACTTATAAGGATAATATATACTCTATTATATTATAATATTTCTTATTATAATACTTTATTATACAATACTGTTATACTGTTATAATATATGTATAATACACATAACTTAATAACATTTGTTCTTTATTATTATAAAAAGGACATTATATTATTATAAATTATGCATTTACTACAAAATTAATTTTGTTTTTTTGTCTAGGATATTCAAATATGTATATGTATAACTCATATATTATACATATGTTATATGATAAATATATATATATATATGTACATGCATACTATTATGATTTGATTTAATGGCCCCAAAGGGCAAAGGTATTAATAATAATATATTTTATAAAGACAAGAGTCTTGATGAGTATTTATGAATATATGCGAAAGTTCGTCCATCAGTCATAATTAGATAATTTCATTTTACTTATACACATGCAGTTATATACGAGTATAAGGTTGTTCGACTTTATTAAATTCTGAAAAATAAAATTAAATTAGTTTGTAATTTTCTAAATATTCATTTTTGATTATTCAACCAAATTATTTTCCGCAGTATATCATTATTGAAATAGATTTAAGGGTTGTGTTAAAAAAAAGTGTAACAAAACGCAACTGAAAATGCAATTCCTTGGTATACACTGAGAAGATTGCCTAATATTTTAATATTTTACCCGTAAATTGCCTTGTATAGATTACAAGTTTTAGATTATAAATCTATAATATAGTATTTACCTTCCACATTGTTTTGAATTCCCTTGGACATTCTCAAGGCTCAAACGTTATATATGTTCCAAATTACTCAAATAATGCAATGATTGGGCTTAAAATTTTCAATATAGTTACCTATAATTTTTGTATAAGTAAATTTCCTTTTGAATGCTTTTATATATAATTTCAAATCATATTCTGATCTATAATTTGTTAGAATTCATAATTCTAAAAAAAAATTATTATATTTCACATTAAATTGTAAAATAATATCTGACGAATATCACATAATTTTCGAATATAATTTAAAAAAAATAATAATAATAAAATTATTAGAATACCTGTAAAGAACAACCAGCAAACCACATAATGATTGCATGCCTATACATTTCGGCATAATATTAAGGTTTTTCCTTTTTCACCAATTTTAAAAACTCATTTTTTATTTTTGTTTTTTTTTACTTCATAAATAGCGAGAAAAAAAATTATTTATGTCAAGGACAATTCAAATTTAATATTAAAAAAAAAAGCAACTAAAATAAATGGAAAATTATTGCCATTTTGGTTTATGCCTGCCAAGTAAAAATTGTAATAAAGTTGGTAGCGAATTTCAATGTCAGAAATCATTCGTTTCGTAAAGCACTCAATTAAAATTTTGTTTTTTTTTTTTCGAATATCAAAAAAAACATAATAATAATATAATTTTTCCCTTTACATTATTATTATTGTTTTTCCGTTTGATTTTTATTTTCTCCCCATTTCTTTTCCCTCTAATTTACATTAAATCTTAATCTTTACACGTAATAATCTATTATTTTTCTTTTCTTTCTTTTCAAATTTAAAAATACACCAAAATAGAAAAAGAAAAATTTGAAAATCACCGCCTAAAATCAATAAACACCAAAATCATTTAGAAATATAGTAAAATAAAAAGCTGGAAAAAAAACAGATCTAAAGCAAGAACGATTGAATTGCAAAAGTAAATAAAATTTTAATTATAAAATATTCAATAAAAACATTTTAAGGGAAGCTGGCAACAGTTTAATGTAGAAAAATGATGAAATAATCAATATGTAGTTCGGTTTTCGAATATTCCGAAATATCTACAAAATTTAAATGAAAGGGTGAACGAAAAATTTAGTTTCATAATTCGGCACAATCTGACTGGCTTAATGTTATAATAAAATTGAAAGTTGGAAAGTGTGGTCATATACAGGGTATTTTTCGGAAGCTCTTGAAAAAATCTGTCGCTTTCTTTTCGGAAGATTTTTAAAAATCAACCCTGCTTTTGGCCATGACATTATGAAATTTGACTAAATTTTAAGGATGATTTCAAATGGGCGCTTGCTGTAAATTAAAATTTTAACAAACTAATTACTATAAACTAGATTTTTCATTAGCATTCATAAAATTAAAAAAAAAATTAATTTAAGAAATCTTATGAACACAAGTTTTTAACGAAAAAGTACACTTAATAAAAAATTTAATAGCAATTTTTGGTAAAAAAAAAAAAAAATAATAATAAATTTTTCCGCACCAATTTCTAATTAATTTTTACGATTTTTTACTTTTTAAGATTTTTTTTTTTTTAAATTATTGATGCTTGAAGTTCATTACTCATATCACCTTAATTTTTTTTTCCTAATTATTTCAACGCAAGTCAATTATGTATAAAAAGTAAAATATACATATAAATAGAAATATAAAAAGAAGAGGAAAAGCGTTTTTGCTATTATTCATACGTAAGAAAAAACTAAAGAAAAAATTAAAGAAAATTTGAAAAAAAAAATTTATAGTAGTAAATAAAAAATGAAATAAATGAAATATACGAAATATTATAAATGAATTACGAAATCTTATAATATTCTTAAACGCCGACAGGGTGCTTTAAGCCTTGCATTTGAAACAATTTATTCGAAGACTCTTAAAATTTCAATTTTAATTTCTATTTAAAAGGAATATTTTTTTTAAAAACACTTACATACTTTCATTCTCTGATCAATCTGTAGTGGCTATAGACCGATCGTTAACATAAAGGTCTGGAGTCAAAGAATGAAAATAGCTTTATATAAATCACTGTTCACTCTAAAAATTATACCTCATATTATATAAGTTAACACACAATATTATAAAATAAAATGTTAATGGAAACGTAATTATCCAACCAATATTCGACACTGGATACCAACAAAAATAAACAATAACCTACATTATTGTATACAACGCGGTCGGCAATAAAATGTTAACAACTTTCAATATTTAATATAAAGAACGAACAACAACAGGCCGCCTATGCAACTCTTGGCTCTAAAAAGTCAAAGTGAAAGGCTTTCATGCTCCGAATTTCCTAATATGTGTATGCCTTTAAAATTGAATAACAGAATATAAATGGTGAATTGAGGCGTCAAAGAGCTGCTTGGCCGAAAATTTAGTTGACTTTCATTATTAGTTTTCCTGCCCTTAAAAAACATTCTATTATGCTTTCAGTCCAACTCGAAATATACAAAATGGGTAATAATTATTATTACACTAACAAATCCAAAAATTAAGCTAGAACAAAAAAAATTCAATTTCGGGTCTCTTTATGGACTTTTCTTTTTTTTTCGAATTTGATGAGTAATTTTTTGCATTTTTCTTTTTTTGTTTTCAAAATTAATTGAAATAAAATTTTTATTTATTTTTATTTCGCCTTTTTTTCTCCTCTCACATATTTAGATTTTCCCAAATGTTCTGGTTAGTTTTTTTTTCCCTCCTAGTTCTTTAAGTTGATTTTGTTTAGATTATTTTAGTCTATTTATATTTTAATTATGTAAACAATAAAATTTTGATTAAGAATGGAAGTTAGTTAAGGAAAGAAACATTTACAAAAAAAAATTTTTTTTTTCAAATGAAATGTTTTTTAGTTTACTAAATTCATAAGAATTTTTTAAAAATTATTAATTCAAGTTAAGGGAGAAATTTTTTTATGTTTTAATTAAATCGAATTACTTATGAAAAAAATTATAAAGAATTGTCGCTGAAATGCTGAAAAACTTTAATAATTTTAAATTTATAGGCCTTATTGGTAGAATTTCACTTCAAATTAATGAAACACATTAAAGCAAGGATAACAGAAGGTTGGGTAATTTTCTGGAAAATTTCACTTTTGATTGTCAACATATATTTTCTATATGAAAGCTTCCAAATTATTAAGCTACATAGCACTGATATCACAATTAAACATCGAATAGTTTTAATTATTTTCCAGCTTAAAATGCAAAATTTTAGTGGTCTCATCTACTTATCTACATTTCATTCATTCATACGCCATTCTTCTATTACGAACAATTTAATACTTGAGGTAGAAGTTTAATTAACTAAAATAGTTCGTTCTAGTTCTAGTCGAATTCATACTGAAAACTGTAATATAAACGGATATAGTATTACACTTTATAAAAATATCATTATGGCATTACTGAAATCGAGAAGGTATTACATTTTTGTATAACCTCCTTTGAAATAGTTTCATAAAAAAATTTTAATTGTATAGTTAGTTTCTTCTAGTAATATTGTATATTTTTATAGTAACGTATAACACATAAAAGTCTTTGACACAAAATTATTCACAATTTATTATAAAAGTTTATTTAATTAAATTATGTAAATATATAAAAATATTTTTATATACGTGTTCCTATGTTCATTCATTAGATACATAAAATTCACAATTTTAATCAACTTCATTAAGTATGAAAGATAAAAAAAATCTATATATATACATATATTTTTTTAGTATAAGATAACGCGAGCTCTTCCTATATACACACACAAGTTTACTGTGTCTTTGTAAATTCTTTTTTTTTTTAACTCAAATACAAAATTCCAGTTTTAGAAAATCTTTTCATGTTTCGTTATTTTCACATGAGTAGTAAATTTTTCATTCAACTGGAATAAATTTTATAAAAGAAAACAACAAAAAAAAATATTAATAACAAAGAGGCAACACAAAAAAGAAAATATAAAGAACTGCAAAAATTTCAATAAATAAAAAAGGATATTTTATTGTTGAGAGAAAATTTATTTTTATCTTTTACCCAATCCTTCAATTTTTATCCTTATTCTTTTTTTCTCTTAAAAAATTATCACCAAAACATAAAATATATTTTTGAGATGAAGTGGTTTAAAAATTTAATTCTTTTAAATATTTTATGAAATATTTATTGACGATTGAAAATATTTGATAAAACTGTTATACATACTTATGTAAAACTGTTATACTTTTTTTTAAGTTTTAAAATTTGTTTTAAAAACTCAATCTTTTCAAATATTTTGTAAAGTTTTATGGCTGATTGAAAATATTTTAAAAAACTGTTATACATACTCATGTAAAACTGTTATACATTTTCATTTTCAGTTTTATAATTTCTTTCAAAAACTCAATTTTTTCAAATATTTTGCAAGGTTTTATTGCTGATTGAAAAATTTTATAAAACTGTTATACATGTTTATGAAAAACTGTTATATTTTTTTAAATTTCAAAATTTCTATTTAAAACAATCTATAAATGTTTAAAAACATACAGTTTGCCTACTTACTTGAATTATTTTGGAATAATTTTATTATATTAAAAAAAAATTATTACCTACAGCAACAATTTATTTATTCATTTAATACATTGTTTGATATATAAGTTGCCACAACTACGTAAAATTTGTTAATATCATAAGACGAAATAAGAATAACTAACCTAACCTTTTATTTAATTCATTTAATAAAGTTCAGTCTATTGGCCATTAAAAACTTATACTTAACACAGAAAAAAAAATGTACAAACTCTTTCCAGTTAAATTAACAATCAGACACTATACTTGTAGTACGTAAATAAATCAATTTGAAAGCCCTTAATCTAAATAATCTTTCCGTTTTTATTTTTTAATTTTTTAAAGCGTATGGTGTGTATGTGCTATAATTCATCCTTAACTTTAAATTTAATATTATCTTAACACTTCAAAAAGAATTTAATTTTATTTAATTTTATATCAGAAAAAATGAGAAAAAAAATTTTTCATATATATACAAAAGATAGTAAAAAAAAAAGTACATAATTCGATTATCAAAAAAGGACAAAAAATTTATTCGACCAAAATATGCACATAACATTTTTTTTTTGTATGTGTATTTTTGTTATAATCTTCCAATTGGTATGTATTGTGTGTATACGTTTTATATAGAAAAATTTAATTTCATGCTAATATGAGCATATGCATGTAGTATAATATATATGTTAAACACCGACTTATACATTAATATGTACATATAATAGTTTTAATCTGAATAGATAAGAAACATACGTGTGTTCAGAACACATGCATATGTAGGTACATTTTGTTTATGAACAAAGAAATTTTCATATTAACCTTATAAAAGTATTATAAATGTTATGATATAAAATTTATTTAAAGATTACTGGCTCAAAAATATACAATTTAAAACGCAATTAAAACAAAACAATTATTTTGTTAATGTTTTAAATTAAATATTAAATTTACTATTCTGTTGGAAGTGCTTTGAAAAAATCAAACATTTTTCTCTCCATGATGTAATGAATTTCTACTATCACTAATAAATTAAAAATTTAAAGAACTACTAGTGTTGTAAAAGTCGAAAAACTATATAAACTTTGGTTTTTGAATTTATTCTTGCAGCAATAAATCCAAGGCAATAAATTCCAAGTGATCCAAGCTTCCTTCTCCTGAACGCAATATTTCCTAAATTTTTATTTAATTTTTAAATAAATTTTTCGAAGAAAATATTCGAAAATCAATTTTAATTATTCCATATTCAAATTTATTTGTAGAAAAACAAAAAAGAAAAGAGACCTATCGAGGAAAAAAATAATGATAAAGAATAAAATAAAATTGAATAAAGGAAGAACAAATTTTTGTTTTCTTCGAATTCGCATAGAAAGTTTTCAATTTGTAAAATTAATTTTCATTGTAAATAATTGATTATTTTCTCTCTTCTCATACCTCTCCCAACTGCTCATATACACTATGTTAGTTCATTAAAATTAAATAAAAAATATGATGGTATTAATTATTCTTGTATTGATGATATTAATAGATGATAGTATCTAACAATGTGCCTCTATAATAATTAAGAATACAAGAATTTCCATTTGGAATATTTGATTTACTAACGATATACAAAATATTTATTAGTTACATACTGGTTTACACAATAACGTATGTATACATGTAGTAAATAATTACGTGTATTTCGAAAAATATGTAAATGTGTAACTGAGAATTAAATTGTAAATTTATTCAATTGAAATTCTTAATTTTTCTTTGTAAATAGTGGAAACTTTTTATAAAAACAAAAATACGAAATTTTAACAATTTATATTCTATAATGGTAACTGTAATATATATATATATTTTCTCAATCATTGTGATACGAGAATGTGATACCCATAAACAAAAAATGGTTTTCATTGAGCAACAAAGACTTTTTACGATACTAACAAAATTTCAATACTCTAACTTCTTTCACAAAAACAGTCAGATAACTTTTGAAATACTTGTATGGCAGCGTCATTTCACTCAATAATAAATAAGGAAGAAAATATATTAAATTTCCGAATTTTTCCTTCTACATTTATAAATCTTAGAAAGAAAATCTTTTATAATTTTCTGTAATTTTCAACATTATCTACTTTTGATTATTAGATTATGTGTATATAGTATAACAGAATTACGAAATTTATCAATCAGTTCTCGTATATATCGGTTAAATAAAATTGATAATAATTATTTTAATATTGTCCTTTTGAATTTTGTTATCATGTCAGGATTCTTTACAATCTGAATACATACATCTGTAATAATATCAAATACGTGCAAAATATTAAATGTGTTATATTTGTTATACCAATAAATTTTCACTATATATTTGATATTTATTTAGTTTATTGATTTTCTTTTTTTGTTTTTAAGAAAGTATTCAATTATTAAAATTGCAATTTTCTAAAATTGAAATTAAAACGTGATCAAAATAAGTTTTTCTATATAATATAAAAGAATTAACTAAACGCATAGATTTTATCAAAATTAAATTAATTTTTGATGTAGTTTTCGATCTTTGTTTTCAATATTATAAAATTTTCATTATTTAATTTATTTATATATTATTGTTTCTCAAATAGAAAAATTAAAGAATAGTTTACTGTGAATTTATTGTTGATTTGTTAAACATTTTGCTCCTTAAATATTAAAAAATAATATTGAAATTTTTCGAATAAATATTTTAATTGCCTTTAAAGAATATTAAATAAATGGTTGAGTTTATTTTCACCAGGTGTCACATTAAATTTTGTACATATATTGCATTGGATATTATAGATTACAAATTCGGGCAACTATCCGTCGTAAAACACGCCACGATACGTACTTCTAGAATACGATTAAATTGCATTAATTCTGTTATGTTATACAAATGATACTTACATATCACTGTTCAATATTATGAAAAGCGCTATAATTGCCACATTTATGTTAAGTAAAATTCAAAACACGAAATCATGAATTCAAAAAATAAATTTCATAAATAATTATTTTAAAATTTCTGAAAAATGTAATTGTATTTGTAGTTGCTTTCCTCCAAATTTTCTTAAATAATTTATTTATATTTCTATATCAAGTTCGTAAATTTAAAAAAGCAACAAATCGACTAAAACTTATAACTCTCAACAAATTTTTTTAAATGGCATTAACATATCTTCATCATAAATTACAATCAAATAATAATTTTCGCTTTATCTAAAAATTTTCTATTTTATTAACGACTTAAAATTTACAACACTAAATTGCAATCTTTTAAAAATTAATGTCCATAATAAAATTAAAAATTTCCAGATTTTATTACACAAAAATTTTTATTAAGTCTCATACAAGAATTAAGTACATAATGTACGTATGAATGTACTCATGTACTCGTTTTACACTATACGCAATTACTTTACAATTACATTGAAAATAAACTCATTTTCTCTTCTCTCATTCCAAAAACCTGTATATCTACAATCATCAACCATTTTTAAGCAATACTAACTATTGTCAAATACTTTTATGCAACAAAACAAACTGAAAAATGAACATATAAAACTAAAAATAACTTTTGTCATTGGAAATTTTTCAATATTTTTTTGAAGGGATTTGAAAAAAAAATTTGTTTTTTGACCTCAAATGAAAATTTTTAACTTCCAGACAGAGACGACGACATAAAATGACGTCTTTATTATATAGACACAAAACCTTTTTTTTTATTTTTCTAATTCCATCCATATAAAATTCCATGTATGCAAGGAAAATGCAATCAAGTACAATATTAAATTTTCTTTTTTTATATTTTAATTTAGTCGCATGCGATAACCTTACAATTATATATATACATACATATATATATTTATGCTGATGTATTATTGTTTGTATATATATTTGAAAGTGCATTTTCAAATAATCTAATTTCAGAATAATTTTAAAAATCAAATTTAATAAAATAGAGAAAATCATCCCCAGCAACTCTGAGGTGAGTCACGTGTCCCGCCAGTGACGGCCGCATTCCGCCGCGAGCAGGCAGGCAAGCCTGGCCTCCCACGGCGGAAGAAGGCAGACCGCAGAAAGGCAGCGGCTGCACAAAGTCAGCCCCAGATCCCCTCCGCACCAGCCCATCGGCAATTTCGTTGCCCGCACAGCGACTATGGACCGGCACCCAAATGACCATAACGCTGTTCTCCGATGCCAATTCCACAAGTGCAGCAAGGCAGCCCAGCTTGGATTACATCCAGACCAGCTTGGATGTAACCTGAGCTGAACGAAGCGCCAGCAGTGCAGCGCTGCTATCCGAGAACACATAGATGGTGCGGTTTCTATACCCCCTTTCTAAATTGATTCTCAGACAGATCTCTATTACATGTATTTCGGCTTGGAACACCGTGCAATACGGGTCAAGGGTTGCATATATACGCGTGTCCGGCCGGACACCGCTACAATACAACTATTAAAATTTTAAAATAAAAAATATTATTATTTTAATGTTCCTCTATAGCTTCCATTCTATTATCGAAACTTTCTCTATTACTTAATCTTTCTTCCTCGTTTTTTTTTATTTTATCGTTAACTTATTGCACGTGAATTTAACCATTTTGCTCGTATTTCTGTTTTATATCAAATAATGTGAATAAAAAGGAAAAAGAAAAAAATAATATTGTAATCTTAAAAATAAGTTCATGATTTCATGATTATCAATACTTTGTGTATTCGAACATTTTTATAATATTGTAAGTGTATATAAATGTGTTAAAATGTACGGCTATACCATATTAAATCACATTTTTTACGGATTAATAAAATGCGAAATAAAAATAACAAAACATGGAAAATAAGAAACCGGCGAAAATAGAATAACGGCAGGAATCACGGTAAGTAAGAGTGGGGAGAGGCAGCCAGAGGGCAATAACAAATGGAGAACAGTATAGTGTTTATTTTTATTTATATATATATAGTTTTTAGATTTTATGTGTACACAAATACACATGATTTAGTAGATCATCACAGGAAAATAAAAATCACATATGCAAAATAAAAAAATTAAAAATTAAAATTTTCAAAGAAATTAATATAATTGTAAATATGTATGCATGCGTGTGTAAATATGTGAGAGAAAAAAAATATTGTGCAATATAAATTTATTTTTAGATTTTTATACATAAAATAAAAAACATGAGTCAAATTAACGTGCCTCATTTTTTCATTAAGAATATAAGATCAAGAAACATACAAGTAGTTTTATTTTATGTGAGTATTTTATGAAAATTTACGTTTCAAATACAATCATTCCGAGAATGTAATTCACCTGATAATTTAATACTGTAGCTACTAATATGACATCATTTTATACGATCACCCATAATAATTTTATTAATTCACTTCTTGAACAATTGAAAATGTCTCAACTATAGTTCCTTATAATCTCATCATGTATACATCTCATCTCATTTTATTTTATTATTATAAATTTATAAATTGGCCAAATAGCTTATTATTCTGAATATTTATTAATATTTACGTATGTTATAAGAGTATCCAACATATAGTGTAGAATATATTTCAGACAGGAAGACTGTATTTATGATTAATTTATATAAACATTTTAAAGATGTTTTATGATGGCAAAAAAATTATATGGTATATATTAAGAAGTTTGAAATATACGCATAAATTTTCATAAATAACACCATATTATGTACATTTGTGTGTAATATTATTTCATTTATAAATACATACATACATGCATAATATGTAAATGAAAGATCAGGAAATTTTTATTTTTTCCTGGAGAATTAAAATTGTTTATAATATTTAGTATGTATAATGTGTAAGTGGGTTGAATAAAATTATGTTTAAATTTATCAAAATAAATTTTCATAATTTTTATTATTAAATTATTAAAATTATTGTTTTTTATTAAGTAATTCGGTTAAATACAATAGAACAAATGTCAAAATTAAGATTAATAACAATATTTGATACAATTATGAAGTAAATTTATTAAGAAAAATCGTCTAAAACCCTATACTTGTTATTTAGCCCGAAAATATATTGAAAAATTTTCGAAATTTTTCGCGCAGTGTTTTTTTTATATTACGCAAATAACGGAACATGTATTATAATTTATGGAGAAAGCGCGCTTAAAGATTTTAGAAATTTTTCGGACAATATTATTTATTTTCATATTATGGTTAATTCAATTGTTTAATTGATATTTCCTAAAAAGCATTAAAAAACCCTAAAATTTTTTTTATAGTTTAGTTAGAAAGCATGTTTAATTTTTTTTTAAATTGTCACAGAATGTAAAATATTTCATATCAGACACACAATAATTGTTTTATTAACATTTTAAAAATTCGGCCAAAAATCCTTATTTGCCAGAAAATTTAAGCACGTTTAAAGCTTCTTAAAATTTTTTGTATCTCTTTTTCATATTGAGAATGGCATAGTTATTTTATTAAAATGTCCAAAAATTCAAGCAAAAACTCTGTTAATTTGGCCAGAAAACATTTTCCAGAAATGTTTTTTAAAAATGACACTTTTAAATGTCTCAATTTTTCGTGAACGAAAGTCATTATCACATCAGGAACACGCTAGTTTGTTTCTTATAATTTCAATAAAATCGCCTTTTTTTTCCTCTTTTACAGTTACTTGCTTGAAAATTTGTCCACAGATTTCTATAATTCTTTTTTTAATTCTATTTTATACCATAATTGTCTTGTTTATTTACAAAAATTCTCTTAAAATTCAAGCTTTAATTGAGTCTGCCCCTAAAAATATGCAATTTTATATTACATGTCACTAATAAAATATTAACAATAGTCATTCTTTTCAGCATTTATAGTGATAAAAAAAAACAATAAATTCAAAATCATTTCTGTTTTGTATTTGTTATTAATTCATAATCTTATTTAATACACCTCCATTGCCGAAAATTATACATTTTCACGAATCAATCTTAAATTTATTAATAATATTCTTATTTAACATTAATTATCATACGTAATTTTTATAAGATATTTTTAGATTATTATATACAAAAATTACTTTACAACCCCTCTAACTTCATTGGACTTCTTTAATAGCCATCCATAATACACATTATTATATAAGAAATATTAATCAATAACATTAACCATATAATAATAATTTAAAATAAATCTTATGACCAATCACACACCTTTCAATGATAATAAATGAAAGAAAAAACCCTCTGCATTTAATATGTCATTATAATAATATTCAGATAATTTTAATTTTATACATATATCTTGTAGGTAGGAGTATAGATAGCAACAAAATGGTAATGAAAATTGAAGAAAACACGTTCATTAGTGGCACGTTTTACAAATACAAAAATAAAAATTATAATAACAATTGCTACAATATATTAATGTTGGTACATAAATTCTTATTTAAATATACAAAAAAGAAAAAAAAACAGCAACAACAAAAATTATAATAATAAAAACCTTTAAGGCATTGAACTTAATTGTGGTCAGGATGATAATAACAATGTACATATATAAAATCGATTTGAAGGTGGACATCTTATAAAGGCGTACAATATATACATATAAAAATATACAAATAAACGAATATTTTAAGAGACATTTCTTAACATTCTCCCTCTCTCGCTTTATACAATACAGATATCGAGAAGAAAAAATATTTATATTTGAACTTGAAAAGCATATAAACCATTTTGTATACAAAAAGAAAAATAAAATTTTCTCCTATTAATAGGTCAGTGTTGTCAATTATCTACAATTATATTTTTTTTAAGTTTTCTTCTATATTAATATTAGTTTTGGATTTTTTTTATAATATATTCACTTATATTGTATGAGCTTATGTTATTATGTGTGTATGTAATAAATATGAAAAAAAAAACAAATATTGAAGTACAATTTAACAAACATAAATAATAATATAATAATGATAATAAAAAAAATATTTTACTTTCTTCTCTTCAAGGACATTCAAATGTGTATTTGAAACAAATTGAAATGGGAAAGAACAACAAAAAAAAATAAAGGAGCGACGACTAACCAACTAGGTATATATAATATAGGGAAACAATATTTAATTGATTATTATATTGAAGAATTATTATCATGATTATTTTTAGAAAACATTTTCGATTGCGTGATTGTAAAAAATTTTCTACTATTTATATTGCCATTTGCAATCATTTAAAATGATATATGAATTCTCTTTCCCACCGTCCTTCGCCTTCCCCTTCAAAATTATAATTATTTAAGTTTATTTAATTGGAGTATATATTAAAAATAATGATAATGATAATTGCTGTTATCATTTTATTGATAATAATGGCCGAAATATAAAGAAAAAAGAAATCAGAATAAATTTAATTACGACAATTATTTCTTTGATTTTGAAAATAATTATTTACCCTATCATATTTTCGATTTATAATTTTAATCAGATTTCGAAAAATAAGTTCTAAGAATAAGAATTGGTTAAGTTAGAATTTGAAATAGTTTCAGATAAATCAAATTAAAAAATTTCAAATAGCTTCCACATTCTGATTTTGTATTAAATCGACACTAAGATAGTTTTGCCATAATTAAACCCACAAAAACTTCATATTTAATATTAGAAACTGTTACGGAGTGATTGATATCTGTTTTGTGAATAAAATTATAACGAAAAACGAAGTGAATATGGATGAGACCAGAAATCAAATAAATGACGAAAAAATTGCATACTTTTAGGCAAATTAATTGAAATTTTTTTAAGTACTTGTTAGGCTCATGTTTGTTTAACATTACGCCAACCTGTTAAAGTAATTGGCTACAATGTATCAGGTTTTATAAAAGAGTAACTGAGAGAATGGCACATGATTTTCATATTATATAACTGAAAATGGTTCTAGTCACTCCAAAATTTTTGAAAGGAAATAAATATTAAATTCTTGATACTTAATTTCATTAATTGATTTTCTGTGATAAGAAAGAGGCGTTTTATATTTTGCATCCTCTTTCCTTACATTACGTTCCCGCACTATTAAGTAAATAAAACTGGAAGCGCAGTGGAACTGTCCTGGACCCATAACCATTGTTATTCGGTAGAGTAGCAACTGCGGACTGAATTAAAATAAAAATTAAAGTACATAATCAACAATTAGCCTTAAAACAGTTTACGACAATATGATTTATATTAAGGGTCATACAAAAATTAATTTACGTAAATTGTTGATAATAAGTTTATTAATATCCTGAACACTTGTAACAGAAGTAACAATTACTAATTACTAAAGTTGAATAGCACATCAAAATTCATAAGAGATATAAAATTTTCTTGTTGTTTTCCTTTTCCTTCCAGATGACTTAACTCAAGTTTAATTCAAAAACTATTAAACATAGAATCAAAATTATAAGGAAAAATAATAATATTTCCTTAATGCATACTTTCATATAGCAACACGAAATTTTATCCAATTCTAACAATTATTTCAAGAATTAATTACACGGAATCAAAATTATATTAAACGAAATAATTTTATATTTCAAGAGAATAAAATTTTCTCCTTCTATACACAAAATGAAAGAGTAATTTAAAATATTCTCTGTAAGTTAATTTAAGTAGGGTGGTGATGATTATTTAATCACTTTCACTTTTCTTTACTCAAAAACTTTAGAACTATGGAATTTTAAATACACACATACACACATATTATGAATTAGATGAATTGAAATTAAATTGCATTATTGTATTATTAACCTTTTTTATTTCACTGAATATTTCTCATAAAATTTAATGAACTATCACTTAATTAAAAAAAAAAACAAAAAAAAAATAATAATTATTTGTTTTTATTACATTTTTCAACAGTAATACAAGAATTTACGTTAAAAATTTTACAGTATAATACCTATGCAAGCGTATTTAAAGTAATTTAATAATAATTTTGAATTTTAATATGTCTAGCCAAAATGAATTATGTACATATATATATATATATATATTAAGTCGAATACAATATGAATTTTTGAGAGAAGAACATTTTTCTGAAAAAATGAAATTTAAACATTAAATATTTTGGTGATGCTATAACAGCTTATTAACTTACTCTTATACCATATAGGAGGCATGTGATCAGTACCAACATTTTGTACTCTTACTACGCGGTGTCATCAGAGAATAATTGCCAACAATTGTATACAACACTGAACACATAATTTAACAGCTGTTACAACACAAGTACCTAAAGTTTTTTATTAAATTTCCGCATTTTTCAAATCTATTCGCAAAAGGGCATTGCTTGAAGGCAGTAAATGATGATAGTAATTTGAGAAATGATAATAATATAATTTCGGCTATTCGTACAGCTATAACATTATTATAAATTTGCGTAGGAGAATCATATTATTCTCTGTGACTATTTAGCATTTTGTTTCATTATATTGTTCTCCAAAAGAGTAATAAATCATTTAAAAACACGCGTTGAAATAATTGTTTTAAAAATATATTTATAAAGTATAGCCTATATACTCATGTATATATATATTATACTATATAACATATTTATGTTTTTGTTATACTCTAATGTATACGCAAATTCTATTCTAAATGGCATCAAAAAACAAATTCCAGCAATTTTATTCGCTTTTTAAATTTCAATAATTTTTATGTTAAATATTTTTGTTCTTGTTGCTATAGTCACTTTCGTATTTTTAATAAATTCACATAATTTATTTGTTTTTTATTTTATTTAAGAAAAAAAAATTGTCATTTTTTAATATTTTTGCTTTCTTCCTTCTGATACTTTGTTGCTTCTTGCATGATAATAATTTCGACCTCTAATTTATTTTATACACGCGGATATAGAACATTTTTCTTTTTTTATTTTCTTATTTTTTGTTCTAAAATATAATTTTGCAATTTTATTAAATGATATTTTTTTTTTGCTTTTTGAAAATTTTTTCTGCCCCATATATCATATTATTATTTAAGAAAAAAAAAATATAACAAAAAAATATTTTTAATATTATGCTAAAGAATTTTTGATTGTTTTTTTCAAAAATTTGCTTGTTTTTATCTTTATTACATAATGGTGTACGTTTAATGCTTTAATGTTACTAAAAATAAAATTTCTTACAATATATATGTGTATGTAGTCTTAACACTTAAAATTTCATATAATTAAGGAAATTTTTTTCTGTTTTTCTGTTTCAGTATTTTAACTTTATTCGGGTTAATGTAAAACTGAACAGATATATGAAGATGCATATATGTAAAGGTATTATAAAATTGAAATATTTACAATAATATTGAATTAATTTGAAATACTTTTACACGATGGTCAGCTAAGTGCACTTATCAAAACAAAATAAGGAGTCAGACAAGGATGCCCGCCATTTCTCTTCGTAGTGGTTAGCGACAATGTAAAGCGAATATTTAATGCAACAGAGTTAACGCAAACTATTTATAAATCCCATGTTGATACATGAAAACTATAAATATCAAATCAATTTTTATCATTATACGTAAAGTATTTTACATATAGCGGAAGGTATTCTGATCGAAACGAATTTTGAATTGTAAGTTTTCAACAGTAATGTGTATTTATTCTGGAGGCATAACGAAATAATTATTTTCAGCAATCAGTCAGCCGAGTTGCAGTTCGACTGAAATGATATTCGTTAAAATTTATATTTTAATTATTATACACTTTAGAATTCTGATGAATTAATTAAAGAACTAATTTTGCATTTCTAAATTGAATTTTGATAGAGATTATCCATTTTTGTTGAAATATGAAAAAAAATTAAAAAAATATATATTTTTACTGTCTCTGCTTTCAAGTAAAAACATAATTACTTAAATTCATAGTTATTATTCAAAAAATACTCAAGACGACCCGTCATGTACTGACCACATCAATTTTTTTAGTTTTCATTATATTGTTTGCACACAATATATAAAATTTTATTGTAATTATTCTCTTTTATATTAAAATTTTTTTTATCTTTTTAAGTTGTACATATACGTGCATAAGAGCTTTTTATGTATATAACAACTCGTATAACAATTATATAATTAGTATAATTGGTATATGCTATACTATGTATAGAATTAAATATTTAGATGTATACAAACACATGTTTACATATTAATATAAAAAAAAATATTTGTTTAACTCTTCTTTTACTATATTGTAAACTTTCATAAGTGACGACACAAATTGTTTTCAAAACATTTTCTAGAAAACAAAAGATAATATTGAGTACGACAGACGCTTAAAAGAAGCTTGCAAAATATTAAATAGCGTGAGAATAATTTTATATTTTTCTTTTCTCTCATTTTCTTTTATGAAAATACAAAAAAAAAAAAATTTCTTTTTAATTCAGATTTGTAAGCATCCGGTAAATAAAAATTATTTTTTTAGAGCGATTTTATGGTAGGGTACGGTACATTAAGAAAATATATTGCAAGCAAATAGAGAAATGGGGGTGCATTGTAAAAAAAACTTTTTTAGAAAAAACGTGAGAAAATTTTGGATTAAAAAAAAATTTTTTTTTTTTGAGTAATTATAGTATGACAATCTGTAAATAATTTAAGAGAGATTTTTTGTAATGTGTGAACAAATTTTTTTTTATGTAACACTATTGTTAATTCTTAATTATTCAAAATATTAAAAACTAAGTCAATGCAATTGTGGTAAAATTTTAATAGAATATCATAAGCATTTTCTTAGAATCAAATCAATTATTTTCGAAATATTTAATAAAATATTTAAACGCTACTTTTTAACCGGATATATTTGGTACGATCCATAAATATACCTCGTTTGTTGTAGCTTTAAACCATCATATGCAACAATATTCTAATCATTCTAAATTATTTTGAATATAACAAGTTCTCTTTGGAAAATTATGCTGCCGTTTTAATTAATTGTATTATGTATGATACATTGTTGCTCTTTGAATATTCCGCTATTTATAACAGTAAAATTTAAGCAAATAATTAAACGAGAAGCGTAATAATAACCAATTTTCCTTAAAATATAATGCGGAATTTTAAGTAGCCTCATTAGAATATAAATTCTTAATTTATTACCCAAATCAAATTTTTCAAATATTTTGTGGAATTCCAAATATTTCACAGGCTGCAGTATACCATGCATATATGAAACGACGTATTTACTTGCACATATTCCAAAAATGAGTATGTGTGCTTTAATACTTCCCGATATATTAATCATTATTCATTTGTAAATCATTCATTAAATAGAATTTGTTATATTTAATATTCACATGCATGTTTTATTAAATTTAAACTATCTATTATACACAATGTATGTATGTGTATGACTATCATAATATTTGATAATATTTTACCGTAATTTTCTCTTTATTGTGATTTCATTCTCATACATTATCTTATATGATAAATGAGTTTAGTTAAATGTGTTGTATAAGGCTTTTTGTTTTTTTTTTATTCTCTATCTTTAAATAACAATGAAAAATTTTTTCTCATATTTTTTTACAGTAAAATTATCATAATAGTAAAATACAATAATATATTACAATAATATACAACAGAAGAGAATAAGATGAGTATAATAATATAGTAGTAGTGTGTAAAAGAATGTTACTAGCGCCTTATAATTTTAAATTATTGCCTGCTATTAAATGCATAGCTTATTTGTTAAGCTTATTATCACTTCCAAAACATTTTTGATTCTTGTTTTTTGTTTTAAGACAAATTATTTTATTTTGCGTGCTATCTCTCTCTCTCACTCTCTTATTTATCATTTTATTAGAATTTCTGAGCAGTGATTGATAGCAGTACAATTTATTACCGACCGTATTGTGTAAACAATAAGTAGGTTATGTGATGGCAACAAATTTTGCATATCGAGTTTTCGGTGGGAACGTACTTCTCCATAGTAGGGAAGTGTAAATAAACTATTTTTAGCAACCTGTCGGTCTGTCGGTCTGTCGGTCTGTCCGTCTGTCGGTCTGTCGGTCTGTGTGTGCACGCATGTATCTCAAGTTCGGCTGAACCGATTTTGATGAAATTTTATATGTAAATTTCTTTCCACCATGACACGGATCGATCAACTTTTGGTATATATCAGGCCTCGGGAACTGCACTTTTTAGCGGGCCTGTTTTACATTTTTGAACATTTTGAAGAAAATATTCAACCGATTTACTTGAAATTTTATATATAAGCTCAGCTCGACCGTCCGCAAAAATACGTATGTTTTGGAAGAAATCAGGCATCGGCAACTACACGTTTACTACTAGCCAAATATACATTTTTGTGTATATAAAGAGAAATAATCAACCGATTTCATTGAAATTTAATATATGAACTCCTCGTATTAAAGCAATGAACATATAAATTTTTTGGAAAGATCAGGCCTCGAAAACGGATTTGCGGGCCGATTTTACATTTTTCACCATATCTACGGAACGAATTGATGGAATTTCTTGAAATTTGATATTTGAGTTCTGGTTGTTACCGAAACTAACTGGCGAGCATTTCAGGGAATTCGGGTAGCGCAAAGCGAAACTCTACTAAGAGCCAAATTTACATTTTTCTAAGTATGTTAACTATAAGCTTACTAATGTCCTAAAAATTGGAAAGAAGTATTTAACAGACATTTTTATAATATTCTGTAACACTTTCATTTAACTAGATAATACACAATGCGGTCGGTTATGTGCTGACCACATCAGATTTTTTTTTTGTATAAAATACTAACTTCGTTATAATGTTTTTATTTTATTTTTTTTTTTTTTGAAAATATTTCGTATTTATTGAAGATTTATTTCGTAATTTATTATTATTTGTATTTGTTATATAGGTTAGTAAGAATAAGTTTGTACAAAATTTTAAAAAAAATGAATAAAATGTCGAAATTTTATTATGATTTTGAAAAAATTAGTGAGTTTATTCTAAATTTTTACGAATATTTTAACAATATTATTGCATTTTCAAATACAATTAGATAAAATTATCAAAAATTTTTGATGCCGAAATCGAAAATAGTTAAGGCAATTGCGTAGTATGGTTTAAAATACATAATATGTAAGATGCATAATGTATTTTGGTTCCGCAATCTAATGGGCGACTTAAGAAATGTTTTTGAACTCTTAAATAAGGAAAAATAATAGAATTAATAACCCCACAATTAAATCCAAATCCATTTAAATCCAAATTATTTAATTTCAACTTAATTCACAACATCTTCTGCAAATAGTTCTTGCAGCCGATATTATAATAGAATAAATAATTTACAAATTTTACTAAAATTTAAAAATTGATTAAGTTAACTCGCTACGTTAAGTAGATTACCAATCTCAATTAGAAATTTTTAAATAAAAAAAGCTTAAATTTATAGCGTTTTATAATACCAACACAATGTAGACAATTTTATTTCAAGCATATTATTAAAAACACAACCCCCATAAGTATGCAATAAAATCCAATTACATTTTATTTTCAATATTATAAAACTAAACACTAATATAACATTAAAATAAAACAATATTTTATTTAAATTACCCCTTTCTTAACACTTTCTCTAATGAATTACTTTAAGAGAAAATCATTTCCATATAATTTTATTAAAACCAAATGCACATATACACATGTACACAAAACGATTATTATTATCATGTTTATTATTAATTTACACATCATCATTACCATACATAACAATAAACAAAGAAAATTTTTCCCCTATTTTAAAGATATTTGTAGAAAATAATCTCATCTACATCTTTAAATTAAGTTTCTTTCCCTCTATCTTCTACAAGTTCTTTAGATATATTTACTTTTACCTCGGAATAGCAGTCATTACAATAAGCATAAAACCATATAGAGAAGCAATAGAGCAACATCACATTATTTAGCTGAAAAAAAAAATAAGAAAATTCTTTAAGTAGACCAGACATAGTTCCCATACGATTATATTGCATATATGTAAAAGTAAAGTAATTTTAAAAATAGGAAAATGTTTAATATTATCATAATGGATCTATTTTTCTATCATCAAACATTTTATAATTTCATTGTCGCGGAAAATTATAAAAAAAATAAAATTTTTTTTTTCATATTCACAATTATATTTTGAATAACGTTCATTGTTTTCAAGGTCTTTTTCGTTCTGTTTTCATTTTTATGAATAAGCAATTTTTTTTTCTTGCACATAGATAAATGCATTTTCTAAATTCTATATATTAAATATATCCACGAATATTATATGTATAAGCAGTTGTAATGCATATAAGAGTATATTATTATAATGGGATTATTAAAATAGAATAAAAGAGGATAAAAATAGAATTTATGATTACTTATCACTTAATAGTGTGCATACGAGTATAATATAAAAACAAAATCTTTCATAACCCCTTGATTGTGTATTGTAATCTTAAAAATAATAATATTAAATTAAGGCACATATCCTTAGAGCAGATACCGTTTAATGATTTAAAAAACAAACACATTTTATTCAAAATTTCTACTCTATTATCATAAATCGATTTTTATAGCCTTCATAAAATGGTCGAGAACTACTACTATGAAAATTCGTAGCAAATATTTGAAGCAAAACACCTAAGAAAGTTGAATCTGTAGGACTATAGCATTTGCAAGCTGTTTGTGGAAGAAAAGACACTGAGATTAAAAGAAAGAAGTTGCTAAATACAGCTACGATAGAAGAATCGTAAATAATCGGCTGCCACAATCTGCACAAATTAACTGCGAAGATAGCTTCCAAAAAACTTCTTTCGAAGCCATAGCTGATAATTGGAAGCGGCACAATAACTTGTGATACCAGTACTTATAACTCCAGTACTTATAATCAACAATCTACTACAAAAAATAATAAAATTGTGTTTAAAATTTAAAAATAACTAATTTTTTACTTCTAATAAATGATTCAAAAACAATTCTGCCATGTTTTCTTTAATAAACACAATATAGAATAATTAATGAAAAAACATGGTATTAAATAAGTTAAAGTTGCATAAAAATAAATAACAATTCATCATAATTTTCTTTACATTTCAAGAATATTATATGTCCTGCATTCAAATTATCTAATTCCACATTGACATAAAATAATTAAGGATTTTTATTACATATAAAAGAAAATATTTAGTCCAATGTATTTACAATATTATATAAAAATTTATATATATAATCAGTGCTTGGATATTATATAAAGATGAACTGCAAAACAAGCATCTGTTCTATTCGTATTCATAAAATAAGAAAAATTTAAAATGTAAGAGAGACAGAGAAGGCTTTGTTTACAAAATTCATTCGAATAGCCAAATTGAATAAAGAGATACAGCTTTTGAGCCCCGGGAAAAGTATGTTAGGAAATTTGCTCTAATTCTACTGTACTCATCCCTAGATCAAATATTATTTTCTATATTTGACATTTTTTTAAAAATTAGTGACAGAGGATAATTTTATAAATTACAAAAATTTTAAAGAAATTTGCAATTTCTCTAATTTATTCAAAAATAGCATAAAATTCTTTAATATTTAAATTTACCTTACGAAACTTGGGGGTACAGAACTCCTCGTCAAACCTCGTCAAATTTGAATTTTGCAAAAATCGAAAAAGCATAAAGACCTCGAAAAAATTGGATTATTTATGTCCTTATATTATGCGTCCTTGTCACGACGTATGCTTATAAAATCTATCAAACCTGACAGCTTTACAAATTTTTAAGCTCAAATTTGTTTTAATACGCGGTTCGCATTTCATACGCTTGTTGCCTACAAAATAAATTAAAATTAGAATTGAAAAAAAATAACAAAAAATAAGCAATTTTTTTTTTATATTTTTTTTTTTGTAAAACAAATATTCTTTTTATTTCGCAGCAAATTCTTACCATTTACATAAAAATTTTTTACATTTAAATTAAATAAAATTTTTTATTTCAAACTCATATATCAAAAAATAAAAGACGACGTATATGAAATAAGTATAAGTACACACGTTCTTCTCAAATGTATGAATGTACTTGCATATACACAATTATACACATACATATTATATATTCAAATTATATACATAAATATGCACAATATTAGAAGAACTAATGAAAAAAAGTTTGAAAAGTCTTGTTTAGCTAATATTTCATATGTGAGTATGTATATGTGTGTACATTTTAATTTTATGATTTTACTTTGAAAATGGTCTTATGGGTATGAGCATTTTACATACATATATGTATATGGATATGTATGTGACTACATTGTATAATTGTAAATATATCAATTGTAGAATTTTCTCTTCAATTACTTTTGATAAAAGAATTTTTTTATTAAAATCCCAGAGGCAAACTTGTAAAAGTAAATAAATTTCTATATAGAAAAAAATTTACTCTACACTCAATAGTAGACATACATGTATACGAGTATATGTTTACATTTACAACATAGTTTGGAATCAAAGCATCATATAGATGTTATCATTTATTCCACTTTAATTAAAGTTTTATTTGATATTGTAAATTAATATACTAACAAACTTAAATAATATTGTAAATTTACATATATGTATACTTTCATTTTTGGTAAAGTTGAACTGAATTCTTAAATTATTAATATTTACAGATAAATAAGTCCAACCAACCTTTCAATAATTATAAAGTAAATTAATAATAGTAGAACAGTGACCATAATAATATTAGGGAGAACCAAATTCAATGGAAAAATTTAGCAAAGCTAAATTCAAAAATAAATAGTTTTAATTTCCAATTTTGTCCAATTCACCGAAAGCAACTAATTTCTGTTGTTATCACCACCAAGGTCGTCATCGAACGCCTATTAATACTAGTCGGTTATTTTGAGAAATTTGTCCGAAACATCGATTTTAATCTTCTATATCTCGTCTAGTACTGGCACACATTCCCGACCAGTCCGGCAACTGCGACATGTTGCATTAAAGAGCAACCCCAGTGAAGCCAAGTGCTCTCCCCACAACCTATTCCCCTTACAGATATTCATCAGCCCAGCCATGGCATCCCGAGATATCGCCGGAGGCTCCTCGTTTTTCTGAGATAGTACTTTGACCACATTTTAATCTCTGTTCCGCACGTAAACAGGATGTTACGACTACTTAAAACATGAATATTTGCCTCAACAAGCTGATGTGCAGAACTGTTTAGTACTTGTTCTTTTATATAATATAAATACACTTATTAAAGATACGAGCTGCTAAGAGAAAGATAGTCCTCCACCGCTCTAGATCCACATAATATGGTAAAGTGAACTGTGACTTCGAGAGAATGCAATATTAAAGAAATTTCGTTCTACTCCAACTACCACACTTTTATTTTTATTTCAACCTTTTATAGCAGGCGCAAGAGACAATTCAAATCATAACATGACTTTTTACTCAAGAAACGCATTTGGCAATCTGCAAAACCTATTCTGTGAAAATTTCATACTACAAGCAATTGCCGATTAAAATCGAACATCCTGTGTTATCTACATATTTTGAATTTCATAAATAATATTAATTATTTTGCATATTTTCTACGTATTGGCCTTCAATAACAATAATACATCTTATGTACACTTATACTCAAATGAGTAACATTTTGCATGTTTATTATAAGAATGAGAAAGAGAATAAAGTCAATACACAATATTTCTTTACGCAAACTATAATTTTTTATAAAAGAAATTCAAAATGATTTTATATAAATATCATGTAGCACATTTTCATTATATATGTATACAAAAATAAATGTATTAATTCATCATATTTTAAATTAATAAAATAAATTGCAATAGCTATAACATAAATTAGCCATGACCATAGAAACGAATACGTATACTGTTCTCTTTTTCATATTATAAGTCCAGGGTTGCCAAATATTGGGTTATTACTCAAAATAGCAGGATGGTTGATGCTATCGGGAAAAACATCGGGTAATTCGAATTTTATTTAATTTTGCTCAAACAAAATTTGCAGCTTTCAATTTTGAAAATTTCATTTGTTAAATGTTGATCAGTGTACAGTGACTCAAATTTAATCAGGTAATTTACACAGATCTTTGGTAGCGTTGGTTATACTATTCTCGCACAATAATATGTGTGCATATATAAAATTGTATAGAAAAATAAATGTGTTAAGAATAGATAATATTATGAGAACACAAACCTACATTATATTAAAAAGAAAATACATCGAATCTACCACAAATAGAAAAACATGTGTGAGACCATTAAGTCTTTTTTATTATATGTACGTATATTCATACATACATACATACGTACATAATATAAAAATTAATGAATTGTGAAAATCTCACACTCCCTGCAATGTCTACATAAACGATATACACGCAATAGAATACGAGAAGATGTTAAGATTCCGTTGATTTGTGTTGTTTCTTTTCATTTTATACTTTATTTCATCATTTTCTTTTTATACTTTATAAAAAAAAAAGAAAAAAGTTTTATAACACTTAGTGAAAATAGAACTTCAGTAATTGGTATTACTTATTACTCGTACATACATACATATGTATATTATTATTATGAATGTAATATTATAATAAATAAGATTCTAGTATAATTGTGTACAACGCAACACAATAAGCAATCATATTTGAAATATAATTTGAGGATTTTGCATATAGAATACAGTAAATACCAATTATAAAAAACCGGGTTTGAGGCACTGTTATAATTTTCGGTGAAAATTGAAAAATTAGATATTTGATAAACTTCGGTAAAAGAAATTATCTTACAAAAATCTTTAAATCTTAATTGCGTTTATCTTTAATAAAGGCAATTAATTTACCATTTCCCATTAACTTATGATTGAAATTTGAGCTTACAGAGAGAGGTTTTGAAGTAAGAGCCAACAAATTATTAGGGGTTCCGATATGCAAGACTTGTCGCTTAAGCAGAAATTAAATTAAAGAAAGAGCTTATGATATTGTTTTAGTAGAAAGAGGGAATCGTTTTAGTTTATCAATTTTTTCAGAAGGGCACCAGCAGAGTGTTAGATTTTAAAAAAAAATTAATTTAATAAGTTCTCAATATATTAGGGACCCCAGTTCTTAGGGTTGAATTTAGTTACACAATTAAGCCTTATATTAAGGATTAAATATTAGCTGGCTCTCCAAAAATATTAACCCTACTTACATATTGCCTCATTTATATAACCGATTTCTAAGTTCAATTAAAAGTAATCTCTCAGTTATTACATATAAATTTTTCAAATAGCTCAAGTGCAGTTATAATTTCTATACAATTTTCTCCTCTATCAATGGACATATTGTGTCTACAATAGAAATTCTGTGTCACAGTTGTAAAAAAATGATTATTATTACGTTTAATGTAAAAATAGCATACAAAACTTCTCACAAATTAAATAAATTTTATTAAAAAGTTTCATTCATTTACAATTGTATTGTACTTTTCTTTATTTTGTATGAAACTAATTTAAATTGGTTGAACGTATATGAGCCAACATTCATACATACATACACGTACGCATTCATACAATTTTCTATTAATAGATATAGAATTTTATTATTAGTAAATTAATTTGATCATAATGATAGCCAACGAATGTGATGTGAACTAAAAAAAAAATAAAAATCTTTTGACTAATTTATTTTTAGGAACGCAAATAAATTTTTTCTATATATTTTTTATTTTTCTTATAGATAAACTTAAACCATTAAATGATTTCTGCGACGGAATTATAGAAAAATCTTTATAGAAAGTTTTAATAAATTTTAAGAAATTAGCGACATTTTCCAGTCAAATGAATTAAAATGAATAGATTTTTTATGAAATTTTGTTGACAAAATTGTAAATTTAAATTACAATAATTAAATCAATGAAATTTGGAATAGAAATATTTTTGTACAGGAAACTTTATATTTTAATTCAGCAAGATTTAGACAATTGATTATGTAGAACTTTGACCGCATAATATTTATGTTGCGGATACAAAGTCCAAAACGAAAAATGTAGCAAGCGCCAAATATATTGTTCACAGCCAAAAATCTATTTCTTGAACTTAAACGCTATCAAAAATTAATTATTATAGATTATACAATTAATTTTGAGTAATTTTGTATGGGCCTACATTTATATTCATAGATGAAATACAATATTGCTATAAATTTAATTTTTCACTGAAATTAGAATATGTGTAAATATTTGGAGGATGAAAATGAGTATTTCGGCTTCCGGAATTGTTCGTATGTTGGTATGTAAATAAAGCAAATAACTATAAAACTATACAAAGGCCATCTTGTCGTATAAAATGCAAATATTTGTCTACTAATTATGCCTGATAACACGGCCTAATAATTGAGAATTCATGCCTTATCTCTTCGGAGATTAAATCGCAGTTCTTTTCAAAATTATTTTTTCTATATTATTTTAACATAAAATAGATGTCCTTATTCGTTCAATCTGATATTCCCTACTTAAAATCTTATACATATTATAATGGAGACATAGAACAATTAATAAAAAATATATCGAAAATATCAAAATTTCCATTACCAAAAATTATTTCTTTTGAAGCACTAAAAACTTGAAATTTTATGATTATATCTTGAATTATTGGAATGCTTTAGCAGCCAAATTAATTACTAATTTACAATCATAACATTGAACATTTTATGTATATAGAAAATTCATTATAAGCTCCATTAATTTCAAATCTTATTTATATTATTAAGAATTTCTAATCTATTATATTGCTCACATGAAATGTACGTATATACATATGTATATATAGGTATTATAAATTTTATGAACCAATTAACATTTATAATTTCAAACTGTAAATACAGATATCCAAGTTTTTTTTTTATTATTATTTATTTATGTGTTAATTATGCGCTGTGAGAATTGGCAATGAGGATGAATGTAATAAAAGTAAGTTAACAATTTTTAATTTCCTGTAATAGTTTACAATCAACTTAAATAATATAAAATTCGAATTATGCTCATTTATATACCGCATACTTCTGTAAAATATATTTTGTATAAATTAAGTTCGGTAAGTCAATGATTCAATGGAATGTTATAGCGAAAAAAAAAATACAAATCTGATATTCGTGCTTTTAATAAAATTTTGTTATCACGAAAAACAAAATCCTAATTATCAACTCGTTTAAATGGTGTAATTAAATATTAAAATATATTTTGCACTTTTGTTAAAATTAACTTAAGAAATTTTACAATGTGCTAGTGATTGTATTTAGAAATTTAAACTTGAACGATATCACGGTTAACGCGAGGAATCACAATTATTGCAAAGAGAAAAGAAATAAAATTGCCCTCGACTTTGTAAAGAAATGTACTAAGTTGCTGTACCTGTGGTTACAATAAATTTTTACTTGATATTTATGTTCAAGGAGCTTCTCAATATGGCGAAAAATAAACACCCTGTCAATCCATTTTCTGCTGCTAAAAATTGGGAAGCCATAATCTTTCCAAAAATGCGATATCGCTACGAGTTTTTCATCAAACTCTGCTACGGATATACTTTCTTCTTCACCCTCTACATCATGTGTATCTTACTACAGTGCTCATCACCCCTTAACGCACAATCCAGTAGCACCTCCATTTCACTTATTCTAAGATGCCGTTGTAAGAGACTCCGTCATCCAAATTCATGGAAATCTCTTAATACCTCATTCAGTTTGTTGTCTTCCTTCACCCTATTTACTGCTTATAAGGTATCGGACCACTTCCTTTTAATTGTAAACAATTCCAATCTGATCTTTGTTTACCGCGAAATCTCCTGCGGAGGGCGATAAAATATCATCGACTATATAATATAATTCATACAACATAGTAATTACACTACATTCAACGAACGAATCAACACTATGAAATTTATTATTTCATTCATTTTTAACAAAATAATTATAAAGAAAACAAAAAAAATGTTAAACAATTACATTTTAATTAGAATAATAATCGTTACAGTTTAGTTTTTTTTTGTTTTTGTTAAACAGAATTGCCATGCCAGTAAATGATGATGATAACATAATAATACTATTATCATAAAACAGAAAATTATTTATGCATTTCGGTCAGTGATAAACGCTTCAAAAGGCATTACTTTTTTAGATATTTTATTATTTTTTTCTTGTTCTTTCATTTAAATTAATTCTCATCGTATATATACACGCAGACAAAATTGCATATTAAAAAGTAAATTTAATATCAACTGCAACCGAAGAGTGAAAATATTCAACAGACAACTTAGAGGTACACAATATTTTAATGGGAATATCAGATGACCAAGACCAACAAATGATGTTCCCAGAACAGGAAAATAACAAGATTATCGACAAAGCAACACATACAAAATAGGTGTTTAAGTGAAAAAATTGTTTAGAAACAATTAATTTACAAAGTAACAATAATGCGAAGTAATAATGTCCCGAATTAATGTGTTCTCGAGCAGCAGAGACGCGTTGCTGTCGCTCCAGTCGGCTCATGTCACATCCAAGCTAATCTGAAGCTGCTTTATTGCACTTGTGGAATTGACATCGGCAAACAGAGTCATCGATCATTTGGTTGCGTGCTCACAGTAGACATGTCGGCAACAAAGTCGCCAATGAGCTGGCGCGGAAGAGATCTGGGGCTGACTTGATGCAGTCGCTGCCTTTCTGTGGGCTTCTTTATTCTGCCTTATGGGCTACATTTACCTGTCTACTTGGGGCGGAGTACGACTTTTACTAACAAAATTCGTAGCTAAATTGTATTGTTAACGATTTTCAATATCACTCAACTATGCAATACACATACTTATACACAAGTTTTGTATAAGAAAAATCGGGATATATGCACATATAAAATTATCTTAATTTAGCTTAACTGCACAATCTCTGTATACATGTATATACATACACACTGATTATTAGTACAACAATATAAAACTTAATATCATTGTTGTTTCTTTTCTCTCAATTTATAACCGACTATGAGTATTATGTAAATACTTTATTGCAATCAACTAAAATTATTTCATTTTTTATAAAATAATTGTGATAAAAATTAGATTTTTTATTTAATTTTTGGAATATACAAAAATAGCATTGCACACAACCACGTTAATCACACAAAAATAAAAAAAATAAGAAAAAAAAACTCAATTAACTTTTGTGGCTTGATAATCTCATTTATATGATGTGGGATGTGGGCCATAAAATTTAATAAACAAACACACTCACTCGTACATATATTTCATACACACGTAAACACGAACAATTCAAGAGCAATGGTTTTTTATAAAATGCAATGATGAAAATTTATAAAACGCGTATGGAAAATTTTATCGCGTTAATCTTTTTATTTAACAAAAATTCAATATTAAAATTTTCTATTTAATAATTATTATTTATGAATTTATTTTGCATGAAAATAAAATTATAGTGAATATTAAAATATTTGGAAAAATAAAATTTTAATTAATTTTTTTCTTTTTTGCTAAAATAAAATTTTATAAAAATACCAAATGTAAAATAAATACCACATTTTTGTTTCACATAAAAAACAAAAAACATTTGTAATCAAAATGTTTTTCTAATCAATATTTTATGCTTCAATTAAACAAACCAATAGAATTAAAAATTCAAAAAAAAAAATAAAAATTATGATAAAATGATTGCATTTTGCGGTTCAATGAAAAATAATATAGAAAATGGAAATTTTTTGAAATGCACAAAATTAAAATTTTAATAAATATACAGAGAGATTCCTTAAAAAATTTCAATTTAATGAATTCTTTCATCAGCATTTGATAAAAATTTTCTATTGTTGCAATAGTACAAGAAAATACTGGAAGTGATTCTACCATGTTCTACATGAGCCAGACAATTTGTCGTCCTTTATTAACCGAAGAGTAAAATATTATCCGTAATCTCTAATACATATACTGTAATCTGTATGATTAAACTATAATAAGCTCCAACTTTGGTTTAAACTTGAATTGAAGTATACGAACGCCATAAATTCCGTTCCGAATTAAATATATTTCATGTTGAGAAAGTTAGTCGTTTTATTGAATCCGGTTCGGGTTCAACAATATTTTTGATTACAGAATACAAATGAGTTATTAAGTATACGAAAAACTAAAGTGAAGAATTTTTTTCTTGCAATAAAAAGCCTGTATGGAAAAATTCCATTTAGTCAAGTGTTTTTTTTTATTCAATTAATTAAAATTAATTTTAAAAAATTTTGAATTCAAATTGTTAGCATTTATAGAGCTTTTTAATTTCAATTTATTCAATTTTAAATCAATATAAATTATACTAATATTTGACCAAATACACAATATTAATCATATATAGTCACTTTATGTGAAAAATTCATACTTACCCGCATCATATACCTCACTATATATAACTAAATTAAATGGCACCGCAATATATTTGAGTAATTCTAATAATTGAATTGAATTGGAATTCATTTAAAACCACAATTTAAAACGTGAAAAATTAGTAAATAAATATTATTGAGCATCGATTATTGCGTGAAAATATAAAAGAGGTTTTCCAAAAGCAACAATATATTGCCTATAATACTAACTTGTCCAATCATTTCCATACCCAATAAATATTCACATATTGTAAGTCTGAATTGTATACTACTATCTGTGAATAGCTGTCAATTTGAAGCCATTATTAAATATTTAATAAAGATAAGTGACACCTCACCTCCTCAATAATTTAAAAAGATCCCAACCAACAAAGAATTAATTATTAATTGATTCTATTATTGGCTGAAAGTTGCATATTACATCACAATAGTTTTAGAAATTAAATTTTGTTTAAATTTGTTTTTGCATTATAATTGTATCCTTGTAAATTTCTTCTCAGTTGACTTTAACAAACCCCTTTAAAATTCTTCTTTCTCCATTACAGCATACACTGTATTTACCGAAGTATTTCCTGTAGCAAAACTCTAGTGGTAATTCACTATATTTAGCAGATTGAAATCTATTATTAATTCAAGAATATATGTATACAATATTTGTAATAATACAGCTCTTCTATAACCCAATTGTCAATAATTAATAAAAAACCTTACTCTTGTACGTTGTTAGAAATCATTTGCTCTAAAATTTTAAATTTATTTTAAATAAAATATAAAATTATCTTCAGTTACTAGAAATAATCTTTAATTATTATATGTTTTTAAATTTATTATAATTAATGCCATTCTGAAATCGGATTAATGAATTCAAAAAAAAAATTTCACCAACTCTATAATATTTTATAAATCCTTATGACAAAATTTATAAAATCCATAATGATTAAATTATTAAAATTTTGTATATATTTGGCACTCTCGTATATCGTATGGTAAAATTTATAAATCCGATTTAAGTATTATTAATCTTTTTGCTATATAATTTAGAATTTAATAAATTAATCTTGGAAAAATATATAAAAAAAAATTAATAAATTGTAAAACAGTTTAAAATAATCTCGATTTTTAAATTCGTAATAAATCAAAAAAAATTTTTTTTTTTTAGATTTAATTTCATTTATATAAAATGAATTCAACAGATAATCATGTCAACACCTACACTTTACAAAATTTTTTTTTTACCGCATGTAAAATGAACAATACTCGTGTTGGTTTTTTTTTATATTGTATTATTTTTTTTTAATGATATCCAATTTTTGGTTATCATCCGTCCATTTAACATAAATTTTAACACTATTATTAAAAAAACAAACAAAATAATTAATTTATTTGAAAAAAAAAAAGAAAATTGTTGCTTTCCCGCCTCATTTGAATTTTCATTTTTTAAAACTGTAATTCCGAGATTTTAAGTGAAACCTTAACCTTTAAAGTAAGTGGTGGAAATTTTTTAACAAATTCCTCGAACTGGTATTTCACCTCCCTCCCAAATTCTCCGTAAGTGTTTTACGTACGATAACAAAATTAACACTAAGTAAGAGAGCATAAAACAGTATGAAGTTGTAGAGAATATGACAGCGTGAGAGAGAAATATAACGAAGTAGAATTACAAGAGAAAAAGCGGAACGTGTAAAATTTACTGCCACGGTCACCTCATCGTTTGAAGGTAAAAATGTATGTTTCTAGTATATTGTCTTACGCGGCTACTATAAGATACACATAGGACAGCTAGGCCTGTTGAGATACCGCTGAATTTAAAAAATTCCTCGCTTTCACAAGAAGCAGTCCAAGGTTTTCAATAATCGACTAAAATCCCAGTTAGTTTTATTCGCAAGATCCGTAGTTTGTAATAGGAAAAATTATCCAAGGCATTTCCTCTCCAAGGCCGAACATAAGCAAAGAAAATGAGCCACCCTGTCGTCTTTCTCCTCATCACAGCAACTCTTACAGAGATCATTCGCACTTCGACCCATCCTCCTAGCGTGTTCGCCATTAAAATTATGTCTCATTATGACCCCTGTCACAGCTCCAATATCTCTCCGAATAACTCGATTTTAATTATAAATAACTAAATATTTTAATTTCAGCTTTCTAAACGCAGAGCACATGCTAATCCAAGCACTTTCCAAATGACAAATATATAACCTTCAAATAAAGTAAATGAGGAAGCTTTACTCACTTGGAAAACCGGCTAGTATGTGCCGAAATGTTCGCTAGCATAGAGAGTGTAAGACATTTATGTACATATGTATACACAATCGGGAATGTAAAATAATAAATAATTTAATCATTGACCCATAATGTTCAGTCTGAATTATTGTGTATACCTATTCACAATATACATATTCACAATCTCTATATAAATACAATATTGAATTTAGAACACTTTTAAAATAAAAAAAAAATTTTTTTTTTTTAAAGAACGGAAACTCATTATGTCCATAATAAGAATATTAAGTTTTTATTTATAATTTTTTTTTTTTCAAATTTTGATTGAAATGAAAAAATTAATTTGATTCTAATGAAATTGTAACTAAAAATAAAATAAAAATAAGAAAACCAAAAATGATTTTAAATCCAAAATAGAGAAATTAAACGATTTTTTACTCATTTAAAATTAATTCGGTCAAAACAATTGAAAATTTTTCGCTTATTTTTCATTCATCTTATATAAAATCTACTCAAATATAGCAAGATAAAGATTAAGAGCACTAATTCATTATCATCAAATACTTGTTATACACAATATAGAAAATCTATATATGGATTTAATGTTTAATAACAATTTAAAGAAGATTGAAGCTATACACAATCATCTATAAGATGAAAAATATGGAAAAGAAAGAATAATTATTTCCTCTGTTTCAGGATTTAAAGTTCAAATTTTTTTTGGTAATTTTTTGCTTGATCCTTGTGTTGCCGGTCATTTATACGAAGACAATAGGAAAATTTTCAAACACTTTCACTTAAAAAAATTAAATTGTTGGTATGTGTGCACGGCTACCAATTTTAGTTGAAAAATTTTATTTTTTTTGGTATTTAAAGTTCATTAACATTTTAAAGTTCTATTTTATTATAGAATTTTATTAATTTTGAAAGACAGGAATTCTTACTTGTTTACGGTCGTATATCTGAATAAAGAATATTCTAAGAAAATAATTAATTATTCTTATATACTGTATGTTTAATGTAATTTCTAAGAATTTAAAATTTTAAAATAAGAAATTAAAATTAATTTATTTAGAATATTTTATTATTTAACAAAAAATTTTTTGTATATTAAAATATTCCATCAGATTATGTGTCATAATATTATACAAAAAGACAAAATTGTTTTAATATGCAAATTATGTTTAATTGATACTTAGTGTGATTCTTATTCTAATTAAGAATATACACAATAGGAGTGTCAACGGAAGACACTATACTGCAGTTCTGTTCTAACATATGCAATGGACTAGTTGTTAGAAATTCTACACAGATGTCTTTGTTGATGTTACCAAGGCATTTGATAACGTAAATTATGAAATTCTTTTGAATGAACTGCATAATATTGGTTTTAAAAATTTTTCTTTTAACTGGTTCAAATCTTGACTATCTATTAGAACATAAAGTATTAAGATTAGTGTTAGTCTTAGCAGTAGTTAAAATGTTTATTTGAGGGTGCCACAAGATTCTATGTTGGGTGGTATTTTTTTAAATATATAAATTCATTATTTTATCAAAAATTTAAGGGCAAAACTAAACTGCTTTTGACGATGATACTGCGGTGTCATATAGTTCAGTTAACACATTAGGTGTTTTGTGTGATACCAATTATGACTTAAATACTTTCCGAAATCGGTTTACGTATCACAAGTTTAATAGTAAGCGACAAAACTAAATTAATGATTTTAAGTCTGAATGCTCACATAGTGACTCTTGATATATACTTTGTGTTTCCATACCATTGATTGTCCGAAAAGTGAAGTAAGGTGAATCAAGTTTTCTTCGATGATAATGCAATTTGTAGTGAGTCTTGTTCTTATATAAATTGTCAACTGTATTCTACTGTACTATAAATTTCTCTATATAACAATTAAAATGATTTTCACAAAACCAAAATAATAAAATGTGAATAAAATATTAATCTGTAAACTGCAATGCACCATTCAAAAAATTTTATTTTACACTATAATTTAGTAGAAATTTTCATATCAGGAATTCTCAATTCACAAATTACCATCAATAAATTATCAAATATAAACCAAAATGAATGAGTTTAAAAATCCAATATGTAAAATCAAATTGAACTTTTTTAATTTATTAATAGAAAAATAAATTTTAAATCCTTATTCAACTGAGAATTCTGACAACTTAAGAATAAAATCAATTTCATATTATGCAATACAGAGAAATGACATTTTTACAAGTATATAGCCTAAATCAACAACGTATTTAGTAGTGACAAAAAATTTCCGTATTCCTATCAAATGTCAATTGAAAAAATGTCATAAAAAAGATTTAAGAATTTTGAAAAATAAAAAGAATTTGGAACAAATTGTTAGCATAAATGGTCTCTTTTATATATTATTTTAAATTTGAGGCATATTTATGTATCCATATGCATGTATGTGACCCAAATCAATAAAATCTAATCTTTAGTGTACTTTAAATAAACACACATGCACACATTGTTTTAAAATACACACTAACACATACTTATAATGCATATTAAGGCAAAATTCAAAAATGAGAGAAAAAAAAAATTACGCATAAAAATTAAATAATTTTTTCATTTTTTTTGGGTCAGAAGAGAAGTCAGTCATATTTTATTCAATCCTCTTTAGTTTCATTTCATTTATTCTCATTCTTTTTTCTTCATTTTGACATGCACATATTTAAAATGTTGATCCTTTTAATGCTTTTGGTGTTTTTTATTATATTTTTAATGCTTGATTGATAGATATTTAAATATTGTGTGTTTAAAGGAGAAAAATAAATATTTTTGTTCATATATATAGATACATACATAAATATATTTTATAAAAGGACATTTTTATGGAAAAAAAAAATAAAAAAATTTGGGGAAAAATTAATATAAAACTTTTGGAATTTTGAACAATAAAATAAAAGTATGAAAAAGTATTTGGGTTTTTAATATGCTGGAAGAGATAGCTTTACGAATTAAATATCACGACACGTGTGCATATGAAATGTGCAAATTAGACACATGTAAAATTATTTGAATGAAGTGTGTACAGTTTTAGACGACTCAGGCATCTAACATTTTATAAAATCTCAATATACACCCTACAGTCTTCCAATCAGAAATATAATGTCCAACTACTTGATACGCAAGAAATTCTACATAAGATTTTAATAAAACAAACTTCATTTGCTTAGACGGTGAACAGTGAATTAAATGCACATGAGATTAGATCGAATTTAGTGTTAAAGTATTTTCAAGTATTCAAGAATAATGTTGTCCTATCTTGGGTTCCAGTAGAGGTCGTCATAACTAGTAATGAAGGGGCCAACCGCTTTGCTAAAGGCGGGATGAAATCAAAAACCATTGATTTTTAATTATCCTGTAATCTATTATAATGCGTTACAGGATCCAAAAACTGCTCAGTTTTGTAGAATGAATATTGCGGTATTTGATCAGGAATCCAATACATTCCAAGTTTATATTATAGAAAATCAAACACACCTTATGTTTTGCAATAGTAGGAAAGCACCAATGACAGTTTTAACGTACCAGATGCGGTTTGTTCTGTCATATGTACATTTTGAAGTACAAATTTAATAATACTTTCGTGCCAACGTCATTCAAATGTAAACATGCACCATGCCATACTAAAGTCTAACATTTTATACAGTCTCAACATTTATTCGCTTTAGATGCATAATAAAAGCATTTGGAAGGCAATTAATAGAATAATTTGAATTTCCGAAATTTCAGTCTAAAAAAAGTTTTTTGTTTCCTTTTTATTATTTTTAAAGTGTTCTTCATTATAATTTTTGTACAAAACGGAATTCATTAATTCCAAAAAAAAATGTTATTGCCCAACTTTTAGTTTATCAAAACATTCAAATAAAGAGAAGGAATTCTGAAAAAAAAATATTTTTTGATTAAAATTTCGTTTAACTCAAATTTAAAATTCAAAGATTTGAAAACAATTTTTAACTTTATTTAGAGAGAAGCATACTCACCATGTTACACAATATTGAGGTACATACATAATATATGCAATATATACAATATATTTTATAAAAACAATGATGTACACAGCATACATAATATGAAAATTAATTTTTTGTTTCTTTTAGATTTTTCATACATATGTGCATTCAACAGTATGTTATCATACAAAGTAGGTCAACTTTGATATTTTTCGTTTTATTTTAATTTCAGAATTTTCCAGACAAACTGGAGCAAAATTATATGGATTTTTTTTTTCAACATATTAAAAGAATATTTTTATTCATACAAATATAATAAATAACTTCATTACATACATTCATTTTATTTTAATTTACTGTGAATAAGACTCAGAAATTTTCAAAATTATGTCATTTAAAAAAAATATATAAATGGGAACAATAGAGTCATAAAAAAATTACTAGAATAAAATAAAACAAACGCTATTGTACAGAATTTTTATGATTTAAAATTTAATAAATTTTTTTAAATTAAATTATAATTAATTAAAATATTATGCTCAATTCCATTTATGATTAGATTAATTTTGAAATTCAATCATGTACCTGTGTCATTATATCGACAAAGTGAAAAGCTCAACTAATTTTTGAATTGACGGTATAATTTTAATGAATTAGCATAATTGAGCTATTCCATTTTTCAAAACTGTTTTTCAATAGTATTGGTCATAATTTCAAATTTAATGGTACCCGACAAGAGAGAGGTAATGATTTAATGCGATTTAATGCCCGAAATTTGCTACTAAATGACCATCAGGATCCATAATAAGGGTGGTTTTAGTACTGACTGGTGAAATAGGAAAGACATAATACTAGTGTAGAGACTATAGTAGGATGCTTCAGGACTAAATAAAATTTTGCTTCATGAATTTTGTAGTGTCTCTCGGACTGAATAACATTAAGGGAGGGGGAGGGGGGCAGTAACCGGCAATTGACATGGCGACGTGCGTAAGTATGTGATAATGTTATAGACATCACTGGTATCCTGTATTTTGGTTCTCTCTAGAAGAAGGGCATGTATAGAATTAAGAATATGATTTCTTAAATTAGAACTCATAGAGCATGTAGATTTTCGTTTTGAAGCGGAACTGGCCCATAGCTTTTCTCGTATTGGTAAAAGAATGAATAGATAAGATGAAATTTATAATTTAAATTATTATTTTTTGGCCTTTTTTATTTTTCATTAACATATACTTATTGTTATATCAATAAACAATTTTCTTATTTTATATTATTATTCTAATTTATAGTATACGATTGAATTTACACTACACAATTACGTCAATCTTTAGTCCATACTTTCGACTATATACATATATATCTAACGCATCTACAAGTACTTTGCACTCCCTATACTATTAAGATCAAAGTAAAAAAAAAATATTCATCATTTTCTCCCATTATTTAACTTCTCTCTTTTATAAACTAGATACACAATGTATGGTATACAAAAAAAAAAAAGCCGCAAATTTTCTCAATTTAATTTTTTTTCAATTTAAAACTGATTATTCTTAATTGAAATCGAATATTTGTAACAATTTCTTATTTATTGTGATTCTCTACATATTTTTGAAAATTATAAATTGCAGTTCAAAACTTTTTGATTGTTGAATTGACGAATACAATTTTACAATAAAAATACAACAGAATACGAAGTGCAAATGATTTTGTCTATACATGACGGTGCTCGGGAAATTTTACCGCAGAGCTGTTGAGAATGAACAGAACCGGGGTTTGCACTCTTGCGAATTTTTTCACCATGCACTGCCTAGTAAGGCAGTAGACTGAGGAGTGATGTATTACCTGAATAGGCTGAGCAAATTGTGCTCCTCTCTGCGGAGGTTTTGTGTGGATGGTGAAGAAACCGCAGTGCGCATTCGTTGCGACTGCCCGGTACTGGCTGTTCTGCGTCGCAAGTGTTTTGGACAGGCTTTCCTATGCCAGGAACTGCTTTCCAACTATCTTGGGGATATCTGCAGCTCTATACGCCGGGCGAGGGTATTATAGGTAGAGGCGTGGGAAAGCTGCGGTGACTCAAAAGGGTCTTTCTACCCCACTCGGTTCCCTTAAATATCTACGAATAATTGATGGTAGTAGCTAGTCAGATCGAATGAATTACATATGTATTAATATTATTAAATGCGTTTAGCCTGTTAAGAGTGAGACTGCATTAAGAGAAAGTAGCTTATCTAATTTTAAAGAACATCGGAGTTCAAAATCTTATTTTAAATCATCAGTACACATTAAATTTAGCATATCCTAAAAATTATATTATTACCGCAATTTTAAAAATTAAATAAGCGTATTACCAGATATTTTCTAGAATTTGAATTAGGTACTTGAAATCAAATTAAAAAATTATTTATCAACCGTATACTTGTATACATATATTTTATTTTATCAGCAAAATAATTACTATTTACATAAAATTTTGTTCACTACATAAAAAGTAATAATTTAAGCGGAAAATGGAAATGTAAAACTTAAACTAAATTTTACATATAAAGCTTTTCAAAAACAAATTAAATTTTCTATGATAAATTTTGCAATATAACTAGCAATTTTTACTTACTATTAAGTCAAATTTATTTATCTAGTTATATACTGAAATTTCGTTGGAAAATATTTTAAAAATTAATTACAAAATATAAGAAAATATTTCTATGTTCTTAATTAAATTTTATATGTACTAAAAATCTAATTTTAAAAACAACTTTTACGATAATTCTAATTATTCAAATATATACATACAAAATATATTGCATATACATATACAAATGTTAGATATCTTGCAAGTATTTTCAAGTATTAAATTAAAATAAAGAAGTAAGCTAGTTTACAGAATTTCCCGATAGTGCAAAATTTTATAAAAAATATTAGTCACTTAAAAAATAACAAAAATCTGGCGTGATTTTCATATGTCATTAAGACTTAACTGTCCTGTTATGAAATTTAGTACTAATTTTCAAATAGCAAATATTTTGTTATACTCAAATATGTGATATAAGAGCTTGCCCCGAAAAATATGATTTTTTTTGTCGTGATGTAGAAAAAAATCAGTCAAGCTAGATTATTGCTCAGTAAATTACACGACTCGTAGAATGTAATCAACAATTTTAGTAGTATACATGGTGATAGTATTTTATTAGTTTTTTTGCAATATGACGGTAACAAAAGATTAGAGTTCCAGTTACGAAACTTTCTTTACCAATTACTATAAATTAGATATAGGTATTTTTTTATTTGTTCTACGATATCCTTAAACAGCCACACCAAGTATGATTCATTGTTTAAGGTAGCGATTTCGCCAAATTAATGGCTTGCCAATTTCACGTGTGAATGTAAATAGAATGAAAAAAATTTCCCATCTTATAAGTCGAGAATATAATAAATTTATAGTAAAAATATTATTATAACAAAATTGTAGTAAATTTTCATATATGTAATAATTTAGAACGTACACATACATATGCATATTATAATATAGTTGAATTAATTATAAACTTCAACAAGATATTATATTTTAGTTTTACTATTCTGTAAGGCTTTTATGCATACTCATATATTTCTACAACAAGCGGAATATTAATATTAAAATTTTAACAGAAAGTGAATAGATAGCAATATAGTTATACAACATACACATAAACATGCAACAATATACACTATACTTACTCTTATTACTTTATCATTAATAATAAATGGGTGAAAAACCATTTCAAGGTCAAAATATGTTATATGTATGTATGTACATTTTAATATATACACAAAGAAATAAAAATTTTGAAAAAGAAATTCTGAAAATGGAAAAAAAAATAACAAAAAAAAAAAAACAATAAACTTTTTAAAGAATAACAAAAATTTAAAAGGAAGTGTTAATTAACAAGAAATTTCTCTGGATATATTTTAAAATATACACACATATAATATGTATATACAAACACTCTTATTACGTAATAATCTCAGAAAATTTTATTAAATATATACACATATACATCGACGTAAATCGACTCAATTCAAGAGCCTAAATTAAGTGCAAAAAGAGTTATGAATTGTTAGTAATTTGAAGAATTCCATTCCTTACAATCTTGTCACATTATGCTCATACTGCCTTTTATAAACATATACAGAATATTTGAAATCCTGCTCATAACTGGAGATAAGAACTTCAAATTAACCCAATTCATAATTATCGGAATTTCAAGACAAAAATTCAAATTCAAGAAATTTTTTTAAACGTCAAAAATTGAAACAAGTACATATTATGTAAGTGTCATGTGCGATCTTTTATTTTAGCCGTTTTACTGGTCTTTTTGTCAATAATGTATTTTAAGATTTTTTCAATCTATAAGTATATCGTTTAAAAATATGGAAATTCTATCCAATTATCGAGTATTATCAGATATTATCAAATTACTACTAGGAGGGTCCCGTTTAAAACCCTACTAGTAAGCAGAAACTATTTTTATTTTTTATAAAATGCAAACTTACTACTTGTTGTTTGACATACTTATATTATACGTAACACAGTTTGACATAATTTACGTAATGTATATGGATTTCATTTGATTTAATTGATATTAAAAACTTATTCGATTTAATTTTGTTTCACATCTCTGTAATAAAAAAATTTCGATACTTAAGAAATTATCTAAAAAATTTTTATGCAAATTCACTTATTACTTAAACATATGTTTGTATAATGTACATATAATATTATATTTCGTAATATTTTGATGTTATGCTAAATTTACAATGACAGCTAGTTCAAAAACACAAACTATATGCCATAATAACTTGTACATAACAATAATAATAATAAATATGAATAAAATATGCAAAATATTATCTCATAAAAATTTTCAAAAATATGTCATTCGAAAGATTATAAATATACACAACATTTGTGACAACATAAATTATAAAGTATATATAATATGCAAATGTATTTATATAACTATATTATGGTTACGTACTTGTAACCACACTTATTACAAAATTGATTTTATAACTTAATTAAAATTTTAGCATACAAAGTGAAATATTAATTTTTTTTTATCATACAATGCCAATTAGCATCTGTCCCAATATTTTTTAAAAAATCTTGAAATTTTCATAGTAATTATAATATTATTTTATTCAGTTAAAAAATTATTAAGATATTTAAGAAAGAATTTTATGAGAATGCACTTGTAAAAGTATACGAGTATATAAAAGTATTAGGTTTATAAAAATATTATTAAAATGTATAATTTTAAAACTTAATAATATTTATTAACAAAATAAAGCTTTGTTACATTGTAAATGTACATAACATGGTATTTTTTTTTATTTTTAAAACTCTTTTGAATTTGACCTATAAATTCAATACGATATTGAAATGAATATTTGCCATATTACAAAATATCAAACAAATACCGTATATTTATAAAATAGACAAAATGTAAAATATGTACATACATAAGTTTATAGAATAAATTAATAATGTATGAGATATTCACAGTTATACTTATATATACTTTCAATTTTATCATTTTAATTCAAGTAGGATATAGAAATAGAAAATTTATATGTACATATGTACATATTATATTATATTGACAGAGGAGAACAGAATATGGTCACCATATTTCATAATAGATAAAATTTAATAAAATATTATTATTTATGCGATATCAAAAAGAGTATACAGGGTATATACCCTTAACAATAACAAAATTTGAGCAAAATATTTGACAAATTACATGATAGATAGGTTTTTTTTTTAAACAATATGGCACTGCAGATCGGCACAATCCTGAACACTTCTGAATTTCAATTATAATAGATTAATAAAGTTGGGTCAAACCAATGGTTTGTATTGTAGCACTTTTCCCTTCAACAAGTGAAAATACTGCTTTTAAAAACAGTCTATGTATATCCACCACACTATTAAAATTATTTTCATTTATAAACGAAACTATTTCTAGGATTGCATATATTTAGGATGAACCATTTATGCAGTCTTTGAAATAAAGCAAAATTTAATATAAACAGGGGTTAACATAATCCTCGATTTTAAGGGTTAATTGTGTGAGTTAAGAAAAATAATTATATTTTTTAATTTTATGGAATTTACCGTTAGCTTTTTGTGTTTATAGAAATTTGAAAAAACTTGCGGTTTCAGAAATATAAGGTGTCAAAAATGCAAATTTTACAAATTTCAAGAGGCCATAACTTGAGAGTGGGTGGAGACGGAAAAAAATTTTCTTCTAACGAAATGAACTACTTGTTATTGTCTAAAAGTCCCTAAAATTTCAAGCTTCTACAGGCTGGGGTCTAGAAGAAAAACGACATCAAAAATTTGGAAAAAAAGGACTTTAGATAACGGTAAATTTGAACGGCCATTTTGTTTTTCTAAAGTTTAACTATAGTATACCGCGATAGGGGAAGCAAGCCATTGCCTTTCTGCGTTTGCAAAATTTCAAAAATGCTTATGGTTTCATTGCGACAAATAGTTAAAATAGGCCATTTTTAGTGCTTTGGGGGGGTATAACTTCTAGAGGGGGGGAGATAGGTAAAATTTTTGTTCTACGAAAATAAGTTTCTAGTAAAGATCTATGTACGTATTAAATTTCAGCTTTCTATCTTTAAGAATGTAGAAGTTTTGTAAACAGACACACGGACGGACGGACGGACAGACGGACGGACGGACGGACGGTCGGACGGACGGACAGAGTGAAACTAATAAGCACTTTTTTTCAAAAAATTTTTGGAAAAGTGCTAAAAAGGCTCAATTATAGTAAGTTCAATTATATTACATAATGTAATGCATACTTATATGTATAAACTAATTGATGTTTAATTTTTATTGTCATTATAATAAAAAGCGCTATTTAATTATATTTTTTTTTAAGAATTAGAAATTAAGCTATAATACAACATAAATTTTTATAGTGTCCTGTTCCCAAGGTTATTGAAATCATAAATCTGAGCCTTACAATTCATCAATTGAAAAATTATACCATAAACCAACATTCCATTATTCTGATTATATTATATTGATGACAGCTGCTTGCAAATGAATTATAATTTACAATGAAACACTTTGTACTTTAATACTACAAACTAGTTAATATGTAAACAAAAACTGCCATTTATACATACATATACTTAAATGACGTACTTATGTATGTCTAAATATGTACAATATAAATATACTTTAGAAGGTATGTAAATACGTATGTGTGTTTCAAATAATTTGCATTAAAATAATGATAATATGGTTTATTTTTTATTGTTTTAGTTAATAAATTGCTCCAATACTTATATGAATAATATTATTATATTAGATACTGATATAATTATTACAATTAATACATATACAAATGAAAATATTTTACCAAATATAAAATGTAAATGCCTAACGGTTAATAATGATAACAAAATTAAAATAATTATTTTTTGTAATAAATTCTAGTACGTAAAATTGAATTTAAATAATTCTACTAAAGTAAAATTTGTTATACATGTATGAATATTTCCAAAAATTAGAAAATTAATTATTGTAATTATTAATATTATAATGTCCAATAAAATGTATATTTTATTTTATCGATAAATAATAATGTACCCTTAAATTTATTCTTCTTATCTGAGTATTTCGCTGTTATAATAAGTTTTTAAATATCGAGGTATAAGGCTGTGAAATTGTGCACTAATACTATAACTAATTACTCAGCTGCTGTTTACTTATATAAAAAAATCTACGATTTAATCTTAGTCTCATGAAAGTTGTGACTTGTGGTGTGTGTAAGCCCTGTTTAACGTCAGACTTTATTTGAATGAAATTAATAGAAATTGCTTTATTCTCATCAGATTTACTGTCAGATTTTTTAAAAATAAGATGGCGTCAGTTAATTTTTTGGGGCAATTTTTTTGAAGCATGGATTTCACTTAAAATGCGATATGTTAAAGGTCATCAAACTTTATCGTAGACTTAATCTTAAATTTTGTCTCATATGTAAACAGTGCCTAACTCAATTTATTTTTCACTATTAGAAACTAATAAGACGAAAGTACTCAAACATTATTAAATTGTTTGCCTCTTAGTTATGGTTTTTGTAAGTAATGCGTGTTCTTTTATTCAAATCCGGATATCATACGACCTCTTTCGTGAAAAAAAGAAATCGATTGACTTTCAATTTCTATTTTATGCAATATCATAATATAAAACAACCTTTCAAAATAAAATACATATGAGATTTACATATAATTAATCGCGAAACCTAATAAAATATCACTTAAAAAAAAAATCATAAATTTCCCAAAAAATATTTTTTTTTGTTTTTGGCAAATTAACCCTTAATTGTGATTTTAGCTAATATTCACACCTTTCTTTAATCAAAAATTAATTTTTATTAAATAAAAGAATTTTATTTTTTTTATTCTTTTCTTCATAATTTTATCTAACCTAATTAGATAATTTTTAATTAAAAAAACGAAAAAAAAAAATAACCGGGCGGGCGGCGTCTATACAAATACATACACATATGTATGTGTGTTTACTTATACGTAAGTCAGATTAATATCACATATAGAATATTACATAATAGCGCCATATTACATGTATTATTTGATATTGTGTTATTTATTATTAAATGTTTAACTTTTGATAAAAACGAATAAATAAATAAATAAAAAGATATGAAGGCAAAAAATACAAAAAAAGTATACATACATATATATAATAAATAAATTTCCCCAAAAAAAAAATTATTTATTTTTACAACCTACGGTTATATTATGATATTAATTACATTTTTAAGTAAATTTATCATAATTCTAAAAGGTTATCTATGCTTTTATAAATACGTACATAGAAATATTTACGATAATCATATACTTATGTATATCGTATAATTAACCATAAGGCTGTTGAATTTATGCAGAATGATCCGGTCCAATAGTGTTATTGATTTTTCAAGAAAAAATCCTATAAAATCTAAGGATAGTTTTAAAGGGTTAAAAAAAATCGAATTGAAAAAATTTCTTCTGAAAAATATACATTATAGGTTCGATGCTTTTGAAGATAGACTAAAGTTGTCTTCGGAAACTTTTTTGCCAAAATTCTGGTATTTTGTTAATGGATCTTTGCTATACATAACTCTCATGCTAGCCGTTTTGCAGGCAAAGTGATAATTTATGTATCCGGCCCCCGTTCCCATAGGATTTTTTTTAACAAACTGCAACGAATCACCTTCCGAGACCTTTAAAACTTGCAGCGGACCACCCTGCATATGTAAATATTTAACCAAATTATCATAAAGTAGATTAAATTTATAGACGTAAGCGCATTATGTTATATAAAATAATTTACATAATGGTATATAAATAAGTTTGCATTACAGTAATTTTTAATAATTACTATTTTATCCATAATATAATATTGTATAGGTTAATTTGCTCACAATTATTTTTTATATTTAAATATTTGTATACGCACATATGTATACAAGAAAATAACAAAAGTAATATACTAGTTTAATAATTACAAGTAACTGTTATAAATTTATTGAGAAAAATTAATTCTGTTATACCACTTGATTCAATTGATGTATTAAAGATCAATGTTGATATATGTAAATCGTATTGCAGCTGTGCAGTGGAGCGGCCGTTTCTCCGGAATAAATCGGATCCGTTTATGAAAGTAGGCATAAATCGCATCCGGAATAAATCGGAGATTGCCGGCTTATGAAAGTAGGCTTCAGCTTTTTAAGGTCGCTTCGTTATCGTAGGGTAATTTCTGATATAGTTTGCATTCATCAACTTATTGTATGGGTAATATGGTTTCACGGATTTTATTCAAATTTCTTACGGGGAGAATCCCAATAACTTAATTTAGTTTAGTATTAATATAGCCTGATGCTTGAGAGTTTCATTAATTTTTGAGCCCATTTTCACATACATTTTGTAAAGAACAACTCGCTCTTTTAATTAAAACACATCAAATTTGTGTTCGTATTATACAAAATTTTAAATTAAAACTTTATAATCTTTATGGTTCCACGTATAATTTCACAATTTATGACTGCGTTACTTTCCATTTCTTTAAACACTTATCACTGAAATCTTTATCCCGTAAAATAAAAGGCATATTCTTCGTGTATACCTGACTTTCATTATGACTTACTCAAAAATAAACAATAAAACTCAAAGAAAAACTCACAAAACCCAGCCAAATGCAAATCGTGTAAAAGAGTTTAAGAGTTTTTTTATTGTAAAAGCAAAAACCATTTGTTTTTTTAATTTATACGGGTGTATATTACCTAATATCTAATTATACTATGCATGCATATTATAAGATAAAATTTATATATGTATGTTTGTTCAAATCTAGTTCATTTAAATTTCTATATAGTGAGATAAAAAAAAAAACAAAATGAAAGGAAAATAAAAGTTGATCTCATTCAACTTTTAAAGTAAAAAAAATAAGAAAAAATTCCAAAAATGCAAAAAAAAAGTGGAAAATAAAACGAAAACAAAATTTTCACACCTCTATGGTTAACATTTTACGATTATTTAGCATTTTATTTGCGTTTTTATAATGTCTGATAGAGTTCATTAAAATCGCGTATAATCTTCCATAAAAGATTGTAAATTTTTTTTTTTACATTTTTAATTTATTTTATCTTATTAATTCATTTTATTTTATTTTTTTTCTATTTCTCGTCATATTTTAACTATCGTTATTCACTTAAAGTTCAAATGATTTCAACCCACTTTGACTATAACATTTTAAATAACAAATTCATTTTTACCACTTCTCAAAAACAAAAACTGAAAAAACTGCTTCACTCTGTCTGTCTGCTCGTCCGCCCGTCTGTCCATGTACTACAAAACTTCTACACCCAGTGAGATAGAAAGCTGAAATTTTATAAATATCAGAAACTTAATTCCGTACAATAAAATTTTTAAATACCTCCCCCAACTTCTCTTCCCCCTATCAAAACCCTTTTAAAAGCTGTAGATCCACATAGTCCTAAAAGCTCATTTTTTGACTATTTATAACGAAACCAGAAACATTTTTTAAATTCTTCAAACACAGAAAAAGTTGTGACTGGTTTCTTCTAATAGTAATAACAAAATAACCGTTAAAATTAACCCTTTTCTAAAAGATGTTTTTATTCTAGAAGCTCGTATATAGGAATTCAAGCAGCTTGTAAATTTCCACCTCTATTCCGTCTAAGAGTAACATCTTCCAACATTTGTAAAATTTGAATTTTCAGTATCTCATATTTCCGAAATTGTAAACTTCAAATTTCTATAAATGTAGACACCTGACGGTGCCCAAATTTTTGTAAATGCCGAAGGTAAATATCATGCTATCTAAAAATATAATAAGTATCGTAACTCATTTACTTAACCATTATATTAACTTTGAATTCGACCATTATATTAACATTTCTTTCATGTTTTTTCTTCTGCTAATTCTAAATATCTGCAATAAACCGATATATTTTCGTATATTTTCACTTATTGAAGGGAAAAATGCTATTTTACAAACCATTGGTTTGGCCTAACTTTATTATATATGTTGTTTTTGTGTTTTATATTTATAACGCTAGACGTCGTTACATTTATACAATGTCATTTGAATTATACTCGTATAGATGGATTGTAATTTATATTTGTCAATCAGTCATGACAGTGTTAAATATTCAATTATTTTTTTTTTAACTCCGTCTCAAAAAAGGAAAAAAATTATGATCATAATCTAATAAAATTATGAAATTTTTTTTATTAGCATGCGCCACACCATGATTATTTCTTCAAAATTCCTATCTTTTTAACATAAAAAATTCAAAATCCAAGGAATTTATGGTGGATTTATATATAGTGGGTGAGTTTAATAACCTAATTTTTGTAACTAAAGCTAAATTTATTTTTGAAAATCATAATGTGTCTAAATTTATTTTTCTTTGTAGCAAAAGGAATATCTGTAAATTAAAATTGTGATGTAATAAGAAAGTGAATGAGATATACAGGAGATGAATTGTAATTTTAATTATAAATTGCCTATGAATTTCTTTTACAAATATGCAACTTATATTTCAGATAAGTAGAAAAATTTTTAAAAATTTATTCAAATATAAATTGAATTATGTATTTACGCACTTTGTAATATTTCTCTTCTAACGTAGATGACACAACAATACGAGTACTTATTTTTTGGTTAATATATATGTATGTATACATACGTACATAATATCTAACTGGTGAAGCTAGCATCAATAAATAGAGTAAAGCTGATTTGAGTGCCGCGGTTCTGTGGAAACAAAATATCACTTGCATAAACCGAGAAAATCAGACTTTATAGATTCTCCCGAAACGATGAAGAGACGGCCATAGATATTAATTGTAACTGTTCTGCTCTGGCCGTCAGGAGCAAATGGTTTTGGCGAGGCTTTGTCATTGTTGGGGAGTTCACGTCTTACTTCTAAAGAATATCTCCGAGTATTCGGGATGTGTAAATTGGATGTGGAAAGGCTGCAATAATCCAGTCAGAGGGGAGTAATGTGTTTGTTCACATCTCTCTTTAGTAATATACAATTATACCCAATTATAATACTTTGCAAGTGCATTAGCATAATTATTAAAAAATATTCATAAAAAATCGTTATTACACAAACTAAAAGAACATTAACCTCATAAAAGAGCTAAATTATACAAACAACACTACAGCCAATTATTGTGTGTATTTTATCTATACCAATACCACTTATTAAAATCACATTATATTTCCATTTTAAAATTGAAAAACTTATAAGGATTAATCTATAATGATGATTGTTATTATATTATTATAGATACTTAAAGACGGCTCTATCATTTATACTTCCTATTTTGGAAATTTTTCTCAATAATAACATTCTAAAATACAATTTGATAAAACTGTGTGTGGATATTCTTAAATTAAAGTAAACGATAGCCTCATTTTATTCTTTTTGAAAATAATAAAAATTGTCTTTCTTTTTCTTCTCCCAAATATTGACAATTTTTGTTATTTTTACATTTTTTTCCATGATAAATTTTATAAATTTAATAATATTCATTTTGTAATTTACCCATTTTGGGAGAAAAGAGTATTTGACACGAAAATGAGTCATCAAACATTAAAGATTTTTATATACATAAATATTCAAAATCAATAGAACAGATTCTTTTAATAGCAAAACATAAATATTATAATATTTACTTTTAAATTATTCAACGCTTAAATTTATTTGAAATATTAGATTTTAATATTGTTTTTGTTATAAATTTTTGTTGTTATTGAGATCAATAAGATCATACCATATAAAGAAAAATAATAATGATATTTTTTTTTTATTTATATAATATTTAGAAACAGAATTGAAAATATTCAAAATACCTACTGCGATAAAATTTTGCATATGTTTATGTATTTTATTAATAATGTGTTTGTATTAACGTGTATTAATGAATGTCACAAATTACAGACATTTCAGGAATATGACACAGTTTTGCATTTTATAATATATATTATAAAATACATACACTGTCATATTGATTTGTCACAATCTATCTTGTTACCATTTTATGTTACTGGTATGGCTATGGGCTTTCGAAGAAAATAAAATTTAAATTTTTCAAATTTTGCTGGAAAATTTATCAAGAACAACGTTATAAATGACATCCATAAAAGTACGCGACATGTATGATTGCTGTTTGTATGGGACGTCAAAAAAAACAGGCAAAATTACAATGAAATAAATTCAAATATTGGATGTTTTAGAATTGAAAATTCGATGTCGATGCCGTTGTTGATTTCAGTTTTATACATTTAAAATAAAGGAAGCAATTTAAATATATAGTGCTCGTCCAGTTATTTCCACGAACTTTCCAACTCTATTTTTACAGTTAAATATTTAAGTTATCACAATAGATTTAAAATATTTTAGCTAACAATTTTCAATATACGAGTAACAGTAAAACCTATACCATATGGTGACAATGTTGCAATCTTGTTTTGTAAAAAATTCTTTTAATAAGTTTAATATTTCTTTAAATTAACATAAAACACACAAAATAACATTAAATAACACAAATTATATCAAAATAACATAATTATTTTAATTTAGAATTTTTTTTTGCTTCATACACATACATACAATTAAATTGTTTAAACACATGTTACATTAACATATTGTTACAATAATACAATATATAAAATTAATATTTAACTTGTATAAAATAATGAATGTTCATAACAAGAATGAAATTATACTACATGAAATTTATATATATATATAGATAAATTAAACAATATTTCTATAATCGTATATAATTATACTTAATTCATAATGAAATCTAATAGAAAATGTTATTATTTTACATAATTATTCAAATGGCTTACACATGTACAAGTATAAAATACACATAGAACTAATTTTGCTCAATTTTAATGAATGTTCAGGACACTGTCAAGGACATTTAAGTTTTCATTTATTTTTTCCTTATTATAATTTCAAACAATATGAATTATATTACAATATATTGTTTAATATTATGCCCTTTTAAATTTTCTAAATGATTCAAAAAATAATTGTTATACAAAGCAATTGTATACATGGCATATATAAACCAAAATAAAAGAACCAACAACGACGACAGCGGCGAAGACGGCGACGATGACGACAACATGATATATTTAAAATTAAAATAAATCAAGAGATACAATAAAGTATAAAAAAAAAGTTACTTTGTTAAAATTTACTAATGAGGTAGGCAGGTTTTGTATTTATAATTGTGGGCAGGATGTTATCAATTTTCATTGAAAAACAAAAGAATGAAAAACTGTAGGTTTTTTGAGGCTTAAAAAAAAACAATTTTTTTAAACCACAAAGGAAAAAAAAACCTTAAACTTTTAAAATAAAAAGGAAAAGCCTTGATAAAATACCTTAAAAAATATTCTGTTTTCATTTAATTTTTTTTCTTTTTTTTTTTTTTGAAAAATCAATAATTTTTCTCTTTTAATAAATTAAAAGAATTCCGAAAATTTAATTCGTATTTAATTTCGAAAATTTAATTCGTATTTAATTTCGAAAATTTAATTCAAAGTTCAAAAGTTAGCATATTAAATTTTACTTAATAATTTATTGAATCCAGAAGCGGAACTAAAAATATAATGTCGGGCTCTGCTTAGATTTAGTTTTTGAGGAACTCTTAAACTACAATATCAACAATGTGCTTATTTATTTTACTAAATATGAAAGAAAATTAATTTTTCTAAAAAATGAGCTCAATTTATTTAGTATTAATTACAATGAACTTAAAGCAATTATCAGAATCTTGAAGAACAAACCGACATATAATTTCTATGTAACACCATAATAAAAATTGTGAAAATCAAAATTGAAAAATTATGATATTTTCAATTTGTAGCACCAAACGAAATTTTAAAAAAGCACCTTATTTTATAATATTTATCAAAAATTAATTAAATTAAATAATAATTGTATTTAACGTCCGTGTACCACAGGATGATGTGTGACCTCAACGAGTAATCTACGAACTTGCTACTCAGTTCCGTCCGTCACTTAGTAGCGAGGTGAAGTTGTTCTCAAAGCTATATCTCCTAACTATATCATCCCTAGACAGTGCAAGGAGCGAAACCTTATCGGTGAGATGATCATTCCTATCCCATTCTTCTGAAAATAATTAATTTTGCAAGAAACCAAATTATTTCTCCAGTTTTAATTGCATTAAAACCGTCAAATATGTCAAAATAGTGGCCGCAAAACCTTTCGCTAATTTATTTGATATATTAAACATTCCATAAACTTGAATTTTCAGTGGATTTAATTTTGTATAAACCATAAAATTTTCAATCTGAAAAATAAAAATATTATTGCAAATTATTAATTTAATAAAGTGAAACGTCCATAATATTATTTAAGATAATCTACAATTAAAATTTTATTTTTATTAATAAAATTACCAATATTAAAAAATTTTCTCCATATCTGTTAGGCTCAAAAAATTTTGTATTTAAAAAATTAATATTAATTTTTGACATTTCTTGTACATAATCGATTACTAAAAATATCGATATAATTTCAATAAAATGATAAAATATATACCACATATATGTCAAAATAACACCAATATAACTTATTTTTCGATTTCCTCCATTTTTAACAACAATATCTGATCCAACAACAAAATTATAATAGAAAGCAGTAATAATATTACAAAAATAAAATGTAAAAAAACTTAAAACTTGTAATTGATAATATAAATTAAATACATTTATAATTTTATATAATCTCTTGTATACTTTTATTAAAATTCTTATATTTTTATAATTCTTATTTAATTTATTAATTAATTTTAAATGTATGTTATATATATTTATATTTTTATTCAATTTATTTGTTAATTTTATTATTACATTAATTAATAAATGTAAATTTTTATTAATATTTTCAAAATAAATTCCCATTATTAATAAACTTAAAAAATATATATTAGTTAACATACAAAAAAATAACCAATTATATTGCCACAGAAAATAATAAATTAAATCTAGATATGTAATATTACTCCATGTTGAATTAAAATATGATAGATCAATTATAATAGCTGAACAAAAACCAAATGTTTTAAAAATTAACATAATTAATAAACGAATATTAAAAACATATTTAAATTCAATTATATTAATAATTTTTTTATGTATTTTATAAAGGACATTAATTAATATCAATTCAATGATTGGACGAAATAATGAATGTTTTATAATATTATAAAATATTATTAATAATATCATTGTAAATAATGTATTACAGATTGTAGGAACATATTCATCTTTAGTACCCATAAAAAATATTCTTGTATTTTCTTTGAATGACAAAAAACCAGTTATCAAATAAATTGTGCGTATAATTAATGATGATTTATAAATTCTTATTGATATTTCATATTCTTTAGTTATTTTATTATATTTTACAAATATGAGAAAGAATATTAATATTGTAAAATAAATTATGAAAATAATAATTTTACAAATTTTATTTAATATATAAAAATTACAAGAAACCATTTTGAAAGTAAATTTTCGATTAAAATAATGACGAACAAATTTTTAAATAATTGCACATTATTATTGGGCGAAGTATATGACTTAGGGAGTTTCTCCTGTGGTCGTCAGTTTACATTATCACCCGACGAAATAGTTAAACTATTTAAATTTTAATAAATTTATTAAGTTTCGTGCTACTCATTATTTTGATTGCATTTTATATAATATACAATAATATTTTTAATATACTTTCAATCTGATTAAAATTTGCTTTTCATTCATTGCATTTTATTTTGTAACATATTATAGAAAATAATGCTCACAGTAATAACGGTTATAGTTAAAAGAAATGCTAAACAATACTTTCATTCAATTAAAAATTAATTTTAAAAATTTTGACAGATCATATAACAAATTAAACGCTTTTAACACACAAATTATATTAGGAAATATGTTTAAATTTAAAATTGAATTATTTCTCCAGTCTTAATTGCATTAAAACTGTCAAATATGACACAATAGCAGCTGCAAAACCTTTCGCTAATTTATTTGAAATATTAAACATTCCATAAACTTGAATTTTCACCGGGTTCAATTTTGTGTAAATCATAAAATTTTCAATCTGAAAATAAAAATATTATTAAAAAATTATTTTTGTTTTATTAATATTTTGAAAGTGGAATATATGCAAACTACAAAATTGAAATGGAATGCTTGTCCATAATATTTTATTAAAATCCACACTATAAAATTGGTTTGCATTAATAAAATTACCATTATTAAAAAATTTTCTCCATTTATATTATACCGAAAAGATTTTATGTTTAAAAAATTTATATTAATTTTTGCCATTTCTTGTACATAATCGATTACTAAAAAAATCGATATAATTTCAATAAAATGATAAAATATATACCAAATATATGTCAAAATAACACCAATATAATATATTTTTCGATTTGCTTCTTCTTTAACAATATCAGACCCAATAATAAAATTATAATAAATTGCAATAATTATATTACAAAAATAAAATATAATAAAACTTAAAACTTGTAATTGATAATATAAATTAAATACATTTATAATTTTATGTAATCTCTTGTATAACTTTATTAAATTTCTTATATTTTTATAATTCTTATTTAATTTATTAATTAATTTTAAATGTATGTTATATTTATTCATATTTCTATTTAATATATTTGTTAATTTTATTATTATATTAATTAATAAATGTAAATTTTTATTAATATTTTCAAAATAAATTCCCATTATTAATAAACTTATGAAATATACATTAGTTAATATACAAAAGAATAACCAATTATATTGCCATAGAAAATAATAAATTAAATCTAAATATGTTATATTATTCCACATCGAATAAAAAAATGATATATCAATTGTAGCAGCTGAACAAAAACCAAATGTTTTAAAAATTAACATAATTAATAAACGAATATTAAAAACATAATTAAATTCAATTATATTAATAATTTTTTTATGAATTTTATAAATGATATTAAATAATTTGAGTTCATTTATTCGGAGAAATAATGAATGTTTTATAATATTATAAAATATTATTAATAATATCATTATAAATAATGTATAACAAATTGTAGAAATATATTTGTCCATAGTACCCGCATAAAATATTCTTCTAATTTCTTTTAATGAAAAAGACCCAGTTATAAAATAAATTGTGCGAATAATTAATGATGATTTATAAATTCTTATTGATATTTCATATTCTTTAGATATTTTATTATATTTCAAAATTATGAAAAAAAATAATAATATTAATAAGTAAATTATAAAAATAATAGCTTTACAAATTTTATTTATTATATACAAATTACGTGTAACCATTTTGAGAGCAAATTTTCTATTAAAATAATGACGAACAAATTTTTAAATAAAAACCTTGTACATTATTATTGGGCGAAGTGTAAATAAAGATCAAATTTAAAATTACATAATGACCGCAATAATAAAAATATTATTTATTTTTAATTATTAATTTGTTTTCTTTTTTAAATATTTTAACTAAAATGCATAGAAATATTAAATTAGCAAATCGAATAAAATACTAAAATTTTATATTTGTTCAATAATTTAAAATATCAAATAAAAATTAAGTAATTGCATTCAGAATACACAATATATTTTTCATTAAAAATCAAAACCTGATAAGTCAGAAAACAAGAATATTCACACAGGGCATGATGCACGTCCTCTACTTCCTCAACAGTCAGGCGACCCCGGCAAATGTTCGATGACGCGATACCTTGAATATTCTGACTGCAACACCAAAGCCAATAGAGCCGATATTCTTTCATGACGCCTTGTTTGCGCCGCACACATGGACGTCATACCAAAAAACTTCTTCCCTTCTCCTAATTTCCTTATCTATAAGACACGCAAGCATGGCCAACGGCCGAAGTGCCAAATGATAAAATTTTGTCTCGTCAGTAGTCGACCCGAACCTAGCTAAATCATTATTTCTTTCATTGCCCACCCCATGTATTCATGTTGTTTTGTTAACTTATCCATCATAAAGTTATCCGACTAACGATCACAGCTTCCTATATGTAGAATTTAAAAATTCGTTTATTCCAATTTTGTATTAAAGTAGACTTAGCAGTTTCGCCTAGCTTTTAATAAATATAATGAGTTACATGCTATTCATTATTTTGATTACATTTTATGTTAATACGGTAATATTTTTAAAAGTAATTGTTTTAACATTTGCTTTCAATTTGATTAAAATCAACATTTTATTTATTGCAGTGAATTAATGGTAATAATAATGTATTTGAAACGAAATATTTGGTACTTAATATAAATTTTTGATTATAAAATTGTGATCTAGTGGAAAATTTATTTATATTTTTCTTATAAATTAACTTTTGAAATTCGTTTTTAGCACTTTTCCAAAAAAAAAAAAATTTTGAGAGAAAGTTCTTAATGGTTTCATTTTGTCCGAACGTTCGTCCATGTGCCTGTTTACAAAACTTACATACCCTTTGAGATAGAAAGCTGGAAATTTAAGTTTATTCATTTACTTTACTAGAGATAATTACTGGATACACTTACTTTACTAGCGGTGGGGGAGGGGGGGTCCAAAGTTATTGCCTCCAAAAGTCATAAAAATGTCATTTTTCAGCCATTTATCGTAACAAAACCACAAGTATTTTTTAAATTCTGTAAAAGCAGAACGGCACGCTCTTTCTGCTGCGGCACAACACAATAGAACAATAAGAAAATAAAATAGCCGTTAAAATTAATCCTCACCAAGACCAGCACAGTTATAAAATGTTATACATTGTGACTATTTGAAAAATATCTCCTATTTGAAGAGCAAGTAGGCCAAACAATATTAATAAGCAATATAGGTACAAGTATGAATTACTTAGGCGCTAAATACATTGGAGTTTGCCAAATATTCTACCAACGCAAATTAAATTCTCTAAAATATTTTAATTTTATTGATAAAATTCACATTTTCATTTTAATTTAAAAATACCAAAATAAGTAAATTTATTTGAAAGAAACAAAATTATTATAAAATATAGTTTTTATTGCAGCTATTTACTAATAAACAAAAACTAATAATTTCGATAAAAAATATTTATTGAATTTTTATATGTATTAAAAATTTCGAAACTCAAACACTCTATCTCAACTTAATAAAATATCTAAATTCAATAATCACACTAAATCTTAATCAAAAATTATTCACAATATTGAAAATGTTATTCAAAATATTCAAAAATTAATTTCATAGGTTACAACAATTTACGTCAGCATTTGGTACCAACATATCTGACAGAATTCAATTGCAATCACATTCTATAGCATGCCAAATATCTTGTTTTTTTCAAGAAAAATACCAGAATTCGATTCGAAGTATTTAAAATAAATTAAATGATAAATTTTTCAATTGAATATTTATAACTTTCCTTAATCATGTTTTTCTTTTTAAAAAAAAAAGAAATTGATTGAGAATGACAAATTTTTTGACAATAAATTTCAATTGAAATTTCAATTGAAATTAAAAAACGAAAAAGAGATCATCGTATATTATTAATCTTTAAAAAGAAAATATACGAATGGAAAAATAAATTAATCTTAAATATTTTTACTACTTTTATATACTCGTATAAGGCATCAATTAATAGTTAAATTTTTAAGGCGTATCAACATTTTGATTACATTCACATTAATTAATTATTTTATCCAAAATAAAGAATTAATTGAATTCTTTCTTTCTTTTTACACAAAAAAAAAAACTAAAATAAAACTTGTTGTTCCACTTTTTCTTATTATACAAAAAAGTCAATGACAACTTTAAAATATATTTTTGGTTATATGATACCTACACATACATATACAAATCTTATGTTAATTGCTAATATAAGTATATAGTAACGTTTATAAAAGCGCAGAATAATTACATACCTACGTAAAATTATTTTAATCAATTAAACATAAAATTAAAAAACATTAAAAAAATTATCACACCTATTTTGTGTATATTTTTACATTTATAATTAATTTAAGTTATTCAAATGACAGTTTAATCAAACTTATTATAGTAAATTTGACAGCTTAAAAAGGCTGACGAACTTGACAGTTTTTAATTGGCAATTTTTCTTAAAAATACAATAAGATTTTTGAAAAACATAGCAAAAATAATTTTTTTTGGTTTTGTGGTTTAATTTATCGATCAGTCATCATGGTTTTCTCATCATGACAATTGAATCACATTTTAATATCTAATCATACAGTTTCACATCAAACTAACACCAACTTTTATGTTCGAATCATACAAAATCAATAAACAATGCTTGACTGATTGAATTCCGAAATTATAGCAACGTCCATCGTCTTGAACGTCAGAAGAAATTATTTTCTCCCTTTCTATTATATGGATTCTGTTTCTTTTTTAATTTTGTAATTCTTGAGTACATTCATTTTACATACCCTCTTGTAAAAGCATCTATAAATACTCAATTCACCGTGGAACAGCTTAATATACAATTTTTAATTCAACAGCATTTACATACATCATACAAACATAAAGTATACGCGTTTACCTGAATTCATCTTTACTATGAATTTCAACATCAAGCAAAAAAAAAATATTTTTATTAGTTGTAAAACAAGTTCTTTTAATGTTTTTTTTGTTAGTTTCTATACATGTATAGGTAGGAATGTTATTGCATTGAGTGCAACCTATTTTACCGTAATGACACTCCACAATTGCATGTTCAGATGTGAAAAAAAAAACTTTTAAAATGTTCTACACAAAATTGCTGTACATTTTCTAATATTTTATAATATGTTAAATAAACATACACATGAACATGCATTTATGTATATTTATTTATTTTTTTTGTTTGTTTTTAGCACTTTTCCAAAAAATTTTTGAAAAAAAGTGCTTATTAGTTTCACTCTGTCCGTCCGTCCGTCCGTCCGTCCGTCCGTCTGTCCGTGTGTCTGTTTACAAAACTTCTACATTCTTAAAGATAAAAAGCTGGAATTTAATACATGCATAGATCTTTACTAGAAACTTATTTTCGTAGAACAAAATTTTTACCTATCTCCCCCCCTCTAGAAGTTATACCCCCCCAAAGCCACAAAAATGGCCCATTTTAACTATTTGTTGCAATGAAACCATAAGCATTTTTGAAATTTTGCAAACGCAGAAAGGCAGCGGCTGGCTTTCCCTAGCGCGGTATACTATAGTCAAACCTTAGATAAACAAAATGGCTGTTCAAATTTACCGTTATCTAAAGTCCTTTTTTTCCAAATTTTTGATGTCGTTTTTCTCCTATACCCTAGCCTGCAGAAGCTTAAAATTTTAGGAGCTTTTAGACATTAACAAATAGTTTATTTCGTTAGAAGAAAATTTTTTTCCATCTCTACCCCCTCTCAAGTTATCGCCTCTTGAAATTCGTAAAATTTGAATTTTTGACACCTTATATTTCCGAAACCTCAAACTTTTCCAAATTTCTATAAACGCAAAAAGCTAACGGTAAATTCCATGACATTAAAAAATATAATTACTTTTCTTAACTCACACAATTAACCCTTAAAATCGAGCATTATGTTAACCCCTCTTTATATTAATTTTTATCTATTTCAAAGACTGCATAAATCGTTCATCCTAAATATATGCAATCCTAGAAATAGTTTCGTTTATGAATAAAAATAATTTTAATAGTGTGGTGGATATACATAGATTTTTAAAAGCAGTATTTTCACTTGTTGAAGGGAAAAGTGCTACAATACAAACCATTGGTTTGACCCAACTTTATTACATTTTTAATTTTCGCTCTATCATTCGCCCCATTTTGTTATGCCATTGTTTTTGTTTTTTTTTTATAACTTTCCCATAAAATATTAATTTGTCACCCACTTATGTGTACAAAAAAAAAGAATGTTTTTATCATTCGTTTTACAACACAAGATAAATTATGTATTTTGATAACAGAATTAAAAAACAAAACAGAAAAACCAAGAACAACAGCATGAAATACAAACTTACAACTAAAAAAAATCAACAACAACAACAATGAATGTACCATACCTATGTAACAATATGTATTATACACCTGCTGCTGTTTCGACATAAAGCCTCATTTAAAGTAGTTGTACTTGTCGTATTTTAAAATGTTGCCATCGTAACAAAAATTAATAAAAATATTTTTATATACAATTTATTACACAGAAATAGTAATCGAGCACGAAAGTACTTCACACAAACGTAGTAAAATAGTAATAAATTTCAAAAGTGAAGCAGGGTTGTCAGAGAAGTCACATGAAAGAAAAATTGAAGAGGAGTTAAAAACGAACAAAAATTATGTTATTTCGTATGTTACAGTCTCTAAGTGAATATATACATATTAAAGAAATTTTGCATGTATATTTTTTTCCGTACGGCGCAATTTTTATAGTGCAGAACGACAACACCCGCTTGAATACGCAAATCGAATATTTACTCTTACATGTCAGAGTGTTTTTGTACTCGGTATTTTAAAAAAACTTTGTTTTTGTTGTTTTTTAATTCGAAACAGATAATTTTTTTTACATGGGCATGTATGTATGTACATTCATACATACATATGTATATTACAATTTACAAGTATACGAATTTAACTTAATAAATAAATAAAATTACAAAATTTTACATACATACATATATCATAGGTACGTTGTGTGAAATACGCTGAAATTTTTCAGAGCTTATTTGTTTGTTTATATGTATGTATGTATGTTTTATTGAACTTTTTTTTTTGACAAATAAATAAATATTTACAATTAAATTTTATTTTTTTTTGTTTATTACATAAAAATGTAAAAAGAAAATAATTTTGTAGCTCTTACAATGATTTCATTCATATCAATGTCATTTACAGTAGCTATTATTTCCAATTGAAAAAGTAAATAAAAGATGGGACATTTTTAATGTACATATGTATTATGTCATATACATGCATTGCACTTATGTGAATGACATTGATCAAGTATGTACATATGTACATATACTGATTCGGAAGTTAAGGTAACAGCATATTATACGAAGTTGCATTTCATAAAATTATACGTACTCGTATGTATATATAAGTTAATGCTTTTCCTGTTCGTATATTTAATAATATTATAGCATATCAAGTTGTTTTTTGACATTTACGTAAATCAAAGAGCAGATTTCTTGGAAATACGTTCTTGTGTGGTGTGTTCTAGTAATCAAGAATAGTTACAACACAGCACGCCTCATATCTAAGAATTGACGCAAAGATTGCTAAACAGAACGCGCTGTCAAATCACTATTGCTACCTAACCCTATCATATAAGTTATATTGTATATATTAAAAATTTCAATTTTATTCTCTGATCAATAACATTGTTTATATTATATCTATATACATTTTTTTTGCTAAACTAATTCATAAATCAATAAATTGTCAATTAGATTATTTTGACACATATTGTATGTACAGGATAAAACTCTAAATACACGTTTATACGTGTATACGCTTAAGTCATGAAAAGATCATTAAATCTTGTAAAACTTGTATTTAAAACATTTTTTAAATCAATCATTTTCTAAAATGTCGTTTTAAAAATTGTATGACAACTCTCTGTCACCCTCTGTTTCTATCTCTCTCTAATATACATTTTACTAAACTTTACTTACTATATATTTTTTTTTTTTATACAGTAAGAGAGGCATTATTTTCGAATCAAATTTCACATGTCAAAAATTTAAGAGGAATGTACTTCGCATTCTTGGAGTCTTTCTTGCCATCATCTCAATTTCAGCTGGATAACTTTTCATATAATATGTATGTATGTATGTAGTGTTCCTGTTAGTTTGCTTTTACCGTTTTTTGAGCGTATCCGGGATTTGAACCATTAAACTCTTACAAGTAGTCTGTTTTACATTTTTTACCGTATTTAATGTAATATTTACAGATATTGTTATTTATTTTGCAGTATTTCATATCAATGAAACGAACTAACAAATATTTTAAGGAAATATTATATTCAAGAAAATAAGTTCTAAACAGGCGCCTCTGTCAATTAATGGTAATAATGCAAAAGCGGTTTTTTATAATTAATATTTTTTGTCAGTCTCTTGAATATACAAGTACGGATCGGTTATAAGCTGATCACATTTAATTTTTACCTATACACATATTTACTTAACAGTTTATCTATCAATTTTGTTGTATTATTTTTTTCTGTCAATTGTTTTCCTTTTTTTTTAAAGTGACATAAACAGTAGAGAGATAAAAAACATAAAATTCAATTGACGTTACATTGACTGTTATATGTTATTTTTTTTTTATCAGTCAAGTAAATAAAGTTGTCAATAATTAACGTTATACATACAGTAGCTTCTTTTTGAAAAAAAAACAGAATAAAAGAAAAACAAGTTGTTAAATAAAAAAAAAACAAACAATGAAAACTTCAAAAATGAATAATACAATTTTTTTTGTTAAATACATACACATACACAAATATTAGCATTTACACAAAAGTGATAACAGTGGAAATTTAAAATTATGGTGTGTAGCATTGTTTCTTACCTTTTCAATACATTATTCGCGACATTGTCTTCAAAATATTGTGCTCTATAATTATTTTTAAAAAGTCATTGATTCAGTAAATTTCTTTAAGTGTTGTGTTTTGTTTTATTTATATGTACATAAATAAATTTCTAAGAAATGAATGCGAATAACTTATAGAAAGGTTACCGAAGTTCAAACAGAAATACTCGTACACATACGTTTGTAATCCTGTAATTTTAAAATATTACTTTTTTCTCACACTTCCCAAAAATTCCCACGATATATTCTTTTTAATTATGTTATTGACATTTACATTATAGTTTTAATATAATTTTCATATTTAAAACTTTATTGACTATTAAAACTATGGATCCAATCTTTTTATTTGTTATGAATCTATTATAATTTCTAATCTTCCCATGCCATTCCTCCTGTACCTCTTTTGGCTGATAAACATTCTGTTTTGAAAAAATTTGTTTTTGAGCTCGCAAATGACTTTACTTATTTTCATTGGTTTTGATTTCAGATGACGTCAATTGTGAAGGAGTTATTCGGCGAGATATAGTGGTTTGTTCTACCTATTCATATGAAGCACAACCATATGATATGTTCCTAAAGCGATTTTTCTGTATGATATCAAATTAAGTCGTATTTATTATTTATCATAATGAATGTAGCGAAGCACGATGATCAGGTTGACATCATATTCAGTAAGGTGAGTAAAGTTTTTGATAGAATTCACCATTAAATAACTTGTTTCTTTTCATTATATCGACAAATAATAATAATTCACCGTGGTGGTAATTCATATCAGGTTTTGTACCGAACGCGAAATTAGTTGATTAGGATTACATTTTCTCAGTTTTCTCTGAGATTGATTATTTTGTGTTATAAATTAACTTGGAGGGTTTTGACAATTTACATTGTCGTAGGTTTTTTTGATACCTTCAAGAAGCTTCCACATAGATGGCAATGTTCTGAGATGGATTAATCTTAGTAATCGTAATGTTTTGGTTAATGCAAGACGAAATGTTTGTTTTCGACGCCTACTATGGTTACCAATACTATCGATCTCAAATAATAAGGTGAGCAAAAGAATTTTCTGATCCGTGCGGTGAGAAAAATCTTTGCTTTGCACTTATTAAGCCTATATTGATTACGCCTGTAAAGTACATATTTGTACAGTGCCTTAGATTGCTAACAATGAATTCAGGCGGGTTTATTTAAGAAAATTTCGAAATTTTTTAAATAATTATTCGGAATTCTCTCAAACTATTTTATATGTGTATGTATGTGTATATATATAAACAGTAATATATGACACAACATCAACAAGTAAGTCACTTTAAAAGCAAATAAACAAAATAAACTTCAACATAAAACAGAAAAATTTACAAATGAAAAATGAATGCGTCACCCTTTTTCGCTTATAAAAAAGAAGTCCTTATTTAAAAAAAAAAACAAATTGCCATCATAATTTATATTGAAGTAAATACAAAATTTTATAACGACCTAGAAAAAAAAACTTGGAATTTAATAATGAAATCAAAGGCGACACATTTCTTAAATGAAAAAATTTTTGAAAAAAAAATACTCTCTTCTCTTATTGTTCGTATTTCGTATCACATGAAAAACAAGAGACTCTCATTAGCCTTATTTCCATTTTTGTCTGTATTTTTATATTGTATACACAACATACATACATACATACTTTTAATTTATTATGTGAAAATTTATATTATATAATCCATAATATTTTAAAATAATTATTTTATAAAATTTTAATTAACAACATTTTTATATTCTTCAAAATGTTTGCTTTATGCACACATTTTATGTATATGGTTGGGCTGGTTCTCTTTAAATATGTATTTATGTTTATACCTACAGACTTTTAAAATGAAAATTATAAAAGAAAAGAATTAAAGTTTTTTAAAACACACATTCAAAATGTCCTTGATATAAAATATCCTTTGAAAAATATATAAAAGAAAGAGCTAATAATATTTTCTCATTTATACGAGTATTTTGGTTCCATAGACGCATACAAGTTTTTTCTAAATATTTAAAAAAAAAAACTTAATATTATTTTCCATATTTTATGCAATATTCACTTATTTTAACAAACTTATAAAATAATTATGTACAAAGCTTGTGCTTTAATGAAAAAAGATTTTATAATTAAGTAAATCTCATAAAATGTTTGGACCCTATATAAATAATGGAATATGAGTAATTAAAATACTCATTGAAATTCACACTTTCATTATTTTTGAAAGTTGTACAAAAAATATTTACTTATAGGTATCATAGTTTTCTCGAAAACAGTTCCATAACAAACCGCTAGGATTTAATGGAAGAAGTTAAATTAATTATTTGCATGACTCTTCCACGGTTCCATTAAGATAGAATCAAAGATATTATAACAATATTAATCGGTTTTGTCTTAAATATACGATTGTAATAGAAAACACAAGCTTAACAACAATATGGTGAATAGTTTTTTTTTTCCAAAAATTTTCCTGAAAAGAGATGAGTATTTATTTACCGAATAATTACACCATTTTAATAAATTTATATTGTTCTTATGAAATAATTAAGGTATTGGAAAAAACCAACCATTTCAAAAGTTTTATAAATTGGAAATCAATTATTATTTTATTTTGTTAAAACTTTTTTTTTAAAATAACATTTTTGCAAAATTTTTATAGGTGTGCTCTTATCATTCACACCTTATACTTATATCGCAAAAAGAAAAATTAAAAATTAAAATTTCACCTCAGATGTTTATTATTTTTGTTATAATACAAAAAATTGTTAAAAAACGTGTAAAACCTTACTGGAATTTTAGCTCCAGCTAACAAATCTTAATGGGCTAATTTTACGATTTACTTCAAGTTCACATGTTAACATATATTTTGACATATTTGCTGACTATAGTCTAGCTTTACAAATTCACAATATAAATTTAAGTATGCAGAATGCACATAGCTAGTCGTTTAACCAAGTTCTCTAAAGAAAACCTAAAATCAATATTATTATTTATGTTCTGTACCTCATAATTTACATAATTTTTTTAAAAATATTATTTAAATATACTAGAAATCTAATATTAAGTGAAAATTTATAAAATAATAAACTGTAAAACCCCAATAATATGGAAAAAATTTTAAATGACACATTTCATAAATTTGAAGTCTGTAAAGTTTAACATTGTGAATTTAAGGTTAAAAATGTTGAGAAAAAATTTTATTCTAAAATACATTACATAGTAATTTACTTTCATTAAGCATACTTTTAAAGTAACAAAAACAAAAATTCTCAAATATAATTTAAAACAAAAAAGTTTTGGACAAAATACGCAAAAAAATTTACTAAAATGTCTGAAAATAAAGTTATCGCAAAAATTAAATTATGCAAGGAATAAGAAGACTCTCTCACTCTCTTGCTACACATACGTATATGTATATGTAATATACGTTATATAAATGGTTTTCCTTAAATGTGAGAATTAAATTAATTTGACATTATGCCATAAAATATTTCATTGGATTTATACATATGTATATATGTATATATTTATGTATATATTTTGTAAAAAAACTTTTCTTTGCTTTTAACTTAAGAAATAAAATTAAAGTAAAATTTAATGGATAAAAGAATTCATTTTTAATGGTTTGATGTTAGACATTAATGCCAAAGGACCTTAATATACATATGTTGTACATATTATACACGTTATATACGTAAAAAAATATGTTTATATCATACAGATTTAGTAAATGTTGGCAAGTAAAAATCACATTAACTCTATAATAAAATAACATTTTTACAAAATATTAAACACATTAAAGAAAATTTTATTTTTAGAAAAATTATTTTTGACAACAAAAAGAAACTAAGAATAAGAAGAAAAAAATTTTTTAACACTATATTTATGTCTTCAAATTATATCAATATCTGCTATATACAAATAATTCTAAATAACTACATACATATGTACATATTTTGGATAACTGCGGAATATTTATTCGAAAACAACAGATCCACGCCAAAAATAAAATAGAATTTATTAGCAGGGCGGCCCATCCTCTTGGGATATTCGTCAATAAAACAATGTCCCGCAATGCAAATTCGCTCTTGGACACAGTTCTCTGGTTGCGTAATATATAGTTCTGTTTGCAGTGTTCCGAAAAACGAAAGAAGATCTTCAAGCCGAGTTGTACCACAGATTAGACCCACACCCCAAGGGAGTTTTTGTGCCTTATAAACTATCAGTAATCCGAAAACTGAATCAGAATCGCACTATTATATTCTTTTAATTTAGCGAGTTAAGAACGTCACCTATAATATTTTGGAAATAATATGTCTAATATATTCCTATATTTATTTTTAATTTTTTCCTATATTTGCTCTGTTGACATTCTAAATATTTCAAATTCTCTTTCGAAAATTAAACTAATTTCGTTAGTTTAATTATCTTGACTATATGTATTTTAGTTTCATAAAATGTTCTTCTCTATTATAAGATTACTCTGACAGATTCAACATTTTTTTTTGGAAAAAGAACTTTAATTTAATTTTTTTATAAGAGCTACGCACTAATGAAAAATGAAAATACGAGTAAGTAAAATAAATATAATTAAATTTTCTTTCTAAAATATCAAAATATAAGAAAAGTATGAAGAATAAAGTTGGGTCAAACCAATGGTTTGTATTGTAGCACTTTTCCCTTCAACAAATGAAAATTTTGCTTTTAAATACAGTCTATGTAGTCTATGTACCTATCACACTATTAAAATTATTTTCATTCATATACAAAACTATTTCTAGGATTGCATATATTTAGGATGAATGATTTATGCAGTCTTTGAAATGAGGCAAAAATTAATATAAAAAGGGGTTAACATAATGCTCGATTTTAAGGGTTAATTGTGTGAGTTAAGAAAAATAATTATATTTTTTAATTTCATGGAATTTACCGTTAACTTTTTGCGTTAATAGAAATTTGAAAAAGCTTGCGGTTTCGGAAATATAAGGTGTCAAAAATTCAAATTTTACAAATTTCAAGAGGCGATAACTTGAGAGGGGGTGGAGATGGAAAAAAATTTTCTTCTAGCGAAATGAACTATTTGATAATGTCTAAAAGCTCCTAAAATTTCAAGCTTCTACAGGCTGTAGTTTGGAAAAAAAACGACATCAAAAATTTGCAAAAAAAGGACTTTAGATAACGGTAAATTTGAACGGCCATTTTGTTTTTCTAAAGTTCAAATATAGTATGCCGCGCTATTGGAAGCAAGCCGCTGCTTTTCTGCGTTTGCAAAATTTCAAAAATGCTTATGGTTTCATTGCAACAAATAGTTAAAAAAGGCCATTTTTAGGGTTTTGGGGGGGTATAACTTCTAGAGGGGAGGAGATAGGTAAAAATTTTGTTCTACAGAAATAAGTTTCTAGTAAAGATCTATGTACATATAAAATTTCAGCTTTCTATCTTCAAGGGTGTAGAAGTTTTGTAAACAGACACACGGACGGACGGACGGACGGACGGACAGAGTGAAACTAATAAGCACTTTTTTTCAAAAAATTTTTGGAAAAGTGCTAAAAATAAAAAATAAAATAAAAATCTTTAACTCTTTCACTCTGGCCAACAATTTTTCTACTTAAAGTCAACAAATTCATAGAGAAAACAAAAAACATTTAGAAAATTTAAAGAAAACAATTTGCATACAGTCACATCGTTGAGCATAATTTTTGAGCATACATACATATATAATTTTTGCAAAATAATAAATGTTTTGCAACAAAAATCGTATACACATAATTTGCTGTAGTACATCCACATGATGTGAGCGCATATAAAAGCGTAATAATAAAAAAAAATAATAAGAAAATAAAACAGGCCTTGCCTTGCGCTTGCCGCTCTTTTATGGTTTTAGGTCAATGCTCTTTAACATTATATTCTCCTTTATACACACTATCTTCAATGTTGATAATGATAATAATGTTTTGATGTTGATACAGAAATGAGAATGCAATGCTATAGTAATAACTGTAACGTAAGAGATAAATTTAATTTTCTTTCCTTTTTCAATTCATTTTTTGCTTTCTTTTTCTATCATTTATTTTTTTATTTTTTATTTTCCAGAATTTTATACGTAATAAAAAAGGAAAATTCAATTTAAAAGCTTTAGGGAATAATTCTTATTTATTTTTTTTTGTTTTTTTTTGCTTTATTGAAATTTTAAACATTTTTCCATTTTAACTTTAAAATGAAACGTAGTTGGGAGGAAAGAGCGAAAAAAAACAAAATATTAGAAAAATTATGAATATTTCTCTCTCCTAATTTATTGTTTCTCATAGCATATTTTCTGAAGGTTCATTTTCCTTTCTAAGAAGTGCCTAAAGATTACAATATTTTGTCAATAGCTATATAAAAAAAATTAATTTATTTTCCTGAAAATATTGATATATGTACGTATATTGTGTAACAAATTTCTGACGTATTTAAGTAGAGACCGCACTATTAGATTTATTACAAAATGCCGGAAAATTTCTCGTATTTCGTAATATTCAAATTGTAATAGAATTTATTATAGTCAAAACAAAACTGCTAGTAATCGAATAATAGTCGATCCTGCTATAACACTCAGTGAGGTGACTTGTACAGGAAGACACAAAAAATAAACTGCAATTGTTCTTAAACAAATGCCTGCAAAATATTCATTTGCTAAATATTCTGACGGCAACGTATAAGTTATCGTACCGACCTGTGATCGCTAACTACACAAGATAAAATATCAGTGACCGTAAAGAAAAAGAAATAGAATTGTATTCAAAATTTGGCATACTTAAAGACTTACTTTGAAAAAATTGCCTACACACGACATCAGATTGAAATTCTCATTAAATGATAGCTAAAAACAGTATGTGATGGTTCAGTTTTGTAAGAGTACCATGTACTAACCTCGTAATATCGTAGTTTTAAAGTCAGGGACATCGATATTATTAAATTTTACGGTCCTGTCAATAAAATAATTACTTATCAATGTAATAATGTATGTACATATTTTCATTACATACTTAATATTTATTTTTAATACATACATAAAATTCTTTCAGCATTTTTATTACTTTCAACTCCCTTAATTACTTTTCCAACAAATTTATAGATTATTATAAGTACAAATTGTATAAGGTGAACAAAAAACAAATTATATTAACATGCAACTTAATTATATATTTAATATGTAGGTATATAATAATAAATAATTCATAATCCAAAGGACATGTACATTTACAATGTAGGTATGTCATGTTAATTAATAATAATCGATAAAATTTACGGGCTATTCCAGAAAAAAGTGATTTTTTTTGTTATTTTTCTTTAAAAAGTTGCGAACTCGGTAAATACTTTATTCGATTTTTACTACGTGGCTACGTACCCCCTCTTCTCAAAAAGGTTACGTACCCCGCTTACTACTCTATAACACAAAAAATTTTCTTTTTATAATAGAAAAATATGAAAAAGTGTCTGTTTGGAACGGAAGTTTTATGAAAAATCACCAAGAAATGAAAAAATGTCTGTCGGGAACGCTATTGTTGTGAAATGTCGTTAAAATATGGATATTTTTGTCTTTCTGAAACGATTCAAAATCGTAAAATTTTCTCTTCTCAAAAGTAAACTGCGATCTAAGTGATATCTCACTAATTGTACGCTTTGCAACCTTGAATTAAAATTAAACTCATTATATGTATAGGTACATATATCTACATAATATGTATTATGAAAATTTATAATATTAGGCAGCAGCACAAATAATTAATTTATTTTTACAAGAAATCCTTGTGATAATTCCCAAATAAAATTTGGTTAATATGCAATTAAATAGGTTCAAAAAATTTAAGTCCCCACATACACATTGTTTAAGTCGTATATATGTATGTAAATAATAATTGTCCAAATATTTACATTATAATAATTATTATATACCGTTATGTGATAATTTACAGTGAAAATAATGAATGATATTTTGCCCTTGAATATTGAAAAGTCATTATAAGAGTCTATTTATAGCAAATTGCTTTTATCTATATAGGACTTACTTTATTACATTAATGCATATTAATCAATAATTTGTTTTATGTATATACGAGTACATAAGTATATGTATGTAGAAATAATAGAAATTTATTTAGAAACCTTGAAATAAGGCATTCCTCCCAACAAAAAAAAAGTATAAAATTAAACTTGCGGTATAAATGTTTTTGGTTATTCCTCCCCTCTCCCATTTTATATTATGTACATACTAGGCATACATCCTTTCAAATATTCATGTATTTGTATGTATATGCATACTTTTCTTGTAATACAATTAAGGTGACAGCAACCTATAAGCGTTATACTTTTAGAAATTTTTATGACACAAAACAAAAAATTACCTATATAAAAAAAAAAAACCGAGAAAAAAAAAGGAATTTTTAACGCTTTCTGTATAACAAAGAAACAAAGAGTTGTTATATTTATTATAACAATATATGTACGTACACATACTCACAAATATAGCCTGCATTATATTTCTAAATCCTCTGAATTTCATTCTATATAAACACATGTTGTATGTATTAAAATAATTTCCTTTCTGTTCTTTAGCTTATTTATTCATTTATTGATTTATAAAGCTTTTCTTTTTTTTTGGTTTTGCATTTTCTCTTCATTTATTTTTCATTCTATACATATGGATTTCTATATACACATACATACATTTACGTTATTACCCCTGTATATTTATGTATAAATGTAATATTATTTGTAGAATATTATTTATGACAGGCTGATGGTTTCGCCCAATTATTCTTAATTTTTCATTTCTTTATTATTTTTTTATATTTTTTATATACCTATACGAGTACCGGGTGCACCACATAATAAAAATCGAAAATCTAAATTACCTATTGAAATGGGTACGTAGAATACGTAAGTATAAGCATATACATATAAGATAACCAAATTGAACACATCCTGTAGTGACTAGGAAAAAAAACAGAAAAAAAACTACTTACGCGTTGTCAAAATCAAAAATGTTAATAATGAGTAAAGTACGGATATGAGAAAATTTTGACAAGAAAAAAATTGTGAAATGTCGAATGAGTTTAATATTCAATTATAAGTAGTGACACAAGAAAGAGGTTAATTGCAATCAATTGCAATCTTATATTGACATTTTAGATAATACAAGTGTATATACATTGTCAAATAAACCTTTGTAAAATTGTGCAGACTACGTACGAGAGTTAGAAAAAAGTAAATGAAATACATATTATACTCTACGTTATACATATGTATCTACGTTATACATATGTATTTGTTGAATTTAATAAGTAAAGAAGGTTTTTGGTTATAAAATTTGAAAACAATTTAAAATTTTTTAAACGTGAATGCCATAAAATTTTTAAATATTTTCTAAATTTCACACCCTGTAATAGTAAATATAGTTTCTAAATATACAATGAACTATATGATATTTATATACGATGTATATACATGTGTGTGTCTATTTTAAAAAATTACTTAATGAAAAAAAAACTCGATTACCAGATCCCCTGAATTTATTAAAAAAAAAAAATATTCAAATTATAAAAACGAAAAAAACCAAATATTTAAATTCAAACGCTGTAATTGAAATTAAATATAGAAACCCCCCTTAAATAGTAAAATTATTCCCACAGCACTAAGATTAATTTGAGATTCTTAAAATGATAAAACTAGACTAAATCGATATTACACAAGAAATTTCAGGGAAGAAACTAGTGTCATATTTTTCCATCTACAAACATCTTTATAATTTTTCCATAAACTGTCTAAAACTTTCATCTTTGGCTGATTCACTATTATAACGAATTTCCCTATTGAAAATATTTTTTGAAAACAAATTATTGTGTAGTGTTATAAAAGCATTTTTACAAATTTCTGTTAATTCTCTTAACTTAGCGAATTTCGCTATATTACAAACAAAATATTTCAAGGTATTTACGAACTAATATTTGGATTTAGTTGGCTTGTTTTAAGGGAATTTTACTGTACTATAAATACATTTATGTATAGAAAGTCTCTATATAATTTAAACAAATATTTCTAACAAATTTTGCCTTTTAACTTCAAAGTCGCATATTTTAAAAATTTTCTAAAAGCAAATAACAATTTTTTTACAAAATATTATATAAGAACAATATGGCAAGCCAAACTTCTTATAAGCTTATTTTTATGTACAGTATACGTATATATTTATGTGTATACGAGTATAGCAAAAAAAATATAACAATAAAATGGAAATCTTCCTTTCCGTCATTTCGAGGACTTATAGTCATGTAATGAAAAACTTTTGTTTTACTTTTGTTTATTTATTTTTTTTTCTTTTTTAGAAAATAATAAAGAAAATTGAAAATAAGGACTACAAAGGACTTTGAATTGTTTTTTTTTTTTTAGTTTTAACAATTTCATTTTTAATTTTAAATAGAGAAAATAAAAATAAGAAGATTGAGAGAGAAGAAATGAAAAAAAACCAATTTTATTTATTTTTCATTAAAAAATAACTGGGTAATTTAAATAGAGGCAAAAAATTATAAAAGAAAAAAAAAATAGGAACTAAAAAATTAAATATAAAATTTATATAAATAAATAAAAAATAGAAATTGCAAAAATTAAAAAAAAATATTTATAAAAAATATTAAAAAAGAAAATTTTTAATAATTTTAAGTATTAGGGAAATTTTACGCTGAAACTTCACTAAATAACAAATACAAAGGGGGCAAATGCTGGGGAAGAGGAATTTTATTTTTAGTGTTAGGACAAGCCCTTAAATAATATGCAAATTTTATTGTCCAATTTTGTCATTTGTTTTGCCATTAAGTGTTTAAATGTTTGATTGAATTTCGGACTCATAAAAGGACATGTAATTTTTGAAATTAAGTTAGGGTTTGCCACATTTCACCTCATAAAATCGGAAGTGATTGGGAATTTTATGGCATTGTGAAGTTTATGAAGAATTTAAAACTGCAATAAAATCAAACCACAGAAAATTCGACTATAGATTTAGTTTTTATTGCGAATACCACCCAAAATTTTATTCATTACCTGAAAAATTTGCAAATTTCCTTTGGAAATTAATTATTTTAGACTTAATTTTTCATCTCATAGTCCAGGATATAATAAAATATATAGCATATATATCTTATTATACAACTTACTATCATGCTAAGTGTTTGATTTATATTCCAATTTTATATCAGAAATACTAATAACAGTAAAATTTCCTTCCTCATAAATAATTTCATACCCTATAAAAGTATAACATATAAAATGACATATGAATTTTTGTCTCAGTATAATTAATTCAATTCCTCTTTCTTACTCTCATATTTTGATCTATGTACATTGTATACTAAATTACCAAAAAATTGAAAACACCAAACTTTTACTGTCATCACAGTAATAATGACTAATATAACAATAAATATTTTTGTTAACAATATTTACTAACCAAAATTCTTTCTTGAATTCTTTTGTAAATGGTACATACCATTCCGTGGTGAAGATAATGAAGAGAATATTCTTTACAAATTTGAAATTTATTTTGGTAACTCTGTAATGAGAAAAAAGAATACTCCAACACTCAATGAAAATTCTTTACAGATCAAGGATATAAAAGCAAATGGAATGTTTCAAAAATTGGGAAAGAAATGAAATAGACCATTTTTTCGACCGTATATTTTTAGCACTTTTCCAACAAATTTTTTGAAAAAAAGTGGTTATTAGTTTCACTCTGTCCGTCCGTCCGTCCGTCCGTCCGTCCGTCCGTCCGTCCGTGTGTCTGTTTACAAAACTTCTACACCCTTGAAGATAGAAAGCTGAAATTTTGTACGTACATAGATCTTTACTAGAAACTTATTTCCGTAGAACAAAATTTTTACCTATCTCCCCCTCTCTAAAAGTTATACCCCCCCAAAACCCTAAAAATGGCCTTTTTTAATTATTTGTTGCAATGAAACCATAAGCATTTTTGAAATTTTGCAAACGCAGAAAGACAGTGGCTTGCTTCCTCTAGCACGGTATACTATAGTTAAACTTTAGAAAAACAAAATGGCCGTTCAAATTTACCGTTATCTAAAGTCCTTTTTTTGCAAATTTTTGATTTCGTTTTTCTTCTAGACCCCAGCCTGTAGAAGCTTGAAACTTTAGGGCCTTTTAGACATTAACAAATAGTTTATTTTGTTAGAAGAAAATTTTTTTCCATCTCCACCTCCTCTCAAGTTATCGCCTCTTGAAATTTGTAAAATTTGAATTTTTGACACCTTATATTTCCGAAACCGCAAGCTTTTTCAAATTTCTATAAACGCAAAAAGTTAACGGTAATTTCCATTACATTAAAAAATATAATTATTTTTCTTAACTCACACAAATAACCCTTTAAATCGAGCATTATGTTAACCCCTCTTTATATTAATTTTTGCTTTATTTCAAAGACTGCATATATGCGTCATCCTAAATATATGCAATCCTAGAAATAGTTTTGTATATGAATGAAAATAATTTTAATAGTGTGATAGGTATCCATACTCGTAGACTGTATTTAAAAGCAGAATTTTCACTTGTTGAAGGGAAAAGTGCTACAATACAAACCATTGGTTTGACCGAACTTTATTATTAATACAGAAATAACAAAATGAATTGGAAAAAAATAGTTTCTTTTTTGTGTTCTCTTAAATATATATTTTAGAAAAAAATTGAGAGGCTATTTTCTAATTTAGAAAATAACAGAGCAAATGATTGATGAGATAAGAATGACATCACAGTTTTAAAATATATTTCTCACGAAGAATATAAAATTTGTTATTTAAGTGTACATAATATATATATATAAATATATAGGAAAAGTTAATTACATTGTAATCGTAATAATTTAAAAATTAAATAAGTGGAAAAGAGATGAAAAAATTTCACTATTATATATAGACAATTAAAATTGAAAATTTCTATTTAAAAAAAAAAAATTCTATTTTTTTTTTCTGTTCCAGCAATCAAATAGGAATGATTAATGTTTCCAAAAAAATGACGGAAAAATAGATAAGACATTTAAAAGATTTTTGTTAAATTTTAATCTTAAATATTTCAAGGATTTAAGGCCCTTATATCCGAAAGAGAAAGAAGAGAGAAAACAAACGATTTTTTTGATTTTCCTCTCACAAACCATTATAATATACATTTATACAATAAATCTTGAATTATTAAAGGAAATAAATTAATCATTATTTTCCGGATACCATTATAAGAAATGTGGGGCTATATACGTACCATATAAGCCCATTTATACATATACATATATTAAATTATTGAATGAAAATTGCACTAAAATTTAATATTATAGGCAATAAAATAATTTAAAAATATTGTATAGAGGAAGTTACCGAGTTTATTTTATTGTGACACGCAAAGTATTTCTGAATAAATTAGTTTAAACTTTATTTTGTATACATATATATGTATATCGTGGAATTAATATGCGTTTGCAGACTTGCATTTTATTATTCTCTAGTATAGTATAGTATAAATTATCCATTGAAATCAAAAGTTAATATATGTGTTATAAATGTGCAGAAATATAGAATCAAATTATTAAAAATTTCATCCGAATTAGTACTGGATTTGTTAGAATAGTAAGAAATCATTAGACGTGAGAGTTGACAGTCATTAAAACTGTGATGTTATCATAAACTCATTTATAAATTACTGATTATTCTATATCTCAAAATTTTATCACTTTTTCAATTAAATTTTTCAATTTTCCTTTAAAAATCATGCCGAATATTCGATAAGTCAAATAAACTTTTCAAATTCGAGAATTTTACTCGCTCATATTTTTGAAAAGAGCATATTATGATGATTAATATTAAATAGTTTCTCTCACTCAAAATGCATTATACAAAATAAATAAATGACCGTTTTACTCATAACTGAGTCATGACTCTTTTCCTTGAGAGAGCCATAAAATGACTATCATATTCATTTTTGTATATAACTGTTATACGAATTATTGTTTCCACAATTCAAAATTTTATTTAATTTTATTTCCGAATTCTTTGTACAACAAATTATCAAGTAAATTTAATTAATTTCTATTGAAATTCTTTTGAAAAAACTAATATAAGAACGAAATTCGCACTCTTATAAGCTCCCCCCGCCAACCGTTCTTTCAATCCAATATAACTGATTCTATTTTGAAAAATATATGTAAATTTTTATAAAATGGAATCCAATTGGAAAATCACAATTAACTTATGCTTATTAGTGAATTATTTCGATATTTTTATTTTTAATTCAAATTTCATTTTCATTTAATAAAACATTCAACCAAATTTATAGAATTTTAGATATCATTTTAAGAATTTCTTTAACTAAATAGTAGAAAATTAATGTATATTTTTCATTTCATCTAGATTTTTTTTTTTTGCGAACTCTTATATAAGTAAATAAAAATTATTTATTAGCATACTAAATATATTTATAAAGAAATACAAATAAAATATTTAAACACACAATTAAATTTTTATTTCCTACTAATCATCATTCACAATAAAAAATGCTTTTTCTCATATAACAGTTTCATATAAAGGCAACGTCATCATCAATATTAATCAAGCGGTAATCATAGTCCTAGTTCTCATATATCCATGGTTTTATATTAAGAGTAAAAGTAATATGAAAAATTTTTTAAAAGTTTTCGAAAAAAAAAATTATGCTGAAATTATTTGACTTTTTCAAATCATATATATATATATCGGGCAAGTATCAAGGCGAGATTTTCTTGTTCACCGATTTTAAATGTGACGTTAGACAATTTCCCTGATTCAGTACAAGCGTTATTTCCCCGTTCAACGAATTTTCGTTTTGTTCGTAATTATTATGTATATATTAATAGATCGCTAAATTATACTTTTTATGTATAAGTAAGAACTTACTTTTTCTAACTCATAAATTTAATGATATGCGTAGATAATAGTATTCTCTAAGTGACTCCCATCAATGACATGCTATTGAGCTATCAAAAACGACTCTCACTCAAAACCGGCGAACTAAGAAAACCAACCTAGAATACTCGACATATAGAATTTGAAAATTATTAATTGTCTTGGTAACTCACATTCGATGCTAGTGTTACTATGAATGTTCCAATAATCGGAGGAGTTACAATTTCAGCAACACAATCCCATTTCTCATAGTAATAAAATCGAAAGAACATAAAATATTCATTTATATTACACTGTCTATTAGTAAAATTTTCTTGAGGATAACGTTATACTCTTCTATTGGGTTTTAAATGAAAAAGGAATTTAATTAAATGAATAAAATAAAATAAAAACAAAAAAAAAAAATTCCAATGTCGGTTTAAAAATATTTACGCCTCATGTCGAACACTACATTATTACAATAGAAGCAAAAAAAAAAAGAAAAATCTAATTATAAATTAGAAAATAAAAGCAATAATAAGAGAGACATTTTTCTTGAATAACTATAAATAGAATTTGTAATTTAAAAAAAAAAAAAATTAAATAAATAAATATAAAAATATGACCTCATTCTCATTTGTATCCGAAACGAATACAGAATATTACAAGGATTTTCAAATACATACATACATATGTATAACATATTTGTATATTATGACAATAATATTATTTAATATATATATTAAAAGCAAAATATATAAAAAAAAATTTTTATATCATAAATTAAATTCTTCATCACATTATATAGGATTAAGAAAATTCAATTTTTATAGTATGACTTCATTGTCTCTCTCTCTTTCTCTCTCAGTATGTCTCCATGTGGCATAAGAGAATGCCAGATTGATTTTTAAATTCTTTAATAAAATATCCTTGAAATAAACTGTTATAAATACACATATACATATTCTTATGTATATATACTATTATTTCTATATTTTGACTAAAATTCAAGTTTAATTGGACTTATTATTGGTGGTAGATTTTAAACAGAATCGCCAAATATTGCTCACATATGTAAATACAAATCTCACAATAAAAGGAAATTTTATTAGTCCCACATTATAAATTTTATAACTACTAAAATTTAAATAACCTTGAAAAATTAATGCATAAATATTTAAATAATTGATATAGACCTTGAATTTATTTACATACAGGCTCATAAAGATATCCTGGCAATACGAGTATCATTCTGTAATATTAAATCTTTGTAAATGATTCATATACAGTATTGAATAATATTTTAATTTATATGAGTCAATTTATTACAGATTTTATACAGTATTGGCAACACTTCTAATCATTATCACTTCTAAGAATAATCTAATTACTCATTTTTTATGTTACTATTACTCTAATTTATCTAATTCATTATTTATCTCAATTTTATTTTATAGGAAGAATGTTGAATTAAAATTCTCATTTTCAATTCTCAGTTCATTCAATAACAATCAAATTAGACTTATGAATTAAACTTCTAAACTCTTCTCAATATAGGTATTATGTCAAAATTTCGAAAAATTTGCACATTAATTGTCATATTATAAGGCAATATAACGGAATATTTCAAATTCTCATGAATATTTCCAATTCTGAAAGAAAAACGTGATTAATAATTTAGAAAAAATTCTTCTCATTTCCAAATTTCTTACAACACTTACGTATTTTTCTCTCATCGAGAAGCAGAAAAGTAAGCAGAAGAGGAGCAATATCAATTTCTTATTTTATGCAGAAGAATTGCTGAACTTTTTTATTTCATTGAAATATTATTGTTATGTAATTTAGAAATTAGTTGAATTTAATGCTTGAAAAAATATTTGTCTTATAAAATGTGAAGCACAAGCCCCTATACTAGTACAAATATTAACTATTATACAAATTATTAACTATTTTTCGATTACAAGAACACTTAAACAAATATTACTGTTACATTAGTACCGATCAATGACCTATAAGAACTCAAAAACAAAAAATTCTAATAAAATTCAATATAACATTTTTTAAAACTGAAAAATTTTCAAAACATTTCAATTCAATCATTCGAATTGAATACTACAATTTTTAAGAATAAAAATTAATTTTAATTTTATAAAATGAAATTTTTAATAAATTTATTATTTTTAATTATTTTAATAGTCCATTATGTAAGAAAATATTGTTAACAATATAATTTAATATATAAATGCGAAAATTTCATAATATTTGATATTTCTTTAAGGCTTCTGCTCAAACCACTGTACCAACAACAGTACCTACAACACCTACATCACCAGCTACATCACCAACAACATCACCACCAACGACATCACCACCAACGACATCACCTGTTACACCTGGAACAACAACACCGACAGCACCAGCCCCACCAAATCCACCATCATTTACTACTTGTATATTTAATAGTTGTATTACAATACCATCGAAAGGTTCAGGAATGACTATACCACCTATGACAATGCCACCTATACCAACTTTTCCACCAACAATACCACCAATTCCAACTTTTCCACCAACAATACCACCAATACCAACTTTTCCACCAACTGTACCTATGACTTTACCAGCTTTGTCTTTACCCTTACCAGCAATGTCTTTGCCACCAGTATCCTTACCACCAATGTCCTTACCACCAATATCCTTACCCTCAATATCTTTACCATCAATACCATTAACTTTACCGTCAATACCTATGACTATACCACCAATAACAATGCCACCAATGACAATACCTCCAATGACAATTCCTCCAATAACTTTACCAACAAAATCAGGATAATAATTATTGTTGTATTAAATTGAAATAAATGGAATTATTTTTGTTTTAATAAAATATAACCGTTAATTTTAATGTTATGAAAAAGAAAAAAACACAAAAAACTGTAATAAATAACTGATGTTATTAATGTGAATTTGTTTAATTGTGAATATTTTCTTTTCTATTGTGAAAATTAGGAAGAAAATATACTAAACGACAGTTTGTGAATTTTTGGAGAGAACACAAAAAGGATATTTACTTCTTTCACTCAGAATATATTGCAGATGAGAAAATTAAGAGACGTCACGCATCAATACGCAATATAACAGTTTAATACGATTTGTGACCACAAAACATTATCTAATTTTTATTTCCAGCTGAACAACCGGTTCGCTGGAACATTTATTCACAATAGGCAATAGCAAAGAATTTCTAAAGGACATTTAGAATAGCATAAGTAACGTTGACACAATAATTTGTTCCTTACAAAAAACGTAATAAAAGTATTTAGATTTTCACAAAATTACACTAAACTACTTACTGTTAAGCCGCACACATACTTACTTTACAATAATAATAACACAAACACAAAGTAAATCCAAAAATTAATAGCTAATTTTAAATATTTTATTTTTATTTAAATTTTTTTTTTTCTAAAATTTGTCTACGGATACCAAAATATTTATTTTTATATTTTGTCTGCTGCGTATACACATTACGTAATATGTCATACCTACATTCTAAATTTTTTAAGTATGGAATGATATTCGAAAATATCCAAAGTACATTGACATATTAAATGAATGACAGATTATTAAAATCAAATTTGTCGCCTCTATACAATTTAAATTATTACGAAAAATAAATAAAAAAAAAAAATACATTAACAGCAATTTAGAATTCCATTGACTAGACTTTTATATTAGAATAATAACAACAAATTTTATATATTTGCTAAAAAGAATATTCTGTAACTGGTATACAAGCATATAACACATTATACACATTTGTATATGCACAATACATACAATTAAATTTAAAACATTTTATATGTAATATTAATATAGGTTTTTAGATTTCAGTAATAGTATTAAATGTAAAATTATAAAGTATACGCAATGTTTTAGTTGTTATGACAGAGCAGAGGCGGTTTTCAAATATATTGACTTCACTTAATTTATACAAGTTTCATTTGTCCTCTTAGTTATTCAATTAAACATATATAAAATAATTTACGCAAATGTATCTTTTGTAGTTATTTATTAATTACCATATCTAATGTAAATGATCGTATAAAAATAAATGAAATGCTCTTACAAATTAAAATATCCTTAATCCTTTGAATGTAGCCCTTTACGCATCTGGAATAATGGTACTCTTATTTGTTTTATTTTAAGCTAGACAGTCTAATTATACAACAATATTTTGTGAATTTTCATAAAACAATCAATTACAAATTTTATAAGAAATGAAAATTTCACATAGAATGATAAAATTCATTATGTTTTTTTACGTAAAAAGAGGCATTATTTAGAATAGTACTGGCTCATATATAATTATTTCAATATTTATCTTTCGTTAGAGCAAGTAAGGATTCCTGGAAATTAATATCTTCCAATAATTAATCTAGCCTCAGCTCCTAATATTTCTAATATCGTAAAAATATTACTAAATTTTGAACTTTAAAATGTCAGTTTTCATTTTCGATCTTGGTAATTTTTTTTTATTAAATGTTATACGAGTAGTTGCTAATATTTTATGTTTATTTATTAATAGTATTTAATTATTGTAGATTTTTAACACACTCCAGTAATTCTTCAATATTCAACATTTTTCTATTATGGTCTTCTAATTTATAAATATAATAATTTAAAAACTCCTTTACTTAAATTGCCATGTGCTATTTGAACAAGACATGATGAGAAATCATGCACTAGCCCTATGCTCCTTCTAGGAGTGAACAAAGGAAAAAAAAAAAAAAAAAAAAATTTGAACATGCTATTTATGCAGATTTATCAGTTTGAATTTATTCAAGCGTGTTTTATGGTGAAACCTTAATTAGAATTGAATTTCGGAAAATTCTGTTACTCTTTAAAAATATTTTACAACTTTAAGCGTGCTACAATTTTTGAACTTTTTGCTAATTTTGTAATAGAGATTTATAGAACAAAATGCCTTGTCTTAAGGTTCTAAATTAAAACTAAAATTTCGAAAATCCTCTTTATTAACGGATGAATAAGTATTGAAAAATAGGTTGACTCAAATATACTGACCCACTTCTTAAATGTATGTGTGCAAGGCAATTTGCTACTGAAATAAAATTTTTTGTTTATTGTACTAAAAAATGCGCTAAAATTTTGTTGTTTTTTTTTTGTTTTGTTTTCTTTATTCAAAATTCAACTATCCAATGTAGTGATTTTTTTTTTCTTTTTCATAATTTTACAAATATAATTTTTATATTCTTTTTTGTTTTGTTTGTTTTGTTTATTTCATATTTCCTTTTTTTCATTTTTTTTTTTTAAATTTAACAAATTTAGCTAAAATTTTACATTTAAAACTTTTCATTTTTTTTTTTTTTTTGTTTTTTTTATTTTAAATTTGGATTCTAATTTTATGACTTTTTACTTATATTTTTTTTTTTTATAATATAATTTTTTTATATTTTCTTACTTTTCTTTTTTTTTATTCATTTTTGTATTTCTAATTTGTTTTTTCTTGATTTTTATTTTTTACAAAACTTTCTAATAAAATTTTTAGTTTACTATTTTTATTTTTTTTAAATAATTTACTGTATGTATATTTGTTTGTTTTTTTACCTTTTTTTTGTTTTTTTTTTTTTTGTTTTGTTTTTTAGATTTAATATATAGGTATTTTAGTTTTTGAAATTTCATCAAAGCAATTTTTAATATTTTATAGACACATTGCTTTTTTTTTTGTTTTTTGTTTTTTTTTTTGTATTATTATTAGTTTTTTTTTTTATTTTTAAATTCATTTTTAATGACTAAATTTAAAATTATGTAATTAGATAAATTAAAAATTAACGATAAACAATGAAAAGAAAAATATCATAGGAAATGGTAAAGGAAATGAAATTATAATTGGAAAAGGATTTCTAAATAAATTAAGGACATTAAAATATTTAAATAATATTATAATTGAATTGCAATACAAAAAAAAAAAATTTGGATTAAATTATTGTTAAGTATTCAAAAATTATTATTCTTTGAATAATGAATCAATTTTCTTATTCTGTTTTACGTGATTGAGTCGGCAATATAGGGTGCTTTAAGGACCTAATATAGAAATTTGAAAAAAATTTTAAGGTTTTGTAAATTTAATTACTTTTCTTTAATTTAATTTGAAATTTATTTAATTTGAATTCAAATTTTCTAAAAAAAAAAATTGAAAAGAATAATTTTTTGTACAATTAATAATAATAAAAAATTTTTGATAAAAAAATTTATAAAATAAGAAATTTAAATTTTAATATAATTAATATAATTTTAATATAAAAAAATTCTTAAAGTAATTTTGTTTAAATAAAATTTTTTTAATACGGAAATCTTCAAATTTCTTATATTTTGTTCGATTTTAACAATCCAATATGCCTTATTCACCTTCTTTAATTAAAATTTCTAAAATTTTGGAATAAAACATAATTTATACATTTTCAAAATTATTAAACAATAATAGAATTTCTGAATTATTTATTGAAATAGAAAAAATGCATATATTCAGTAAAAATTCAGAAAAATTTTAAAATTATTAAAAAAGAATGTTATAAATAAAACAAAATACAAATTTAAATTTTTCAATAATTCCATTAATCACGTAAAACAAAATTTTAAAAATTAAAATAAAAATTAAATTTAACATCATTTTAATTTCATACTTAATTTGGAGATCTCATCTATGTGAAAAAAAAAACAACAAGATCAAAATAGTTTTTTTTTTAACAAAATTTTTTTTTATTAAATTATTCATTAAATTTTTGCACAATATTATTAATTTTTAATTAATATTTAAAAATAACTTAACATGAAAAAACATGACTCCAAAAATTACATAATTTGAAATTGAAAATATTTTAAAATTTTTATTTTAAAAATATATAAATTTTTTTAGTTTTGTAAATTACGAGTTTATTAGTTTTTGTAAATTAAAAATATTTTTATTTTATTTCTTTAATTTCTGCTTTTTCTTTTAATTTCTTTTCAAAATGACTAGGTTTTATACTTTTTTTTTTATAACAGAATTTTAATTTTAATTTTATAATAATGCAAAGTAAAATATAAGTAAATAATAATTTATCATAAATTATTTTTATTAAAAATTAATTTTTATATTTAATATTTTTTTCCTTTATCAAAATTTTATTTTGCAATTTTTTATAAGTTATATTTAAATGTGGGATTTGGGTAATTTTCAAAAAATTTATAAACAAAAAAAGGAGATCTCCACTAAAATATTTATTAAAGAAATATGAAAGAAATACTTAATTTTAAAATATATATATATATATATATAAAACAAAATAACGAAACAATTTTGAAAAATTCGCGAAAACAACAAAAAAAAAATTTTATTTCAAATATTTTTTTTTCATTTTGTTCTTGCTACAAAATATTTTATGTACTTATGTATTATATCTATATATTTATATATATTAATGTATATTATGAATTTATATTATTTTTATTTTTATATTTTTAAATTTAATTTTTTATGTATGTATGTATGTTTTGAAATATTATTTTATTTTTCTTATATTCTTCTTTTCTGTTCTATTTTAAATTTATGTAAATTTACTTATTTTTTTTTTTTCTTGTTTGTTTGTTATTTTCAATTATCAGGAACACATGAAATTAATTTTTAAGAATTTTAAATTTAAAGAATTTCAATTCAAAAAAAAAAAAAAAAAAAAAAAAAAAAGACAATTTTTTAATTTTTCTTAATTTTTATTTTAAATATTTATTTTGTTTAAAAAAAAAAAAGGAATTCAAAAGTGAAAAAGTAAAAAATTTGAAATTAAATTTAAAAATAATAATATTTTCATCGTTTTGTTTTTTTTTTTTCTGCTTATATAAAAATATTTATTATGTAATATAGGATAAAAGTGCAGTATAATTACTACATATATGAATTTTGTTATATTTTGTAAAAAAAAAAAAAATCCAAAATTAACATAATAATAATATAATAAGTAAATTAACAAGTTTGTAATATTTTCATATTTATCTGACTGATTTTATGCTAAAAATAATATAGAAATTAAATAATTTCCATTAAATAATTAAAATAATTAAATTTATTCTTTTTATAATTTCTAATATTTTAACAAGATTTCATTTTTTAATTAATTAAATTAAATATCTTCTAAAATTAGTCGAAAAAAAATTTTTATTTTATTGCAATTCAATAAAAAAATTTTAAAAATGTAAACTTGAAAAGTAAATTTTAAAAAATCAATTGAGAAATTTGTTAAAAATATCATAGATTTAATTTGAAAATCAAAAATTGAATAAAATTTTTTAAACTAAAATCAATTTAGTATTTTCCACAACATATTTTTGATTAAGATTTTTTATTTTATAGTGTTTTTTTCAATGATTTTTTTATTATATAGATTTTATATGATGCAATTTGCAAGATTGTATAAATTTGAAATTTACTATGGCTTAATTCCAAAAAATTTTGCATTTTTTTAAAATACATTTAAGCTAACAAAATAATTTGAAAAAATGTAAGTAAATAAATTAAATTTTACAAGAAAAATTCCACCATTTGTTCATTTTAAGTAAAAAAAACAATGTACGTATACGACAATGTAAAAATTAATAATGACAATTTTCTTTTAACGCAATTGTTATTTTATCATCAATTTGTTATTTTTGCAACAATATTACATTTTGTTTATTTATATATTTTTTTTTTCAATTGAATTATTTTTTTCTTTTAAATAACAAAAGTAAAATTTTAATTTAATAAATTGAATAATTAAGAATTAGAAATATCTTTTAATTAAAAAATTCTTCAATGTATTCGAAATTTCTTTACATACTTTTTAGGAAAATTTACAATAATTTCAATTATTAAAATTTCATCTTATATAATATTATTTGTGTACGTACATATATGTACTTTAGAAAATTCTTTTAAATCATTACTCTTATTTTATTTATTATGATCTTAATTTTAATTAGAATTTTAGAGAATGTGATGGTTACATTTATTGACATTAAATAATAATATAATAAAATAACAAATAAAATTAACATGATCTCCAAAATTGAATTTAGAACAAAATTTTAATATTTAAATATAAAATAATAAAATAATTAATAACATGATTTTCTACTTAATTAAATTTAAAACAATATTTTAATATTTAATTATGTATTATTTAAGAAAGATATATATATATATATATAATTAAAATATAATTAAATCAGTCAGATTATATGAACAATAAATTGTTTTTGTTCTTCTTTTTTATTTTTTAAATTTTTCTTAATTGTATGTATTATTGACGCTTTATTTTTTTTTACCTTTGATCAATAACCATATCTTTATAGCATTCATATATTCCGAGGGTATATGTATAAATATACATTTATTATACAATATTATATTTTATATTATTAGAAAAATGCAAAAATAAAACTTATATAATTTTTTATTAATTTTTTTTATTTATATATATTTTTTTTCATTTATTTTAAAACTAAAAACAGCAAAATTATTTTATTAATGATTTTTTATTATTCTTTTTTTTTTTATAACTTAAATACCATTTAATAATATATAACTAGAGCAAAAAATAAAGTAAAAATAAAAATATTAAAAATACAAGGTAGTTATGTAAATAATAATATTGCAAAATAATAATGATAATAATGTGTTGTGTTTTGTATATATGAATGAAAACAAAAAAAAAATATATTTTATAATTAAATAAAAATTAAAATAACTAAAAAAAAAATAGAGAAATAATAAAAAATAAATGTTTATGCATATAACAAATGGAATTTAACTACGTAAATATACTTTAACTATATATTTAAATGTATATATATATATATGCATACAAATATACACAGATATGTATGCATGCATGTATATATATATATACATTACATATATATATATGAAATATTTATTTTTATATATGTATAAATCTAATTAACAGAAAAAATTTCTTAGCGGAAAATTGAACTTTTCTTTTTTTGCATTTTTTTGAAATTTTTTTTTGTTTTGTTTTTCTTTATTCTGAGTTTTTTTTTTATATTAATTTTTTATTTTCATTAATTTTATTTATTTTATTTCTTTTTTTTTTTCTTTTTTTTATTTTGTTTTTTAATTTAAATTTAAAAATTTTTATTCTTACAGTTTTGTTTTTTTAAGTTTAATTTTATTTCTTAAATTAATAAAAAGTTTTTTTTTTTTATTTTATTTATTTTAATTTATATATTTTGTTTTTGTTTGTTGTTTTTCATTTTGTTTTTTTTTTTATTTAAAATTCAGCAAATTCTTTAGCGCATTTTTCTGTACTTGAAATTCTAAGCGCTTCTTCTTCATAATCATCAAAATTGCTAGTATCTCCTGGACCCTTACATCTTGGTATAAATGGTGCTTCTACTTTTCTTTGGAATATAGCAATCCAATCGGTTGATGCAAACCATTTATGTCCCTTAATATCATTAACACCAGCTTTTAAATTACCATAACGTTTTGTTAAATCCACTTGCAATAGATTTCTTAATAAATCTTTTAAATCTGAACCAAAATGTGATGGAAACCTTACTTTACCAGATACAATTTTTTCATATATTTGTATAGGTTGATCAGCAAAAAATGGTGGATAACCGGCAGCCATTTCATATACCAATACACCCAATGCCCACCAATCTACTGCTTTATTATAACCTTTACTCAATATAATTTCTGGTGCCAAATATTCTGGTGTACCGCATAATGTCCATGTACGCCCTTTAACACGTTTTGCAAAACCAAAATCAGTTACTTTTAAATAACCTTGTGAATCTATCAATAAATTTTCTGGTTTTAAATCACGATAAATTAAATCCAAATAATGTAAATATTCGAATGCCAAAACTATTTGCGCTGCATAAAATCTTGAATGTGGCTCTGAAAAACGACCAACTTTTCTTAAATGTGAAAACATTTCACCACCTGGTACATATTCCAATACCATATATAAATTTGAATTATCTTTGAAATGATAACGTAAACTGACCAAAAATGGAAATGAGATTGCTTGTAAAATTCGTTTCTCATTTAATGTATGCTCAACTTGTTTTAGTTTAACAACTTTTTGTTTATCCAAAATTTTCATAGCATAATAATCTTTTGTCGGTTTATGTTGTACTATCATAACACGTCCAAATGAACCGGTACCCAATGTTTTAATACGTTCAAAATCATCGAGACTTGCTGTATTTGTTGGATTACGTTTCCATTTATCTTCAAATTCTTCTCTTGCCTGCTCAAGAAATTCTTTTACTGTTTCAGCAGCATCAACTTTTTTATTAGCGGTTGCAGCATTATTCCCCATACTGAAGAGCTTTTTTACAACACCTTTAGCTCCACCGCTACTCGAACCACCACCGCTGCTGCTTCCGCCGCCGGAACCTGTAATAAATAGACAAAAATAAAAAAAAAATTATTATTAAAATTAAATTAGGCAAAATTTTTCAAAAAAAAATTATTAAAAAATAAATAAATTTTAAGTATTGGGGTAGGTAAATACAAAAAAAAATTAAAAAACAAAACACTAGGGCAAAACTAAAATAATTTTTAAATTACAATGTACATAAGTAATTGATTGTTGTATTTAATAAAGGCATATTTCATTTGCATTTGTAAAAATAAACTAAAATTTAATTTGTGATAGAAGTTTTGTGCAAAAAAGATTCTAAAAGATAAAAAGTCTAAGAAAAATTTAAGCATATTTGAAATCACTACAACAAAATGCTACTCAAACATTTTTTAATAATTATAGCGCACTCAAAATAAAAAAAAAAAAAATTTGATATACAAAAACTACATAAAATTTTACTTAATGTCAAGAAAGACATCAAAATGCAAAAACAAGCGTCAGTGCCTAAGTACTCTACTGCTTTTTTAGCCAAGAGTTTCTACTAAAATGATCAAAAAGTGTTTTGGTTTTGTGATAGCCAAAAAAATATTATAGACTTTGATAGAATTCTTACAATACTAAAACACCAAACACTAATCTTAATACGTTCCGTGTTCCTTTTACCATCTTCAACATACATATGTAAGAGTTGCACCAGAAAAATTAAAGAATTTGATCTAGCAAACCAACGACTTGCTTAAAACTTTCATATAATGTTGTTTTAAATGAAGAAAATATTGAAATTTCAGAATTTAATATTACAAAATTAAATTTTGAATTTTATAATTTAAAAGCATAGATTTTTTTTTTCTTTCTTTTAAATATTTGCTTTGCTGAGAGTAAAATTTTTTACTGTTCATTGTTCAACTGAAGTATACTATGATGCCATCTGACGTCAAGTATTTATTAAGAGCACAGTAATATAGTTGAAACCGTGCGTTCACAATAAGAAGCAACGAGCGAGTGGAAATATTTTTGACATTTTCTAGACAAAAATAATAATAATTTTGTTTTACCAGAGGTTTCAAATCTTGCTTATCGCAAAAAATCTAAAATTAATAGGAATATTTAAAAAAGTTGGTTTAAATTTCATACGTCATATTAATTTTATTCACAGAAGATTAAGTTACATTGAAATTATTAAAGATTTACAGATATAAAAATTTTGAAAGCATGATGAAAATTTCTGACGATACAAGAATTTTTGGCACCTTCTTATATTTTTCAAAAATTTTGTGCTATAAAATCATTTATGAAATACTTTGAACAATGAAAACTGTATTCAATATTTTTTTTTATTCAAAAAAAATTATAAATTCAATTTCTTTTTGTGTATATTAAGTATATTAAAAATTTTGAAATATTTCTTATCTAACAATTTTTAATTTTTCACCATTATTTTTTTGTTTTTATATTAAAATTTGTGTATTAATTTCATTAATTTTTAAATTTTAATTTGAAGCAATGTCAATGTCAATGCTAAACTTGAGTTTACACTTATTAAAAAAAAAATTGAGAAGAAATTTTTGTAAAACGCATTGCGGCATAACAAAAAAAAGTGTGTTATTTTTTCCTATTAATGAATTTCATTTGTTTTACTGTTATTATTGCTGTTAAATAATAAAATGAGAACCATAAAATTTAAAATTTATTAAAATACTTTTAATTTATCTAAGATTCTAGTAATTTCTACCACGTATTATATACATCTAGAAAACACTATTAGTTAAAAATAAATCTTACACAGTACTTATAATATAAACAGAAATGTATTTTATCTAACCGATTTCTCTTGATAATGATATCCGTATTAAACGTGAAATAAAATTCTCTTTATATTTTTTACTATTGGTAAAACGCGTTTTTTTCATTCTTAACCTTTGAATTTCAATTTAAAGAATATTTTTCTTTTTTTTTACTTTTATAATTTCAATAAAATTTTTTAAAATATAGCGTATATTATTCTAAATACATATACTGTGTATGCATATGTATAAGACAACTACAAAAGAAAAGAATAATATTCTCGTAAATTTTATTAATTTTGTTTCATCTTTTTTAATTATATCAAAGCAAAATATTGTAAAATTAACAAATTATAATAAAATTTGTTGGACATGAATTTAATAAATTTATATATATATACTATGTAAATATGAAATTCATGTGCATATTCTATATATATTAATTATATACAGAAGTACTGTCAAATATTTAATGCCAACATTTCTAAATTTTGTCAATTTTAATTCTATCAATGTTAAGATAGCCAAAAAAAAATATTAGCTGATGAAATAACGATATACATATTTAATATTTTGTATAATTATAAAAATACTTAAGTACATAAGTACATAAGTACATAATTAATTTGAATTTTATTTTTATATTTGAACATTATTTTCAATTATAAATCACATAATAAATACTTTTATTTTAAAAATATAAAAATTATGTGGTTTAAAAATAATTCATTTAATTTCAAAATGTTTTTATTTCATTTTTAACATTGCATTCATACAATGACATATGCAGCATATTTGATTTGTTTAAACTCTATTATCTTTGTAAATATTATAATAACACAAACAATTTGACATTTGATGCGTTTTCTGACATCTCGCTTTGATTGCGTTTTGATATCAACGCGTGCCAAAAAATATATTTAAATGGCAGAATTATTTAATGACATTACAAGTAAGTAGTAATTAATGCGAAAATGTTTTCTATTTTAAGTAAAATTTGTATTTTAAAAAATTTTTATATACTTAAAATTAATTACTAAAAATAAATTATATAGTGTTAGAAATTGTTCGATGTTATGCAGTTGGACAGAATTTTTTTGAATTTTAAAAAATTTTTATATAAAAGCAATTACTGAAAAAAAATTATAGTGTTAGAAATTGTTCGACATCATGCAGTTGGACAGCATTTTCTTGACATAAAATTGTTGAAATTTCAGTTTTGAGAGCATTTTCCTAGAATTACTTAGATTTTTCTACACAATAAAAGCATTTTTATATTATAATTGAATATTTTTAAAAATTTCTTTTCAAAATAGGTGTACAAGCTTGAAAACTTAAAAAAAATCAAATTCATTTTATTTCACCTATACCTTTACATTTGTTTATGACATCAAAATGTCATATTATGAGATCAAAAAATAAAATATGATACACATACTTATGACGTGAGAATTATAAATACATTAAGCGAGCGCCATCTTTACCAATAATTATGTTACTATTATTGACTTTATCAGTAAACGTAGTTGTAAATTCTGTAATGAATTATATTATTAATTGAACTGATTCAAAAACATAGAATATTTTTGATTTTTATTTGTAAATACATAAAAATTGAACATTTAATATTCTTCAACAACAATATTTTCGCACTACTTTTTTATACACTCACTTTTATCTTTCTCAATATATTCACGAAATCTATTATAAAATTCATTAATTGGAAAACTCATTTTATTTTTTGATTAAAATTTTCTAGAAATTTTCAAATATTAGAATTCAATAATTTTTTTAAAAAATTCTCTATCAATAATAAAAAAAAATCTCTATCAACTAAAAAAATCTAATTAACTATATTTTCTTAAAAGATTTTTAAATCTATCATATAGCTTGCAAATTTGGAAAATTTTCTATCTTATAGATTTCAAATAATATATTTGTTTTACTCTAATTCTATTCTAAGAATATAATTTAAAAGTATAATCAATGAAAGAGACAATAATAATATTAATTTCAAAAAATTAAACAATCACAGCTGTTCGGAAAAATTCAAACAAGAGAATTTTCTTATTTTAACTTTTTAATTTTATTTTTGTTCTCACGTTTTGTGTCATAAAATGAAAAATTTGGTAAAATTCCAAAATTGTTATGTAAAAACAAAATAATAATAAAAACAAAATTCAATTAGTGTTTGGTTAATGTACGTAAACTGTCTGCTAATATATATTACAGAATTGAAATATTTAAAAACAAAGAAAAAATTAGAATATCAGCATCAAATAAAAATAAAATTTTTTAAAATTTGAGCAACAGATAATTAACCTTTAAAAATCGCAAATAAATTAACATTATGACGGCATTCAATTTATTACAGGTGAGTTTTCATTAATGAGTACGTACTCATACTTTGTCAAAACTTTATTTACAAAATAAGAAATTATTATTACTGAAGCAAATTTTTAAATTTAAATTAAACTAAATAGCAACATTATAATATTTAATTATATTTTTTGAAAAGCAATATTAGCACAATTTTTATTTTTAATCTGACAAAAGCATTAAGTATAGCGCATATGAATAATAATTTCAAACTTGTTAATCTTTTATTAATAAATAATTCTTAGTGATTGGAAAAATTTACCTAATAAATATAAAATTCGGATTTATATAAAATTAAAATCCGATAGATGGAGTAGTGATGGTGTGGTACCGTCAGAGTTGTATCGCAACAATATTTTTATCATTGATTAAAAAATGTGTTCAATAACGTAATTTTCGAAAAAAAAAATGACAAATAAGAATGACAATAATCATCAACTTCCATTATTATTTCAATATTACAAAATATTAGTATTAATTTAGAATATTCTTGAGTAGTAATTAAATTCGGATTTTACTGTTTTAAAATATATTTTCCAAATAGTTCAATCAAAGTAAATTTACTGCATAAATATAAATCGATTGCATATATACAAACGTCAAATCAAAATGATTCAGAATATTTGTCTGCTAACAAAAAAAAAAAAAAATAAATAAATTCTATTAATAAAAACTTTTAAAAATAATAAATTTCCTTTTCTTTTTTATTTTTTAGATTCAAATACAAATTTTTATCAACAATTTCCAGTAATAATATAAAACGTGAACTCTATAAAAGCATCGACATAGTTGATTTTGTTTGCAGTTATCTGTCGGCCATACTTATTCAATCAAATTTATGTATAGCAAATATTAAAGAATTTATTGTGAATTAATTTATTGAATTTTCTCTAATTATTGAAAATTTCTTTGCAATCTATCTGCAATTTCTTCAAAATTAATAAATATATGTAAGTATTCTCTAAAATTTATATATCAAATTTGACATTTATAATTTTCTAACCTATGTATAAGTCAAATTCGGGCATTAATTATAAATTCGAATTTCTTATAACTTTATTTATAATCGGTTAAGGGATGATTATTCGCTTGCTTTGGAAATTATAATGGAAAGTACACAACGTAACTGTGTTTTTTGCAAAACAAAATGTTAAATTCGAAGGTCAAACTTACTAAGTCAAAAAATTCGAATTCTTTCATACACTGAAATTAACTTTGAATTTTTTGGATTTTTTGCAAGAGTCGAAATATTTAACCGAAAGATGTTTTTACCTAAGAGACACTTTTCCATAAAATCAAAGATTCATAAAATATATTCAACACATTTAAACACATTAAATTGGTCAATAATTTGAACTTGTTTGTAAAAATTTGAAAACAGTTTGTACTTATCTACGACCTTTGAAACAGACATTTTTATTAATAAAATCCAAAAATCGCTACAGTTCTTCATTTTACTTCAAGAATCCTTCTTTCTCATTTTTCTTCTTCAAGTCCCACACAAAATTTTAATACGTCAAATTAATTTTCGTCATGAAATATTTATATATACTCGCATGGATATATATATATACAAATACTTAAGAAACAATTTGAAAATTTTTCACATGCATAAAATTTTCTGGCAAAAAACTTTTAAGTTAATTTTTCCTTTTCTATTTTTTTTTGTATACAATATTCATTGATATGTTCTTATGTAAGTGTAGTTATAATAAAAATAGTTTAAGAATTACAAAATCGATATTTAACATTATTTTCTGTTATACAAGTATATGGCAATATATAAAATAATACCTTGATGTAGTTACAAGAACATTTAATTCTGTTTTTTTTTAATAAAAAAAGATTTATGGTAGAAAAAAAATCGATCAAAATAAATTCGTCATGAATTATTTATATTTTTTGATAATTTGCATATTTTTAGGAGGATTTTTTTTGTTTTATATACAAAAAAGTACTAGTTATCCCGAATTTTTCTTGAATTTTGTATAAATATAGTGATAACTCAAATAAATATAATTAATACTCTGGATTCTACTCTGGGGTCTTAAATATGCTAAACCTCAAAATATATACTCGTATGTATTTAATATAAAATCCAGATAAAATTTTATAATTCTCTTCAAAGGTTAACAAAACATTAATTATGAGAAAAGTATTCTCGATTTGTTATAAAATTTTCCGAATCTTAAACGTATATGGTAAAATCACATACTTGTCGAATTTTCTTGAATTAGCGAATTCGCTTGCATTTTGTATTATGTATAATAAATTTGTTCACCAATCTTTTTATTCAATGGCAACATTGTACAATTTTTACAATATATTATAATCTGAACTGTCATAACAAAATTTTTTACTCTTTTGGCAAATTCGAGTATGTATTTACACATTATATGTATTTATATTGATAAATTTTCCTTGCGAATTCGCCGTATATTGTAAACTTATTAATTAAAACTAAAATTAAGATTGCCAACTGCCATTTTAGTAGAAATGCAAACCTGATAGCAAAACTAACTACTTTTAGTGGAAAATTTGTCTCTAAACTATACAATTAAGATTGTAGTATTGATGCCAAGAAATTCATCCACTAGAAATTTAAAAAATCATGAAATTTAAATAAATTAGATCCGAGTAGATCAATATAAACTTCATTTTCTTAAAACGGCAAGTTCGTTTCAAAAATAATTTTATATGGTAAACTTAAGTCATTCAATCTAATTTTATAATTTCAAATACAACTTCAGTTTTACAAAAAAAAAAAAAAAAATGATCAAAAAATTTCAACAAGCCAAAATATTAAACTAAATCCTTGACAAAATAATAAAATTAATACTTACAGAAATAAAAATTTATTTGCAAATTTGCGAAAAGAAAACTAAAATGAAATTGCTTAAATTGCATTTTGCAATCGTGTTATCCAAAAAAGAAAAAAAATAAATAACAGAATTCAAAAAACTGTTTTTTATCTATGCGAATTACTAAAACTAAACAAAAAAAATTTTCTTATTCGCTTGAATATTATTTATTTTTTATTTAATAAATTTATATTTTTGTATATTATTATAGATTTTGCACGCTAAATATGAAAATGGCAAAATTATTTTATACTTTAAATATAGCCCATTCAAAACCCGCTAAACTATATGCATAAATCCTTATACAACTGAATCTATGTATATATCTCTATAATATCTACAATTAAAAAATTAAAAAAAATCAGAGAAGAATATAAGCAAAGTTGTGTTGGCAAGTCAAGTGTACAAGTGAATAGTGAACAAATAGCTACAAATATTGTAAAAGTTAATGTCCGAAATTTGTAAAAAATTTTTTGATTTACATATTTTTTTTCTTTTAGGTAGGAACGAAGGCCAACTGAGCTGTCATAGTGTCATTATTAATACTTTAGTCTGGCAAGGCTACGATTTTATAAATTCATGTATTTATTCACTTTGAAACTGGTCAGAAAAGCAACAGCTTATATTTTTGCCTAAATAAGTTCAAAACAAATCCATAAGAGACCGTCAATAATCTAATACTTACATTGAAAAATATAGATGTCAAGTTCGTAAGTATTGCGATCTCCAAATTCGCAAATATTCGAGTAAAAAATTTGACTTAAAAAATAATAAAATTTTCAAAAATATTTATTTTCTCGAGTGACATCTCTCGATCTTTTTAGACAAATTTTCAGTTGATCCATTAATAAAAAATTCTGATTCGGAAAATATTTCAAAAAAATTTAATTAATATTCGACTTCAACACGAATTCTATTCCCGTTAGCTTAAATGAATCAGCCAAATACCTAACCATACTTGATCTACCAAAATGCAGATCCAACGTCAAATTGACTTATTTAGTAAATAAAACCGCTTTTAGCTGAATGACTTAAGTAGTCGTAAGATCTGAATTTTGATCACATACTCGTACATTTTTCAATATTGCTTATTTACAATTACCTATCATTTAATTTTCAAGATTAAGACATAAATTTCGGACAATCACAGCAACTATTGCATCTACATTGCGTATATATATGTATATTTACATTTATGTTTGTATATAACTATTTATTTATGTACATTTTTATGCATGTATCGAATACATATCTAAAAATTTATTGAAAATATTTCTAACATTATGCAATCAAAAAACATTCAAAACTATAAAATTAATAGTAGCGCCTAAATAATTATGTATGTATGTATGTGTTAAAATGTTAATATACGTGTATGAAGTTGTAAAATTTTTCATAAATTTTGAGTACTTAATATATTATGTAAATAATGTGTTTAAGTATTGTCTAATATGCATGTATTGATCCATAACGTACTTACAAACAAAGTTTTTGATATATTTACAAAATGTAAGAAACAACTCTAATAAATACTATGTTTATATAAGTACGTACTCATGTAACAATGTTCTTATGATAAGTATACAAGATGTTGATGGGGATAAATAGACCTAATTTTTTTTCTTGTCGATTAAATTTTATTTGCTTTATAAATAAGTAGAACAATTCAATGATCATATTATTTCTGTAATATTAGAAATTAAAAATTCTGAATGCTTTTTGTAAAATTTTGACAAGTACTTATTAACAGTAATTTAATACTTAAATTGACATAACGCTTATATTGGACATTTTTAAGATGTTGGAACGATAAAGAATTTCCTAAAAACTATTTGTCAAAAAAGACATAGTGACAACATTAAAATTTACAACCCGAATTGTAATAAAACTGTGTTTTTGTTTGACAATGCAATATCATTCTACATATTGTTCAATATAAATTCATTTTAAAGGCATTATCAAAACTTGGTTTTTGACAATACGGAATTTGTCAATTTAACTTATTCAGCAATTGAAATTGTGTTGTTAAATAAATCAAATTGACATTAGATCTTCATTTTGACAATCATCTATATTGACCTAACGCCAAGTACAGGAAAAATCAACATAATTTACATCAATCATCATGTTTAAATCTTTACGATTCTCATATCTCATCGTGTACTCTATAAACTGATTTTGGAACAGGAATTATGCGTATCAAAGAGAAAGAGAAAGAAAGAAAGAAAAAAATAGAAATTAAAATTTGCTTTATTTGCTTCTTAAATTCAGTTAGTCAATTTTGATAATCAGGGTCTTTTTTAAGTTTATGGTCTAATAAACAGGGCCGTCTTTTCATTTTTGATATGTAGCAGTTTTTCTTTATTGGGTTTGATGTAGATATGCATATGCATGATTACAAAGCTCTATATTATTAAAAAAATGTCAATATATAGAAATTTTTGCATATTTTAAGGTGCCGAATAATGTTTATTAGAGTTCCATATATTCGACCCTTTTATCATAATAATTTGATAGCTATTTAAGAGGTTTTTGTAGTTTCTGTTTATACTAAATAATTAATATAAAAAAATATATGATCAAAGAATATTCTGAAGTAATTCATTCGTATTCATCCATTAAAAAAAAAAAATTTGTAAAATACAAGTGAAAATCTGTATTTCTGTACAATTTAACAAAATATGAAAGAAAAAATTGTACAGAATGTGAGTCTATTGTGAATGAAAATTTTATGCATTTTTAATGCCATTTAGTGTTTTTATAATTTAAAAAAAAAAAAATATATTAAAAATTTTTCTGTGTTTTTTTGTATTTAAAATTTCGCATTTTATGAAGTTTTTTCAATTTAGAACTTTTCAATTTTTTTTTTTTTTTGTTTTTTAATTAAAGCTTTTCTAATTTGTTCTTATTTTTATTTAACTATATTTTACTTACTTAAAAATTTTCTTTGCATTGCATTGATTTGCACTTTTTGTGTTTTTTGGTTTTAAAAGCCTTTTTATATTTTATTTGTGCCCCCAACAAGTAATCTACCTTTGCCAGTACTTCATTTGGTTTTTTCTTATTTTTTTTATTTAATTGAAATATTTTTTGTACGCTTTTGATTTGGTTTTTCTCTCTTTTTTTTTATGATTATTTAAAAAAAATTATTTTTATTTTTTATTAAATTAATATTTTTTCCTGAGTTTGTTTTAATTTTTTTTATTTAGTTTTTATATCAACTCCTCTCCTATACACCATAGAATATTTTTTTGTATATGAAAAGACCTCAATTACATTAAAACTGAAAATAAATTTTGAAGATTTTTCATTTTTTTTTTATTTTTTTTTATATTTGTTTTGGTTATGTTGTGTTCTTTGTGTATAATTTAAAAAAAAAATAAAAAAAAATATTTTAATTACTTATTTAAAAAATTAAGTAAAAAATGTATAAAAATTGTGTGTTTATTATAAAAAATAAAAAAAAAATGTATGTAAATAATTCCGCTTCAAAATTACAGTAAAAGTAGTATTGCTACACAATTCAGCAATTATAAATCTTAAGCTGAATTGTGTATATATACTATGTAATTGAAATTTTGAAGCCAGGAGTCATGTGACTTCAAAATTACAGTAAAACTGGTATTGCTTTACAATTCAGCAATTATAAATCTTAAGCTGAATTGTATATTAATACGGTATTCTTGTAATTTTGAAGTTAAAAATTCCATGACTGGGAAAATTACAGTAAAACTAGTATTGCTACACAATTCAGCAATTACATATCATAAGCTAAATTGTGTATTAAACTGAAATTTTGAAGCAAAAAATTTTTAAAAATTTTTTTTTTTAATTATTTTAGTTACAAAAAAAAAGAATAATTTTCGTCTTTTTTGAAAAAGAAATTATTGCGAATAATTTTTAGCCCCATAATTTATGCAATTTTTTTTTTTTCCCCATTTAATAAATGAAAATAAGTTTTATATATATACAAAATTTATTTTAAACCATAAAATAGTGTTTTTATGAAATCACCCATACAAGTTTAAAGTATTTTTTTTGTATTTAAGTTATGTAATTCAAATTAGATTTAATTTATAGTAAGTATTTTAGATTTATAAGTAAAATTTGTGAGCTAGATTTTATGTGTGCTTAAATAATAATATAAATATAATATTTTTATATGTAAAAAACAGAAAAATGTGTGTGTAAAAAAGTTTAAGATGACTTTTGAGTATAAACGAAACTTAATACAAAAAAAGAAGAACAAAAAATGAATAAAATAAATAACATAAACATTAAATTTGCAACATAAATTTTAATTTTTTTTTTTTCTGTAAATTTGTGTTTATTTTATTTTCAAATATTAAATATATATACAGAGTATTTTATTAAAAATCACCTTCTTTTCAGCGACAAAATCAATATGAAAATTTATTAAAAATTATTTTCTACTTGTATATAAAATCCAGTTTGGTTTTGCTTTATACAAAACTATGAACTATTCCCAAAAAAATTATTGATATGGAGTTCGTAATACGGGCCTTTCGTTTAAGAGCAAAATTTCAGAGTATTAAATTAAATACTTTCTCAGTTTTAATGAAATTACAAGAAGGGGTAATAAAATATATAGACTATCATTTTAGCAGTTTCAGGGTGGCCAGCTATGAAAATATCAGAGTTATGATGTAGTACTTAAATATGCTGTAGTATTCTGAATAATTCTTAAAATTTAGTCTAATTGCCTCTTAATATTCGCAAACTATTCGAACTAGTAATCGAACTATTACAGAAACGAACTTGTCAAACAGACAAATCAAAAGGCAAGCCGTCATAGCTAAATTAATCCAAAATTCGAATTCATTTTTCAATAGCTATGCTTTTATAGTATGCAATTTATAGTGGTAAATTAATTACAATAATCAATTTTAATTTTTTAAAATCACAAAATTTAACTTGACCATATATTGTAAGCAAAACTCCTGAGTTTCACATTGCAATAATTTGGAATTTTTAAACCTAATTCTAGCATTATGAAACTTAAGGATTACATGATAAAGGCATTAAAAGAAAACCTTATTAAATTAATAATTTATTATTATTAATAATAATAGTAAGTATAATAAATATGTTTGTATTACATTTATGTATGTTTAAACAATGATTTAAAAAAAAAAAAACAATGAATGTTATGTATAAAACTAAGACTTTCAGATTTTCCAACTTTAAAATATAATAACAGACTTTAGTCCAAGAATTTTTTGTTAGAGCCCCAGTGTATTGTTTTATCAGGACGAAAAAGAAATAATTATGAAAATTTTTCAATGCATGTATGGGGGTCTACCGAAATGCAGATCAAACGTTAATTTGACTGATTCAGCAATACTGTTTTAATTACTGAATAAATCTATTTGAGTTTTATTTGCATTTTGGTAGACACCCTATGAATGATATACCCATAAATTTTTATATACATACATTTTGTAAATTTTTTATATACAATAAAAAAAGCTCAATTACTTAATAATATTTATAGTATATACATAATGTAGTAATGCAAGTATTTTAAAATAAATATAGTAAATTTTAACAAAAAAAAATAATTTAATTTTTGTACAACTTAAATATTAGTAAAATTTAATTATAATAAAGTATATACATATTTTATACTAATATTATACAAGTACTTATAAGTATATAAGAAAATATGTAATTTATTGTTGCAAAAAAAGTGAAACCTTAAGAGTATAAAAGTGTCAGTGGTAAGTATAAGATAATATCATTTTAGAAAATTTTTCTGCCAGTACAAACGTTATAAATGTAATATAATAAATAAACCAATTAAATGTATATAAAAATACCAATAAAATGTATATAATATATTAACAAAACAAATGTATAAGTATATGTGAGTTCAAAATTGCAGTGATACTGTATATGAAAAATTCGATTTCACTGTATACACAATTTTAAAACAATTCGACAGTTAAGTATACGGTAGAACTTATAAGCTGAATTGTGTATATTAATACCATAATATACTGCAAATTTGAAGACAATATGGTATAGTTTATAATATCCAATTGGAATTCTGCCACGTTTAAGTAGACGGCTACTTAAAGTGCAACTAAAAAGGAATAAAACTAATCAAAACTCTTAATCTAATGTCAAATAGTATGCAAAATGTCAAATATTTATGGGGTAAAAATAATGTCATTGTAATAAGAACAAAATGTCAAAAAATTTATCACTCTCACTTGTCAAATTTCTAACCAAAAAAAAATTTAAATTACTTTTGTATGTATTTGTTTAAGTATTAAAACGCAAAAATTATGAATTTTACAAATTTCATTTGCCTCTATTACTGCAATATATACAGATAAATGAAATTTAAATATGCATGAAGAAATTTAATCGATTAAATTATGAGTATATCGATTCTTAAATATTAGATCAACCGTTATTCACAATATTTCAAATTCATTTAAATTTCATTTATATTATAATGTCATAAAGTCATAAAGTTTTGTTATGTCATAAAGTTTTTGTTATGTGATATTTGACAAGTATTTTTATTTTCATTTACTTCTAGGTTTATCATTCAAAATTCATTCATCAATCTTTCTCATCATAATTTTTATTGTTTTTCAAATTAAATATGTGATAATTTAAAGTTAAAATCACTCAAATATTTTATAATGAACTGTTATTTTATGACATTTTATTTAAAATCTCCTTCAACTTGTGTACCTATTGTGAATTGCGTTAAAATATACATAAAATGTACAATTAAATATCATTTATCATTTATTTTATAGTATTTATATTTAATGAAGTGAATTTTTTTTTTATAAAATTGCAAATACATTAAAATTTATAAATTAATTTCCATGTTAGCCTATACAATGAATTCAAGTGGCTCAATCCGTTTTGTGGCTCAACGGAGTGAAAAATTTTAAAATAAACAAATTGAAAAAAAAAAATGGCTCGCAAACAAAAACTATGTCGTTTAAATGCGGTCCATGCATTACTTATACTGATTTATTCATAAAATAAATTATTTAATTATTTTAAAAAGCAAAAAAAAAATAATATATCACATAATTTTAGAATTTTATTTTAAAGAAAAAAACGTGAGTTAATTAACCATAATTTTCTAACCCTATGAATATTTATAAAAAAAAAAATTATTTATAAATAGAAAAACAAACTGTGTTCTTTGTGAATTTAGTGAAAAATTATTCGGAATAAAATATTTATAATATCAATTTATATGATTTTACAGGGCATGTTAAGCTATTATTTAAATTAATAATTCATACATTACTAACATGTTTTAAAAAAAAAAAATTGGAATAATTTCAATGTACATATTCAATTTAAATTAATTTTCATTGAATTTGGGTAATAGAGTATTATACAGCAAATATTTTGCAAATTGTCAATTTTATTTCTAATATTAATAGATATTTAACATATTATTTCTAATATTTTTATAATATAATAAAATTATATTGGATAAATAATATTGTTTGAATATTTATTTTAATAATACGGAATTTTTAATTTTTGTTTAATTTATTGAAATAATTTTGTGTTCCATTCAAATATTTTCTATAAAAGTTAATTAGAAATATTTTCTATTAAATATGCAAATTCATATCTAAATTTTTCATTAAAATTTCAATTAAATAATTTTAAAATGAAACAAAAAATTTTGTATATTAAATGAATAATATTGTGAATAGTATTGTGAATAATATTCATATTGAACATTCAAACTAAAGTTGACAATCATGGTATTTTCTCATATTTAATCATATTTAAAGTAATGTTGGTGTCCCCCCCCCCCCCCCCCCTTTAGGTTTAGTTACTAAAATAAATTTGAAAAAGCAGAAAATAATTCCTGATACTGTAGTGTAAGAGAAGATTTTGAGAAAAAAGTGATGCCAATTTCCAATGAATGTAAGGAGTGTAGCTTGCAAAAGATTGTTGTAAAAAGAAGAAAATCACTGCTGCAATATAGTGGAATAACGGAAGATTTTGAGAAAAAAGTGATACCGAATTTCTATTTATTTAAAGAGCTTAGTTTGCAAAAGATTATTATTTACAGACAGATTGAACAAAACATAGAATAATTGCAAATTTTATAACAAAGCATTGCCAATTTTAGGTAAGATTTTTTTGTGATAATATATACAAAATCGATATTTCGATAATATACAAACAAGCCAATTACTTTACATTATGTAACATAAAAAGTAAAAAATTTGAACTTGCAATTTTATTAAAGATTTGATATGATACTTTTATTATTTGACCCCCAAATTATTAAAGTAAGAATATTAAATTTAAAAAGCACACAAAGTTTTAAGGAATATGAAAGAATATTTATCACAGTTTTCTTTTAATATTGAATATTTTTATTATTTTTTTTTATTTTCATTTAATGATCTAATAAAATTTATAGATTTGCAAAAAAAAATTTTATTAAAAGAAAATAAAAGTAAATCTTATAGAAAGAAAAATAAAAATATAAACATAAATTAAAGTTCATTTAAATTAATATTTATTTATACATACATATATCTATATAAATATACGTGTGTATAAGAGAGTGTGTATATGAATTGAAGGTTATATATTATATGAAAAGCTGTTATTTTAATAAAAAACACAGCTTTTTCATTTAAGCACTTGAAATGAATTTAAATTAAATAAACACATGAAATGACTATAATTTCTAATTTATATATAGAAATGAAAAGTAAAATATATAAGAAGAAGAGAAATTATTGTAATAAATCAAAGTCCAATCTAAATTATGTGGAAAAATAAAATAAAATTTGTTGTCCAGAATCATTCAAAAAAAAAAAAAATTAAATTTTGCGACAAAAATTCACAATAGAATATTAGATATTAAGAGTTGTAATGAATTTTCAACCTTTTAAAATATTCGAAAACTATTTCCTAAAATTTTTGCAAATTTTGCGAGTCAACATTAAATATAGCACCTTTCCAGAATGTCAAATGCACATAATTTACAACAGTAATGAATTCCAACACATTTTGACGCTAACGTCATGAATTCAAAATTTTGTTGCTAACGCAAGTGATTTTCATTTTTTAATTTTTTTTTCCATTTTCTCATGTATTATTTGCATTTACAAAACCAAAATCTTAAAAATGACTGATTTTGATGTAGGAAAGGAAAACAAGTAAAAAAGAAAAATTTTTTTTTTAGTAATGAAACATCAGCTGATAAGTGGCGCTTTATTTACATATGACTGTCATTTGCTAATGAAATTTATTATCGTAATTGACATGTTCATCAGATTGGTGACATTCTGCGAAAGTACTTATGTATACAATTCTATAAAATGACGTCCTATCAGTTTTACCAAAAAAAAAAGCGCTGGAGAGGCTATTTATGATTCGAAAATTGTTAATATCAAATTTTTTCATTGAGTATTTTCAAACGCCCTATTTGTTTTAAATTTCTCTATAGTCCTTCTAAAAGTATACACAGTACTTTTTAATAGATAGATCAGAGAGTCGGCCCCAAACATTTAAAATTTACTTATAAATAAATAGGTGATTCAAAAATAATCTTGAATAGTTATTGTCATTTTTTCTAATAAATAGCATACAAACATTGAATCATAAGGAGAAAACAGTCAAGTACGAGTATGTACATGTGTGTCACAAGATATCCCATATAACTTTAATAACAATAAAAAATATATTTATAAATTTTCAATAATCTAAATACAAAAATTTTGATATGTGCAATAATGATTTAATAAAATTTCTTTAACCACATAAATATTATCTATTATTAGTATATTATAGTTATAATATAAGTACATAATTCAATATAGGTGCAAACATTATAAAAAAGGAACCGGAATTCCATTTCATTGGCATATAAAGAATTTCTTATTGAAAAGGATTTTTTTTATTTTTGTGATTAAAGTTTCATTCAATGCAATTGTACACATATGTACATATGAATGACGCATTGAACAAAATCAGAAATATCAGAAATCGAACCGCAATTTTTGTAAAATAAAATATCTATTTAATTGTATATAAAAATTGATTAAAAATATCTATCCTTTTTTTTGTTGAGGTGGTCTTAAAACAGATTTTCTATTTAATTATATTTCTACATAAAATATATAAGCATAACAATTTTCAAATACATACATATATCAATATATATAACCGTTACTCATATATTATACGCCTTGCAGAAACGGATGTTTCAATACAAAAAAAAACAGGACAATTTGAATCATGAGATGTGGCAACATTTATAAAATTCAATTCTGTATTGAAACTGTACTTGAAAATTTTTTGATTTTTTACTTAACGGGTTTTTTTCTCAAAACCGTTTCATGTAAAAATAAAAGCGATTCACAGGAAATTACGCTAACAATGTTACATCCGAAAAAATTGAACTGTTTGATCCGGTTTTCACGCTATATTCCTTCAAAAATTAAGTTCAAGTTAAGTTCAAGTTTTGATCAATTTTGGTTATTACTACACCTGTTTTAGAATATGAAATGTATACTGATAGACGGAAATAAGCACATTTTATACCATTATTTTACGTGCTATAGTCACATACGGCAAACAGCGATTATAACACGTTCAGAATGAGTTTCACCACATTCGCAGGTAATTTTTAATTTTGATTGAAATAGAATTTCCTAAATGCAGCACTAGCGACACCTAACAAATAAAGTCAGATTATTTGGAAAACTCTTTACTTACGTAAATTCTACAGACATATAAGTGCTTGCGTGAATTAAAACTACTTATTACTAAAAAAAAAAATAAATCTAAAAACAAATTTATAAACTTGTAAGTAAGTATGTGAGTTTATATCGATTTTAAATTACGTAGTTATCTTTAAAAATACACTCGATTACGTTTTATTATCATTTATAATATTTTTTTTTATAATAAATACTTAAAATACCATATGACAGAAGTTCACGTTCACATTTATATTTAACCAAGTTACTTTATTCGTATATTTAAGTGTATCGTATGTATGTACTTTAAATATACGATAAGTATCTATAAGATAAAATAACTTATATAATACACAAGTATACAAGAATATCATAAGATTGTCATCATGTTAACTAAAATTAGATTCAGACTACTTTTAATAGCGATTATCATTTTTTTTTTACTCTCTTCTAATTATTCAAATATTGAATAACTAATTATCACAATGTCAAATATATAAACATGGAAAAATACAATTTAAAAAAAAAAAATAATAATTTTAATTAGCAAGTATGTGCATAATAATAAATAGTAAAATAAGAAGTTTTAAACGTAAAGAAGAATTAAAAATTTTAATTTGATAAAAAATGTGAAATTTTTTTAATGAAAAAAAAATTATTATTTTCCATAATATGATCTTGTACTTACGCACGTACTTAAAGTACTTATTATTGTGAGATGACACGAAAAATTAATCGCATGGCAATTACAAAACATGCGCAAGTACGGTTCACAATACAGGAAATATTTATGTACAAACAATAATCACTTACTTTCTCAAAAATATTCTCTACTTGCATTTCAAGTTTATTCTCAGGTGGATAGTAGAAGAAATTGAATAGAAGTGAAAACAATAAGTTTGACACGTTTTTTTTTTAAATGATTGTATCGGAAAAAAAGTCTTACTTATTAGTACTAAAAATTTAACGAATTGATTTAGATTTGATTTTACTTTGACATTTTGGAAAAAAGTACTGAAATCAATTAAACTTTTTGCAGATTGTACCAAAAATTGAAAATAGTAAATTTGACGTCAAATCTCTAATTTTGTATAGTCACCCTGAATAACAAATAACTATTTGATTTATATTTTAGGTATGTACTTCCAAAAATAATACCAAATTAAATGAAACTTGAAACAAAATGTACTCAGCAGCTACCTTAGCACAATTTAAAATCTGAGTTTTTGATACAATTAAAATATATCAAGAAATTTTAATAAAATAAGAAATTTTAATATTTAACTATTAACCCTATTGGAGCAAAATTTTTCTCATAAAAAGTATTGCATTTAACTTTACATAACAAAATGAAGCTGCGTCCCTCAACGATGAAATTACGTAAGTGACATTTTACTACTAAACTTTTAAAACCCATACGTGTAAAATTACTTTCAATTTTAGCAGGTTAAAATACAAAAAAAAAATTTACCATTTTAAGGTCATTCTTCTCACTTTAATTATAATAAATTTTATTTTATTTAAAACAATTAAATATTTACATAAGAAAAGAAAATAAATTTAAGCATGAAATAAAAGAACACGTACATTTAGAATCTAAATATTACATAAGAATATAAAAAAAAAAACAAGAGCAAACAAAAAACACTATTATTTTGCGTGTGAAATGGAAATTTTTTTTTTAATACACAAAAATTTCAGTTAAGAACTTGAATAGTAAAAATTTGCATTATAAAATTATAAAAAAATTTCTAAAAATAGAATTTTTCTTTTTTACTTTTTATATGGCTTTGTAACCCGCAATTATTTAATTATATAGTAAAAGCAAATTAAAATATTTAGAGAAAAAGGAAACTAAATAATAAAAGAACTACAGAATTTATGCAGCCAAAAACTTATAAGTAGGTAATGTCGAATTGAAATTATAGAAGAAAGCGCGATTTATATAGCAATGAAATGTTTTTTTTATTTTTACAAACTTTGTAATTTTACACATAATTCTTATATAAATATGGCAATTTCAATACACATGCCGCATATAAAATACATTTAAGTTAGTGGCAAAATCAAAAAGACAAAAAAATTTTTATTTTTTTGTTACTCCTCTATTGCACGGGAGAGTGCTAATTGTCCTACTCTACTACATAATGCGAACTATCAAATTATTATATTTGTGACATAGGTGCCGCCATCTGGTTAAATTGATATTAACTCCATATACACATATGTAGAAATCGATCGGGAGACCAAGTACAGAGAATATTCCAAAATTAATTTCCAAATCACATCCAGTTATGAAAATCACAAGGCATGTTGATAATTATTTGTTATCGCACTTGAATAATTGAATTATTTTAAAAAATATTGTAAATAAGTAAGTAAGATGTTTTAATTTGGTTCGATTCGATTTTGGACAATTTGATACATTTTGGATTTGATCAGATACTAATTTTTTGTTTCATAACAGCACCACCAAAACAGACCTAACAAACAATAAAACAAAACAGTTTTATTGCGAAATATCAATCAAATTTTTAGTACCTACGTATGATTTTGAAATTCGCTTATGATATAAAAATAAATTTTAATTGAGTAAAAATAATAAAGAAATGAACCTTGTCTTATTCTATAAAACACTGGCAGCACTGGGTTAATATTTTATTTAATACCTACATTGTTGTAAACATTTAGTTTTCATTGTATAATATTAAAAAAGAATTCAATATAACGACTTTTGTATAACACTTTTGTTTTCTATAAGTGTACATAAGATTAATAGGTAGAAATAAGTATAGGCACTTAAAAACGACATAATAATCTACATTTTAAATGAAATTCAATAGCAAAATATTAAATAAAAAAAAAAAATAACAAAATATTTTATTAAAATTAAAAGTTTATAACAGTTTACTATTAAGTTGTTGAACATATTTTGTTTCATTTCTGTATATATAGAAAATTAAGTAGAGCGAAACACTAAGACACGAAAACTATTATATAAATTAATAAATTTTAAAAAAAAATTCCAGAACTAGGTATGTAGCTAGTTATTTCAAATTGAAGTTAATAAGTTCTCATTACTTAGTCTTATCTTTGCTCTAATTTTTACCAAATTCAAAAATTTTGAATAAAATTTGTTCTCGTTTAAGTATTTAAATTTTGCTGAATTGCATAATATTTCATATATTGTGAACTAAAGTAGTAACATCTGTATATTTTGGTAATACTTATTTAAATAGTAGCAAAATTTCAATGACAATAAAACGACAACACTTTGAAAACATGAAAAATTGTAGTAAATCTTTGTAAAAAAGTGTATTTTATAAAGGTATTTACGTAGTTATATCTCTAATTAGTTATAACAATTTTATAAGAATAATTACAAACAACAGCAAATCATTCTCTTTCTCTCTTTCTCTGTGAAGAGAAAAGAGTCTGTCTGTAAAAGTGATAATTAGTTTATTATTTGTTATTCAAATTTCTATTATATTATTTAACAAAACATTGCTTTCAATTTAGAAGTTTACTTAAAAATATTCTTATAATAATTTTATGTGAACATTTTAAATTTTCATAAATTTGCTAATAAATTTTAGTTACTAACAAACCAAATACTTATATTCTAATATCAATATACTCTTAATAACCAAAAAAATTGTTGATCAAATATTAAATTTTAAGAATTAGATCATTGACATCACAAAAAAATTTTTTATTTTATTTTGTAATACTTATCAAATTATTTAATGGTAAACTAGAAAATAAACACATGAGTACGCCTCACAATAAAGCCTAAGTTAAATGTTAAATATCAGAAAATATTGTCCATAAATGCACAGAAATAGGAGAGAAAATAAAAGATTTACGCTAATTAATATAGAAGCTACTAATAAGTAAATTAAAGAACTGGTATAAATGCCTGTTAATAGTTTTCATTTAAAATGGAAAAAGACGCAAACTTACAATTACAGAAGATGCTTCTAAAAGCAGTTCTTATAAAATACATTGCAATCTAGTACTAAATTAGAACTGCGTTTTCAGAAGAACCTGTATGTACCTACATAAATATTTTGCAACACATGATACATAACAACATTTCTTTAGAAATTTTACATAACTCAAACCAGATTTAAAAACATTAAAAACACAATATGTCAATATTACTCATTCATACCATGTAAGTAATTTTTAATCTCATCAGTTATCTGATTAGTAAGCATAAAAATTTTTTTTAATAAATTTTAAATGATTGTTTACATGTATGTATATGTATGTACATATTTCTATATGTAGCCATTATAAAAAAATTTTTAAGAAAAAATATAAACCAGTTTAATTTTGTATAATTAATTAATTTGTTGATTAGGATTTTGTTAATTGATCTGCCGTGTTTTCATGAATGGAAAAATACAATATTCCTCTAAAAAAATTTTCCATATTTTCTTCATTTTTCTGCATAATAAAAACGTTCATCATCATAGAAATTATTCATTCGTTTTGTTTGTGTGTTATTTTTGCTATGGCGCTTAATTATCATTTATGAACGCGTATGTACATAAGTATATACCTACACCATAGCATCGCATAGTATCAATTTCAAAACTGTTCACACAACAAACTTCCAACACATTTTAATTTAACAACGTTTGTTAAGGAACAACAAAAAAATAAAATCCATTTTATGTAAAAGAAAAGCTGCTGGCACAAATTGGGTATAGGCTCCAACGAAAAAGAAAGGAAAATATTTTTTATTTTTGTATTTTTAAGAACAATTCAAACCACAGAAAAAAAAATTCACTTTAAATAATTAACAATAAACAACAACAATAAAGATGAAAAAGAAAAATTTTTAATGAAAATTAAGACTAAATTAAATGAAAAAAAAAACAAGTAAAAAAGGCAAGAAACAAAAAAAAAAATAACAAAAAAAAAAGAGAAAGAAGAAAAATAAAATGAAAAATCCCGTGTTTAAAATTAAACAAAACTTGAGAATTTTCTTAAACTTTTTTTTTGTTTTTTATATTTCTGTATGTATGTATGTATGTGCCAAATATAAATTTTAAAACATTTATGCATAATATATTCATAATATAGAAAATAAATGTACAGTTAAATCCTAAATTGAAATATATACATACATATGTGATTCTATGGAAATGAAGCTCATTAAGTGTTCGATCTTAATCAAGTATGCAATATTCTGTTAAAGAACATATAAGTGACATGCTCCATAACCTACATGTGTTCTCTAAAAACTATTGGAACAATGGTTTCACGATTTATAGATTCTGTAGGAGTCTTACAACGTTCATAACCTGCCCGGAAAGAGATTCTAAAACGCTTGTTGTCATTATTATTTCATCTTAGCGAAAGGGAAATAAACGTATGTTTGATAGTTATATTCGAAATATGCCGAGGACTATGTAATAGATAAATTTTTGTATTCAATACAAGAACCAGAATTTTTGCGTTTTGTAAACTGAACACGACTCTTAAATGTAGCGCTATGAATTTTTTTTTTTTTAGAATTATAGTTAAATGGTTTTTTTTTTTTTGAAAATTCAAATTATTTGTGAATTTGTACACCTTATATCTCATTCATTTCAAATACATACTAATAATTGTCTTCTTTTACAATCCTTATTATATAGTAATTGTTTTAAGTACAAACAAGTATATGCAGTTCAAAAACATATAGTATATGCATTAATACAAATTACGTAATAAACGGAGAGGATTTTTAATTTCACAATGAAGTAATATTGAGAAGATAATCGGAAAAAAGAATTCAGAAAATATTCGTTAAATAATTGTAAAAAAATCTAACATTATCATTAAGTAAATATGTGCATACTAATATAAAATAATATAAATCAAATGTTAATCCCATATAATAGAGTTCTACTGTGTATTATTTACTTTTGTTTGTATATAACTTGTTAGATAAGAAATTCTTAAACAAAACAAAAAAAATATAAATATGTACATATTTTCTTTAGTTTAAATTTATATTTATACTAAATATACATACACACATTGTACAATATATTCTAAGTATTTGCAAGAGTAGGTCTGTATATACTTCAATATTTTAAGTTGTACATACTTTATATATGCATGCATGTGTATGTACATATTATTTTTATAAGTTAAAATTGTACACATAAGTATACACATAGTATATACATAAAATGACGGCAAGCTAATTTTTTTTTTTTTTTTTTTTTGTTATTTCGTTTTTAACTTTTTTATATTTCCTTCTCTTTCTTTGTTTCTCTATTTTTCTCTTTCATTTTATCTCTTCTTCTCTTTCTTTCTCTTTATTATTATTATCGGGTTCTATTAAAAGTTTCGCTCTTAAAAATTTTTTTTTATTATTGTTTTTTTTTCTCTTATTTCATTTAAGTTGTTTCAATATTGTTTTATTTAAAAACAGAAAATAAAAACACATAGCCACACTTTGATGCATATACATACATACATTACTGTATCAGTATAAATATTTTATGACCTATAATATATTTTTATATTATTCTGTTTTGTTATTTAATATATTTTATACATAATAATATTATGTTATATACTCGCGTTACACATATTTTTAATGCACATAATGTAACATTCATAATAACATGTTACTCAAGTATTTTTATAATAAGAATTTTTAAAACTTAAAATGTTTGCGGTTGTATAATATAAAAAAAATGTGTATGCATATGTACATAATATTATGTATTTATATAATATTAAAGAAGAAAAACAGAGGAGAATTGCCATAGACATCTAATTTATATTAAAAGAAAAATGTACTTTTCGTAAACAAAGTGAGAGTTGTAAGACAGCCGATTATTACTAATGTTAAAAATTCAAAAAAATTAATTTACAATAAGTAGGTATAAATGTTGCTACTGATTTATCTTAAAATTTAGTAAATATTTTCAAAATTTAATGCAATAGATTTTTCTGCAATTTTTTATTATACCATGGCCCCGCACACATTGTAAGAATTTCGAACACAAAACTGAATTATAGTGCAATAGAAGAAAAGTTTTCATCATATGAAATTCTATAAATTTTTCTTTTCATTAAAATATTGTGACCAATTTGTTAGAAACTATACATTTAGTGCCACAGAATAATAAATTAGGAATATTTTTGAAGAGCATATGGCAGATTTGCAAAGCTGATAATCTATACAATATATTCAAATTCTAATGACGCCTATGCTTCCGAACAATACATTTCACTAAAAATAATTAATTCGAAAACAATAATTTGATATACGAAAATTGACATTTTGAATTCATTTCGATTGCATTAGCTGTTCATCATAAAAATATTAATCTTAAATGACAAATCTGGAAAAATTTAGTTCTTTAATTAAGATTTAAGCCATTGATAACAGTGCACTATTTATATCACATTTATCAAGAAATTCGATATACTTAAAACAATAAAATCGGTTTCATCTGGTAATTTGACTCTCTTGTTTCTCTTGATTCTCGTTTGTTTTTGTTTTTTTTTGCGTAAAAAAATAAGACGTTTTTGTTCAACCATTTTAGTTTTTTTTTTTTGTGTTAAATTCCATTTTCGTCATTAATTTCAATTTTATTTTTTTGCTCTCAAAAACGAGCTTTGATATTTTTATTTATAATTTTACTATTGATGTCAACAATATTTATTTTATGTCCAAAGATCATCGATTTTTTTTTTAAGATTTTATTTTACGATTTCTTTGTTGTATAAACAACTAACATCGTTGTAAAGAAATAAAAAAATTAATATTAATAAGCACATATTTATAAAAATTCAAAGAATTCAGGCTGAAAAATCAGGCTTATTTAAACTTAAATAATTTGAAAAAAAAATAAATAAATTCATGTTACATGTACAGTATGTACATATGTACGAGTATGTACATACATAAGTAGTCTGTGGAATATTAACAGGTATTATAAATTATTGACCGTATTGACATGAATTTTATTTTATTTTATTCTTATTGTTGCCATTTTAATTTCTTTTTAAATTTTCCGTTTCGTATACATATATTTTTTTTTCTTAATTTCTCTTGACCTTTAAAAAACAGATCAGTTTTTTATAAAAAAAATAATTTTTGTTTTTATTTTTTTATGAAATGATATGATGGTCTTATTATATAGGGTCTCTACAAAGGTGAATATTCTATGAAAGTGATCTTTTAGCATAACCATTGAACTTATTTTTTATTACTTTATTAAATATTTTCTTTCCTCTTCTCTGCCTCAGTAAACATTAAAATATTATTTTCATTAAATTTTTTTATTTTTATTTTAAAATATAGTGATGCAAATAAAATCTTAATTATATTAAATTAAATGATAAAAATATTAAATTTAGAGTTTACAGATGTTACTTCATAATTATTTATTGAGTTTCTGAATTAAATATAGTAAAAAATATTTATTTTCACCTTAATTTTCATTGAAAAAATTCAATTTTTGGTTATAAAACTTGTGTGATCAAACAAAAAAATTATTTTGCATGCCTAGAAGTAGGCGTTTTTAAACAAGCCAAAATCGGACCTGACTGTATACAATATTTACTGTCGTTTCTATTCCTGCTTTCACAGTTTAAGAGGGTGATCTCAGTTCTAAACAATTATAATATTACAGTAATACACATCTCGATATACAAAACTGTTAACATTACAAATGAATTTCATAAGTAAATCAGGTCGTTTTCTTACAAAGAAAGTAAAGAGGCAACTTATTATTATAACTGCGAATTTTCGAAATTTTAAAGAAATTTTGTAGAAAATAAATTATTTCTAAAAAAAAAAACTAAAATTACATGATTACATTTGAATAAAGTACTTATAACAATGTGAATTGTAAAATTACAAACTAAATTTTTTAATTTAAAGTGAAAGCAAATAAATTGAACAATGAAATAAAAGCATAAAATGAATTGGTTACACTTAAAATTTCAATTAACTTTTTAAGTACCATAATTTAATTACTTAAAATGAAAAGTATATCGATGTTTCGCTTATTCTTTGGCCAATTTTTAATACTCAAATCATTATTAATACAACATCCTTAAAGTATTCATATAAAATTTTATAAATTTTTAAATAATCGATCTTGAAAATCCTAATTAATTATGTTGAACACTATTATGCTATGCCATAATCCTTAAAAATTCAATGAGCAGACATTAATTTAGATTTTTTTTTTTTTTGTATTGGACACTCAATATTTCAATATTCACTAATTGAGAATTCATATTTTTTTAAACCACCATATTTTTTCTAAATTAAATTATTAATTATCATCATTATAAAATCAAAATTATATAAAATATTATTTTAAATAGATATGAGGAAAAAACTATCATATTACTAAGTATAACAAATAATTTTAATTATCTACTAAAAAAAATATCATCGATTTTTTAAAAATTTATAAATATTTTATAGGATAAAAATCACACCATCATACTTGAATACTATACACATAATAACAATAATAATGATAATTCAAAAATAATAATTATTTTATGTACAATATTTTAGTAAAATTAAATAAACACTTTAATAAATAATTTATTTTTGTAATTTTAATCAAATATTTTGCTATTTTTTTACACAGATTTATGGTTATGTATATATGTATACTTAGGTGATATATGTATGTGTAGACATACATATATATATATACTCTGTTCAAATATCATTATCATTAATTAAAATTCCAAAATAATGAGAAATAATTGAACAAAAATATGTCAAATTATGTTGAGCTGAGCTATTATAAAATTAAATTAAAAATAAAAATAAAATAAATAAGAGATTTGCTTGATTTTTTGTTGGTTTTTTAATTATTTTAGTATAATTGAGATAAATTTAATTTTAATTTATTGTTACTTTGATTTTTTTTACTCCTATACTCATGTAATCACATTAAATAATAATTATAAATTATTTATTAAAACTTACATATCTAGAGGTTAAAATGTGAATAATTTGTGGGGAAAATTAAATAATTTTCATAATAAAACTTTTAAAATTTGTTATATGGGGGTATTATTTAAAAATTTGAATAGAAATTTAAAAAATATTTTGAGTTGCTAGAGTTGTAAATGTTAAATTATGGCCCTCTTAATCATTTACAATCTACACACACATATTTTAAATATAGAAAATTGTTAATTAAGTATTATACAGTGTCCTTATTAAGACTCATTTAAAAATTTCAGTAAATTTGTATAATATGCCAGTTTAATAACTAAAAGATCTCGTTTCAGAGAAAAGTGTTAATGACACTGGAGCATTTATAAACGAATTAGGCAATTAAAGTAGCATATTTAATTTTAAATAAAATATTTTGAAATGATTTTTGTTTTGTTAAAATTAAGAAAAACAGATTGGAAGAACGACAGGCCTTGGTTTTTGAGTTACAAGTTGAATTTTTTTATAAATCAGACAAAAATAGTAATTCAAGTTCTATTGTATACTACTCTATTGTAATACAGGGCCTTCAAATACTGCGTAAGTAACTAGTATATTTTGTCTACATAAATTTCTAATAAATTCATTGATTTCCATTAAATATTGCTAACGAAATTGATAACACTTAAATATAATAAAATTATTTTATTATATTTAAGTGCGCAAATATATACAAGCAGTTATCATAGCAACTCTAATTTATAATTTGAGTAGGCGTTTTTTATCATATTTGCTATTTTATTATTATTAATTATACTTATATTCTATTTGAATATGATAACTTATTTTACATGGACATTTGAATTTTTATCAAAATTATTTCCACTATCACATTTGTATTTCAGAATTTAGAAATTGATTCCAAATTCAATCAAACCTATTCGTGCACGGAAGCATAGTATTCCTTTAATCTTTAAAACATTTAAGAACTGGCCCAATAACCTACTTTTAATGTTATTTATATATTATTTTATCTTTGAAAAATTAAATTATCATTTTAAATTATTTAACAAAGAATTCAATTTTTTTTCTTTTAATTTGAATATCTACAATAATGTAAACCACAATATATGTATACACACGGTGTATGTCATAAACCGTATGTCACAATATAATATAAAATATATTGAAATGCGCTATCATTTTATACCCACTTAAATATTTTAATCATAATAAGTAATAGTAAACCTTTTGGCGATGATGAAGAATTTTATAAGCATTGACCTATTTAAATATTTAAGTATGTATGTATTAATATATTCAAATGCATTGTATTCTTTTATTTTATACATTCATAAATAGTTGTAAATACATCTATTATGCAGATTTATACATATACATCTCGAGAGTCAATATTTTCAAAGAACAAAAGAATTTCTATTGTCTACAATATTTTCTCTATATAAATATGTGTGTATACTGTAATTATATTAAATTCATAAATAAATAATATTAAACAAAATAAAAATAATATAAATATTAAATTAATTAAAATTCATTAGAATTTAATTTTTAGCACATTAACAACAAAATTTTGGGGGGTAATAAAAGTTTCTTTATTAAATTCATTCTGTCCGTTCCGTTCTTCGTTTCTCTATTGTAGAAATGTAAGATTTTAAAAACCTCTCTCTTACTTTTCGATTTATCATCTTTCAAAATTTCAAAAAATTTCAATATTCCGCTATTATTTTTCCCAAATTTTTATAGAAACAAAAAACGTACGGCAAATGTCTTATCGTAAAAATATTGATATTTATTTTCATATCGGAATGCTAAAAGATTCAAATTTGAATACAGTTAGATATCGATTATATTTTGCAATAAATAGAATCTCTAGAACAAAGTCTATTTGTACTTTCGAAACTTCACCAATAGGAGAAATACGGGCTGGTATCATAAGTCATCGCACAGTTAGGTTCGTGTGCAATTAAATTTTATATTAATTTATAATATTAAATATAATTTTTATAGTGACCTGGAGTTTAAACACGAGAGCCTTTAGTTAAAAAACCGGTACCATAATGACTACATCATTCAATGAGACTGGTATTGCCAAAGTGTTTTTCACTTCTTTTGCTGCACGACAATTATAAGTTTTTAGTGTGCGTTATCACATGTTAAATCACCTAATTAACTGACGAATTCAACTGTTATATATACTTAAGTTAAACGCGTATTCTAATTTTTTTTTCTCATGCAAAAAGTATGCAATAAATTGAAAATAATTTGAGAAAAATTTTGCTTTAAGACAATAATTTTACTATTGTGAATATATTTTAAGGGAAATGTGTTACTTTATAAACCAATAATTTGATCCAAATTTATTGATAATTTATTGTTGGACGGTTTGTTTTTTTTTTTGAATTTTATTGAAAAATAAAAATACAAAAATGTATATATGTATGTATATATGTAAAAATATTTTTAATGCATTTAAATGAATTGATTTTTTTTTTATCTTTGTGCTTAAAAATAATTTTACCTTTAAATAACAATAAAAAATTAACATGAATAAATAGTTACTTTTTAGGAAAAATTTATTCATCATAGTTAAGTATGTATTATATTTTCACACTTTGTTATAGTTCTTTGAAGTACATGTACATATATGTATGTATATATTTATATGAGTGTTATACACGGAATAATAGTCAGTTTAAGTGAATGTTTTTGAATATTGACTTTATAGCCGGGGCTTTGTTTTCAATTCATAGACACAGAAACATAATAATATTATTGTATAAAAAATTTTATAAACTAATTAAAATTTTAATTTAATAAAAAATTTATAATTAAAAATTATATTTTTAATATTAAATATGTGTATATATAAATGTAGAAATTAAAATTAAATAAATTTTATATATGAATTTTCTCCCCTTTTTTTCTACTATTTAAAATTTATTACACAAAAAAAATTCAATAATTTTTTTAATTGTTAATTATAGGTACTATAATTTATTATAAAATAATTAGTTATTGCGAAACTCAAAAGCAATATTTTTCAAATTAAAACGAAAAAAAATTTTATTAAAAATAAGCAAACTCTTAAATTAATTATAAAACCAAGTATAAAAAAAAATATTTTTTAAATTTAATTTAATTTTTTTTTTTTTGAACCCCTTGAAATAATTATGAGGTTTTTTAAAGCCGGTTGTCGTTATCAAACTAATTTTAGTAATCATAATATTTTTATATTGTGCTTGGGAGAGTAAAATGAAAAAAATTCTTATTTTCTTTTTTTTTTATTAAAATATTGAAAAAACGATGACAGACAGCAGAAAAAAACGAGAAAACTCACAGTAATAAAAAAAAAATTAAAATAAGTAAATAACAAATTAAATAAATTATTTTTCTATATATGTATGTATGTACAAGTATGTATACATAAGTATAACTCGTGCCTAGTTATTTAATATTTTTTTATATTAAAAATATGTATTCAAGTTAAGTAAATTGAACAATCAGAAAGAAAAAGCACATATATATGTATAACAAAGTATAATTAAAAGAAATAAATAAATAAATATAAAAAGCAAAATGAAGTAGATTGATTTATGTGCAACCCATATACATACATACATAAGTACATACAGGTATCCACCGCATATCGCAGCTCAAAAAAAGAAAATTAATTTCAAATACAACATGAAATTTTGACTTATATTTAACGTGCATTAACAAATCACATATAAATGAGACTACCAAGAATGAATTCAACCGACCACTATAAAATAGCCTAACATCCTATTTTATACCGTTGTCGTTCATCTCATTGGTTCTGCTCTTTACACTAAGAGTTAGTTGCATGGTATTTTGAGCTGTTTGTTTTTTTTTTCAAACATGTATTTAACAAAATTGTTCAAAGTATTTAAATGTCTAAAACAAAGATTTTCATTGATCTCAATTGTAAATTTAAACTTTTTGAACATAACCCTCAAATTTATATGAAAGTTAAAAGTAGATTCTCTATATAATGGAAATTATTTCCGGCGAAATTTTCTTAGAACTTAACTATCGCGTTTTATGACGGATACCTGTGTAAATGTAAGTTTATGATAACATTCATATATTCATGTACATATGTTCTTAAAAAAATGACCAATTTATATAATTATAACGTTATCATACATACATATATATAAAATATAAGTATATACAGTTAGATCCGCTTATAAGTGCATTAAAAAAAATTGATAGTTTAAGAAAAAATTTTAAAGATGTCAAAGTTAGAGCAATGTCAAGATATAAAAGATATATAAAGATCTTAATATAAAAAAGAATCAGCCTTTCAATGTTACATACTTTCAATGTTCAATCTTAATACCATTATATCCTCCTTAGATGTACAAACAGTAATATGAAGGTAGGTATATACTATATCTACCTTCATAGTGTATCTGTATATACTATTAAATTATTTGCTAATAAACGAATTTTACTTTAATGCCAGTTGCTTATTAATGGGTTCGACTGTATATTGTATGCGGTATTTATACATAAGTATTTATATGTATACAAAGATAACTATGAACTTAATTTAAAAAAATTTAAAAAAAATTTTAGTAATTATTATAAGTATACGTATTATATATGTAAGTATAAGTATATAGACAATAACAATTTAAAAAAATAATAAAAAAAATATTAAATAATAAGTATACGAGTAAAAAAAAAAGAAAATATGAGAAATTATAAAAATAGTAACTAATTATTTAATAAAAATGACTGAAAATAAATTTACAAATAGAAGAAAAAAATATTTAAAAAAAAAAAAACTAACCATAACGAAAGCCTAATAAATTTCAAGTTTTTAAAAATAAATTTATGATACCATAAATGATCAGAAAATTATTTAAAATACGAGTATTACTTATACTCTTATAAAAAATTATGTGTGTAACTACACAAGTATGGGTCATTCTGTGAAAAATATGCAGAAAATTTGTTTTAAAAAAAAATACAAAATTCTATTCTGAACAAGAATATTTAAATTTTAATAGAATCTCTTTAGGGAAGCTCGCTGACATAAATATGTACTGAAATGGAGTGGAATTAAAAAATCCTTGAATTTCATATTGCATTACTGCTGTTTTTAAACTTGATTCACCTTAAAAATGAAGTGCTAAGTTAAAATTACATAATTATAAATTTTTGAATAGAATTTAAGTACTTGTTTAGTACTTACATATAAGTACTGATACTCAATCCATCAGGTTATTCTGCAACAATAAATGCATAAACACATAAATTGAGCTTTAAATTTTTGATATTGACAATCACAATATTTATCTTCAGAATTTATAACAATAATTTGACTTTCAGCTCAATATAAAACATTAATTAGTTGAACACTAATGCCAATTAAGAACATATTAGGCAGTTATTCAAGATTCCTTCTTTCATCAGTCATTCCAAAATTTATCATTTTCCAATTTTTAGTTTAAATATTTAATTTCCAACTCGTACTTAATAAATAAGTTCTGAAATTCCGAGCTTAAAAACATATTCTCTAAAACAATATTAATTCTGATAATAACTTATTAAATAAAATATTAAAATATTAAATATTTTCAAATACTTAACTAAATATAAAATATATGAACTTTTTAATATTCGGAGATAATACAATTTAGAAGATGGCTTTTTCGTAGATTGGCTCATATAAAATGTGTCTAATTGAAATTTTAAAATATTTTACTCGAGCAAGTAAGTATATAGAAATATAGAAATGTTATTAGCCAAAAGTTCTATCGAATTAATCATTTAGTATATATTTGCTTAATCAAGTATGACATTTCAGTTTTTTTTTAAATAATTGAAAATAAATTTTTAAAAGAAAATTAAAACAACTATAAATCAAAAATCGCCAGTGCTTGATTTTTTTCCCATATTTCTTATAATTTTTCTAAATGCTTTAAACAAAATTTTTTTTGCCTCACTCATTTTAGAAAAATTCTTTATTCTTCACTAAAACCAGTTCTGATATTTTTTTTATTTTAGTAAAATCATAAACAAAGTTATTTTAAGACAAAATTGTAGTTAGGATTACAATAAACACTTACAATATGCATACAAACATACATATGTATGTATGTATATAAAAATAACAATAATAATTCAAAATTAAAAAATTTTTCGTAAAACTGGTATTAATTTGATATTTTTTCTTTCGAAAATATTTTGATTTTAAATTTTATGTAAAAATTATTTATTTTAAAAAATTAATCATTTGCTTCGGTCATCAGTTCAAATTGAAATAAAATTTTCGGAGTTCAATTCCGAAATTTGGAGTTGGGAGTAAGTAATACACCAAATAAGAATAGAGCACCATAATAGGGCTAATTTAAAAGTATAGGACTAAATTTAAAGTGCAGAATGTAAGTAAAAACTTACTTATTTAAAAAAATATTTTTTAAAATTTTGATTTTCTAACAACTTTTTTTTTAAGAAATTCTTTTATTTTCGTTATATAATTCCTATAATTATGTCCTTGATTGCTATGTCCTTACACATTCACACATATACATATGTATAAGCGACATACGTATGTATATGCAAATACGTCTCATGAAAATGAAAATAAGTCAAAAAATAATTACCTGTATTATTTCTTTTTACTTTAGTTTAAGGTCTATTCTACTTGAGGTTGATTTAGTACCCCCCGCTTCTCTCCTCAAAATTTAAGTACAAGGAAAAAAGAAACATTTTTATATTTATAAAACTTTTATACTTTACTAAATACTTAGAAAAAAAAATATAAAACATGTTGACATTGCTCAATGTCATTCTTTAAATTTTTAATTTATTTTTATATTTAAATATATTTAAGGTTTTTTATGTACCGTATAAAGCATATTTGTACATATACATACAGTTTATGTTTTGATATACAAATGTATGTATGTATGTACATATGTTGTATGTACAATATTTAAGCAGATAAAATAGTCATAAATGTTTTGCAATTTTTGTTAAAATTTGAAAAGAAAAAATCAAATAAATTTATGCTTTAAAAATAAAATTATAATTTTATGTTAATATAAAAATATTTTCTTTTTTACTGTTATATGCCATAAAATATGTATATAAGTACGTAAACACGTAATGTATTTACATACGTATATGTACCTACATATTTTAAATATAGCTAAACATCTAACTAAATTTTCAAATGTATGTGTGTATAACAAGTGTTACTTAATATGAATTTGTGAAATAAAACAAAAAAGTTTTTCACATCTTCCTTTCTCTCTCCCGCTGCCCGTCCTACCCTACCATTCCATCCCAACAAAATATAAATAGAAATGTACATTCTTTATTATTATGCTACATAATTTATTTTCTCTGGAGCTTATCTAACTTATTTTAAGTTCAAAAAAACAAAAATATTATATTTTTATTTGAAATAAACAAAAAAAAAAAAAGAAAAAACACAAGAAAAATTTTTTTTCCTTTATTCAAACGAAACATATGTATGAATTTAAGTTTTGCAAATAAAAAAAAATTTTTAACAATAAATATTTAAAAAACAAAATAAATAAATAAAAAAGTTTCTACAAAAAAAAAAATAATTAATAAATAAAAAATAAAAATAAGAAAATAAATTTGAAGTTCAAAAAAATAAAAATTTAAAAGGTAGTAAATTTAAATGGTAATATTATTAAGCACATATTAACTAGTTTAATAAATTTTCCAAAAGATGGCGGAGCTTTTATCAGAGTTCGACTTTCAAAGTATGATTGTTCGGTTGTCATATTTGATAGGAATTTTTTTGATGTAAGTATTTCAAAACACCCTCTATCGAAAATGCGCATGCAATATTTTTATGTGACCGCTAAATAATGTTTGTTCGTACTCCTTTTTTATATAAATTACGGTTATTTTGTTTTTCTTAACATTTCCTTTTTGTGTAAAATGCCATTTATCTAGCTTGAAAGCTGCCGCTTACAATAAGCACATTATAAAATAATGATATAGCCAGAAAATTATATGAACCTCAAAACTTTAAAATTCGATTTTCTCAAATATGTAAATTTTGAGTTATGACTGTGTTGTAATAAACAAGTAATATGTAAAATAATGTACTAAAAGTATTTGGTCGGTTTTTAAATTTTTGTTGTTTTTTAATTCAAAAAATATGCTAAAAATAACATTAAATAATAAGCTATGAAGTTATTTGTGTTTATACCTGAATTATAACAATAGCTTATATTATTCTTGCGTCATATACGTATGTGTGGGTATGTCAAATTGGGTGGTGTGATATTATGAATGTGTGGTTTTTATCTTTTTGAAAGAAAAAAAATTACAGAAAATTATTAATAAATATTTTTATTTTAATTTTTTTTTTTTCTTAAATTTCAAACAAAATATTTAAGAGAGTTTTTAAGTATTTATATTCCATAATTTAGTTTAATAAAAACAAAAATGAAAATAATATTTCAATATGAAAATAAAAAAAAAAATTTTTTTTGGAATAACAAAAATGATGAAAAACAACAACAAAAATTGAAAAAATTCAAAGTTATAAGATGATTTTTTTATTTTGACAAAAGAAGAAATTAATTAAAAAAACAGAAGTTTCCAAAATTAATTAAGGTGTGAAATTTACACTTCAAATAATAAACTTGAATTTGAAAAGAGGAAATTTTCAAATATTTATTCAAATGTAGTTCATTAAATTGTTATTCATTAGGGAAAAATGAAATTCAGACAAATATTTATGTTAAAATAAGTAGATTAAAATGAGTAGATCTTGATTTTCAAGTGAAATTTTTTACGGATAATCGATACGGATAAGTAAATATAATTTTGTTAAATTCCTAAACAGTAATTATGTTTTTCATTGTTTTCTTAATTCCCACTAGGCGGTGACTCAACAATTATTAGCAATTTTTTTTACAATACAAGCGGATAAAAACAAAAGAAAATAGTACAAACAATAGTTTTCACTAAAATTCTTGAAAATAAAAAATGTGACCTATGAGTTTAATTATATAGTGACATAAGAACAGCACTCTCTCATATGTAAGCGCGGCGTTACCAGATTGTATTAAAAAAGCGAAATTATGCTGTGATAAGCTACGTTACGCTTTTAAAACTCATTCCGATGTGAACGGGATATAGAGTATAGAACGGGATATAAATGGGATATAAAAAGTTGATGTTAAAAAATTCTTCTATGGTTGATAATTTTTCCGAAATACGAATTTTTTTTTTTTTTTTAGGTGTATGAAAAAAAAACTTCCTTTTATTCGGAATAAAATACTTTTTATTTTTGCTAATATATTTCGTGCGCTACATACGCACTTTACCAAAGCTGATTTTCTTCTTTAGTTGATGTTACTTTAACATTTATTTTTTGTATTTAATTAAGAAACAAAAATATTTTAATAATAATTTTTAAATTTTCTTAAAGTATATATAAGGGCTTATTACAAAAATATCATAAAATTTGATTATTTAAATTAAAAAGTTCAAAATATTATTTTGAAGAATAAGTAATAAAAATTTAATAACATAAGTACAAATTGAATAATTATATAGAAATTAATAATATGTATTTGAAAAAACATATTAAATTATAAATTATCAAAAGTCATTGGCTTATTATTAAAAATATTATTGAATCCTAATATAAATGAATTATATTTTTTATATATATATATATATTTGTAGTACACATTGATATTTACGATGATAAGAAACTTCTATAAAAAATAATGTCAACATTAAATATACTAATGTCATTAACTTACAAGTAATTTAAAGAAATTATTGAAATAATTTGAAAACAATGTAAAATCAATAAAACAGAAAATAATCGTAAACTAATTTATAAGTACTTATTCACACAATATATTAATATTATATAAGTAATATGTACTTGTTATTTACAGGAATCTCTTTAGAAGTAAATAATATAATCATAATTTGAGTAATTAAAATGAAACTATAACAGAAACTAGTTTACATAACAAGTTATACAATATGATAATGTGTGTATGTGTGTACTTAAAATTAAGTAATTTGTAAATCAATTATCTTAATTATCATAGTAAAATTTGATGAAGACTCAAAATTAATTAATTATTTTACATTTCATATGACTCAATTTTAAATAATTGAGTACTGAATCAGATAGTCTTGAACTCCCAGATATTCATGTTGGGTCGTCTCCTTACGATTTTTGTAAAATTAATATTAAGTAATTGCTTCATAAAATTTATAAATTTTTTAACGCTCACAAAAATCTTTGTATATTTGAGACAGACAGACTTGCTGTTGCAGAACCTTGTATGTGTTTGTGAATAACATAAACATATTACTAAAATATTTTAGTAATTCAAAAGAGAATATTATTGAAAAAAAAATATTTTGTATGTACTTATGTGAGTAATTCAATAATTAGAATAAATTTAATATTTTAAGTTATTTACATTTATGTATGTACACTGTTATGAATACATACATATAGTCATACGTGTATATTTATTTTAGTTTTAAAAAAATTTCAAAAATTTGCATATTTATTTTTCAATATTTAATTTTTTTTATTATTATTATTATTTTTTTTGAAATTTACAAAATTTGAATAGTAACCAAATTGTGAACATCTGTATTTAAATTTTTTATTTCTATTTAATAAATTAAATTTAATATACTATTAGTACATATGTATAGGTAAATGAAAAAAGTACAATTGAAAAATCATAGAGTAAAGAACACTATTGTTATGATGGCAAATCTATTATACTCAACAGCGAGGGAAGTAACTACATATATAGCGCATTTCTATTTATAAAAGCGAGTGACCGTGTGGAAAAAAAGTCAGTACAATAAAATGTTAGCTTTAGGCAGTTCAATGATCGCTCGTAAAATTATGCAGTTGAAGCCGTTTTTAACTAATATACATATACATATAAGCCTATTTTAATCGAGTTGAATTTTATTTCATTTCTCAAGGCAATTTAATTAGGTTAAATTTCAAGGCCGAATTATACAAATTATAATTTAATTCAAGTTTATAACCAACAACTTGTAAAGTACAACAATAATTTTAAATTTGTAAAGCACCATTATTTTTTTATATGTGCATATTTTTAACAATTAAATATAATTTATACAAAAATTATATATTCAAATAAATCTGAAAATTTCTAATAAAATCAAGTTATAACCAATTGCGGTGAGTTCGATTTTTAGATTTGTACACTAATATAAAAATTTTGTAATATTTAAAATAATAATGAAAGTAGATTCAAACACAATTAATAAAATCAATGACATTATAAAAAAAATACTAATAATTAAGAATATGTACAGAGGCAAAAAACAAAGAAGTAATCGTGACTCGAAGGTACCCCTGGCACAATGCCACCAAACAAACAAAAAACACCTGGTACCATTTTGGTTTTTGAGTCCTCCTTCTTAAATTGTGAAGTCTCAGAATTGAAATTTCTAATTCAAAAATGTAAAATTAAACAGTTTTCCGAAATTCCAATTTTGACGGCTCATGACTTGAGAAGCAATTGAATTTCACTACTTATAGATATTTCTTGTTCGTATGGAGACATTATAATACTCTGCTTCGGGAATATGGTCGAGTCTCGGACACTCTGTATATATATAAATTTTTTTTAAAGATTATTACTTACTTAAGTAATACAATAAGATTATCTAAATACTCATACACTTATTTTGTTGTAAAGCTTATTTGTTTTCTATTTCAATTTCACATAAATATAGTAGAAGTACTTAAGTACTTAATTGGAATATTATATTTGATTATATTTGTATAGATACTTGTACATATAATGTTTATATATGTACGAGTATATACATATGTAAATAAGAAGGTATGTAAGCAACTAAGTATATTTGTTTAGGTTTAAAGATTTCAGACTATAAATAATAGGATGTGAATAATTTTGGTAACTGTAAAACTTTTATACAAGTATTATGAATGTATATTAAATGTAAAAATATTGATAAACATAGTATGTGTCATGATAACAAAATTCTAGTTCTCGTATTTTGGATATTATTTTCAAATATTAAATAGGGTACATATGTATTTAACTGGATACTCTTACATAAACATTTACTTTAAACTTGATCCGCTCAAATAATGTGTATACTTAAGCATTTGAGTTTAATCATCTTTTAAGTATTATTACAAGCTGTAACAAAAGTTGGACACAAATGGAAAGGACAAACACAGAAGAGAATTTCTAGCATAAGAAAATTTATTTAAGCAATGTTTTAAAAATTTTCGAATAATTTTCTAATACCGACCACATATTGTATTACAACTAAGTTTTAATTTAACTATATAATATCAATCATATATTCCTTGAGAGCGTACCAAAATCGAATATGTTATTCAATATTAATAAAAATTACCAAAAAATGATGCTGGACTTGGATCCATTCAATAAAATGTCAATTACTATTGTTATATAAGTCAATGAATTTCGTTGTAAAAATTTTCTTCCATTTTAAGGAGAATACTATTAGTAAAACAAACAACCCTTTTAAAAGATAAAAAAATATATAATTCGAAATTAATATAAAATTAGAAAATATTAAATATTTTATTAGGAATTTTAGTATCCATAATCGACAATTACTAATTTCAACTGTCTAAACAATTATAAACCAGGCGAATATTAGATATTAATTACTTAATTGCCCTAAATAATAATTTATTGTTATACCTGTACGGCAATTTGCTTACTTCGAAACCAAAAAAAAAATCGAATTATACAGGATGTTGTGGAATATAAAAATGAATACACTATTGTATATATTGGGAAAGGGCTTACTTATTGCTATTCCAATACCATTATAACATAGTTTCTCTTTTCCATTTCCTAATCTAAATTTTCTATAAAACAATCTACTTAGTCCAACAATATAATAGCTTCTAAAAATCTAAAATATTTAACCTATACTGATAAGATATTCAATTAGATAATATAGAAAATTAAATTGATAATTTTTGATTGCCACTAAAATTTTTAGTTATCTAATTAATAACAAAGTTAGTAATATCAGCAATTAAAATATAGCATTGTATATCAATAGACATATAACTTACATATATACACTTTTAATCTTTAATAATTGTTCATAATGCTTAATCATGCGATAAGTGTATATGTATAAGAATGTCGCAAAATAATTATTTAAAAAATATTAATTAATAAATTAAATAAATACTTGAAAAAATTTTGAGTGCTATATTTAATAAATATATATACACTCTGATTTACTATATCCAACAATAAAGTCAATGAAGTTATTGAAGTTTGAAAAAAAATATTTGAAAATTTAAAAAAATTTTTATAGATTTTCAAAAAAGTAAATTGCAACCACAAATACTTAATTACTTAATATATTAAAATACTCCGACTTCACAGAACGTAAATATTAATTTTGGGCATGTCATACTTATTCTTATTCTCAACACTTTTTAAAAAGACTCTCGAATTCTGTCAAAAAGAATTACGTTTTTTTATTTCGGAATCCACCTACCGACAGGTACGTTCATTTTTATAATTTATGACTAACTAATGTCACTGTCTATTAACTGAAAGTGACATCTATTATGACATTAAATAGATATGAGTATTATTCGTTTTTTTTTTCTAAATTTTGTTTTCAATTACCAAGATATAGTGATATAGTAAGCGTGTTTATAAAACTGTCACAAATAATGTTACTGCTTTTTTACATTTACACTGCGAAAAAAAATTATGTAATACTTATTTTTCAATTTATGTAACCTTACTGCATTTAAGAATTAACAGTACATAAAAATTAGTACTTAATCTCACCACCTGATAATCAGAATACCCGACTTTAGGAATAATGTCAATGTCATCTAACATTCAGGTGTCATATAAAATGTCATATTTTTTTAAAATAACTGTCAGAATAAATCCTATTTTATTGTACTATAACTGCTATTCTCATTTATATTTATTTCAAAAGAGACAAATTGGGTATAGAATATCGCTCCTGTGAGGATTTCTAAGAATCTTATCAATGATTTAATAAAACAAATTTATATACAATATATATATAATAAGTAGAAAAAAATTCAATATTTTGTACAATAATTTTAAAAGTAAAAATACGTGATAAAACTTAAAATTAAAAACCAATTATATATATCTATATTTATATAAACATGTAAGTAAATAAGTAAATAAATAATTTAAAGAAATTTTACCAATGAAATCAAATATTTTTTGTTTTTCCATATAAGTATGTGTTGAATATTAAATATATATATATATATATATATGTAATTTTTACTCACATTTAAATATACATAAATTATGCAATAATCAAAAATGAATAACATTTAATAATAAATTTATATAAGTGTATAATAATTAAAGTAATGACACAACATGAGAACAACAAATTTTTGACAATAACAATAACACTATTTTTTTTTTTCATAATAATAACAATTATGCAAGTAAAAGTATTTTTCAAACAACATCAACAACAATATTTTTTTTTTTTAAAAACACACTAATTTTCAAAAATAATAGAACTAAAATTTGTAATTTTATAAAAAAATAAAAAATATATTTTTATTATAATTTAATTGAAATTAAAATTAAATTGAAAAAAAAAATGTTGGAGGAGCAGTTTTTGATTTTCTTTTCATTTTTTGTATGGAAACGAAAGGACAAGGATAAAAATAGCAAAAACAAAAATGTAAAAAAAAACGTAAAGTTTTTCATTATTTAAAAAAGTTTCTCTTTTAAAAGTTTTAAATACACAGGTATAGGTAAATAATGTAATTTATTGTATAAAAAGTTGAACAAAAACAAAAAATTAAGGGGGTAAGTACTCTTAATTCCTTTTAGTTTTTTTTTTTTGCAATACATTTAAAATAATCTTTTCATATTAAAATTTTTTACTTAAAATCAATATAATAAACGTTACATATACAAAATGTACAACAATTTTAAAAACATAAAATTAAATTAAAAAAACTTATTAAAATTAATTATAAGGACATTTTTTTTTTTAAAACTCATAAAATATTATAAATTTTATTAAAAAGAAGAGAGAATTTTTCGTAATGCAAGTATACATAAGAAGTTTCTTCTATTTTGTTATTAATAAGGGATGAAATCGAAAAGTAAACATAAAATGTAACATTGCATAAGTGTTGCTGCGATGTTGCTCTAAGATTGTCATACTCGTATTATGTTACAATGGCGCGGTATTAAATTTTACGACATCCTTTATAAAATATGTTAAATTTCGTCTGTTTGGTTTAAACTTGTAAATGATACAAGTATGACAAGTTAAAAGTTGTAAATTTTACAATATACGAGTTACTTTTTAAAAATTTTATTAAGATAGTCAGCACATAACCAGCTGTATTATTAAAGTGTTGCATAAGATTATGAAAATTTTCAATTAAATATTTTTTACAAAACTCTATGAAAAAATATAAAGTAGGTTTTAATTAATCTCCCTAGAAAAATGTAAATTTGGTTTTTACTAGATATTCATAATCCGCGATCCAATTTCGATGTAAAGTTTTCCAATTAATTTCATTAGCAACCTGAGCTCAAATATTAAATTTAAAAAAAAATTCATCAATTATTTCCTGAGATATAGGGGATGATCGTCTATATTGCTATTTTACTCGGTAAGTGAGTAGAAAGTGAATAATTATCATACATTTGTATAACGTAATTTTTTAGTAAGAATATTTATTTTAAAATATTATATATAAAATTTATTCACTTTATTTTTGAAAGTGAGACATTCATTCGATAATTTGAGAAAAAATAAAAAAATCCAATTGAATAAATGAGTAATCTTATTGGAAAACAAAAAATATCTATTAAAAAATTCTGATTTGAATAAAAAGTGAGTAAAAAAGCGAGATGATTAGAATGATAGTCAAATATTACATATATTCGGGGCTCTTAGTGAAAGTTTTGTTTCTGGGTCTTGATATTCACAAAAAAAAAATGTATTAGTCCTTTTCTTTTTCTTGAATATTCTTATTTTATCAAGTAAAGTGGTTGATTACGCAGTAAAAGTTCAGTAGTTCTGTAGTTGCTGACACCTGATTTAAGTTTATTAAAAGTTAGGTGACTTGTTATACTATCAATTAGAGCTTAATTGAGTGAACGTTAAGAAATTGATTATGTTATTTACGCCAGCTGATTTCGTGATTATTTTTTGATTATGTTGTTAGTACCACTGCTGCAACATCTTAATCATAGTGCTTACTTTTTGATTTCATCCAAAGATACAAATTAAAAAAAAACATAAAACAAGGCAAGAAATAGGATTTTTTTTCATTCTCTAATATTTTTTTCTCTTTCATTTTAAAATTAATGGTATACTTTAAAGTATAAAATTATATAAAAGGACGAAAATAATAATAATATTGAAAAAGGGAAATTTTCATTCTTTAAAGGGTTTTCTTTTCTTTTTTTTTTGTAATTATTGCAATCATATTGATTTTTAAAAAAAATCATTTTTATTTTTTCAATACTCTTAATAGAAGAAGAAAAAAACTGAGAGAAAAACTTAGAAAAAAAAAAAAAAAAAATTTACCTGATCCTGTTGATTCGGCCACGTCGAATGTTTTATTATCAGACTTTTTGAAATTAGAAATTTTCTGTTGGATATCTTTATCCAATGGTTTAAAGGAAAATGAACGTTTATTTAAGGATTTATTATTACTATTATTATGATATGGATTTGATGATGAGGATGATGTGCTACTAGTAGCAGTTGTTGTTGTTGCTGTTGTTGTTTTTTGTGTACTAATTGTGGCGGTGGTGGTGGCGGTTATTTTTGTGCTTGTATTAATGTTTGCAGTTGTATTATGAGATATTGTAGTATTTTTAGTTTTAGTAGTACTAGTAGTAGTAGTAGTAGTATCGGTAGTAGTAAAAGAATTTACGGAATCAAAGGATAGATTAATAGGAAGTGAATTATAATGATGAAGATGTGGATGATGATGCTGTTGTTGTTGTTGTTGTTGTTGACGACTTTTATCCTTAATTGAGTCCAGCGTGTCCTAATTTTTTTTTTTTTTTTGCTTTAATTTTTGATTTTTTGTATATATATTTTAATTTTTGTTTTGTTTTTTTTTAATCTTATTTTTTTTTTTAATTAAATTCCTTTATTGTGTTGTTTAAGTATAATAATTTTTTTTTTTTAATTTTCTTGCAATGATTTTGTTGTTATGTTTTAGAATAAAAATGTTTTTTTTATTTATTTTTATTCTTGTTGTTGTTGTTTTGTTGTTCTAATTGATTTTCATTAAAAAAAAATTTCAATTGTATTATTAAATTTTTTTTTGAATAATTTTATGTAATTATATATGAAATTTAATATTTTAATATTTAATTAATAAATATTTAATTTATAATAAAAAAAAATAATTAAAATAAATATTTTTATTTTTAATTTTGAGTTTAACAAGTTCTTGTTGCTTTTTTTTGAAAAAAAAAAATTATTTTCAAATTTATTCAAATTTTTTAGAAAATAAATTTAAATATTTTAATAAAATTGTAAACAACATAAAAAAAATTTTAAGTATAAAACAAAAATTAAAAAATTATATAAAAAAATTTAAATTTTAAGTACTTTTTTTGGTACTTTTTTAAGTAAGTATTTGTAAATTCATTATTATTATTAAATATATTCATAATTAAGTAATAGAGAAGAGAGGAGGAAAGGAAAAGCAAAATGATATTCATAGAGATGAAATTATACAAAATAATTAAGAAAATAAGTAGATTTTTAATAATAATTATTAACGGTAAATAATTTATAATTAAATAGTTACAAGAGGTAAGTAATAATTAAATAATTATTATAATAAAATAGCAATTATTGTAATGATGTATGATTTTTTTAATTATTAAAATAAAATAATCAAATTAAAATAAAATGATAAATGTAAATTACTTAATGTATATAATATTATATATAATATAAAAGCATGTTTTTAAAAAATATTTATTATTAGTTAAAGAAAGTATTTAAGATTTAAGAAAATGTAGATAATTTAATTAAGTATTACAAAATTTATTTGTAATTCTAGTTTAATGTAATTTAATGTAAAATTTATTAATAAAAAATTATTTGTTGTTAAAGCATTTTTAAATAAAATATAAGTATATATAATTATAATTAATTATATTAATTAGAAATATTATTTTAGATAACCGTATTTAACGTATTTGGTTTCAATTTTTTCATTAACATTCAAACATTTTGAATAAAGTATTGAAAATTTTTCATTTAAAATAAATACAAATTTTGAAAAATCAAGAAATTTTCAAAAAAACTGAACTACTTATTCAATAATACTAAAACCATAAATTACTTTTCAATATAATTAAGTAATTATGAATTTTTAATTTACTATTTTTTTATTAACAATAATTTGTTAATCAAAAAATAATTTCTTGTAAAACAAATTGAATAAAATATTGTGAATTGAAATATAAGTAGCACTCATTTTGTAATTTTATATAATTTAATAAAATATGTATATAAAATAATCTTGTGTATTAGAAATAATCAGCCATTCATACAATCATAATTAATTACAAACTCAATCATAATTATTAAGAAAATTTTAATACTCAAGTAAGTATTTCGAAAAAAATAAAAATTTAAATGTTATACGAATACATTATTAATTATATTATACATGTATATATACTTATATTAAAGAAATTTAAGATTATAAAATGAATTAATTAGTCGATTATTTAATTGATTATAAATCAAAATATGCTTAGCAAATTCCAATTAAGTAATTTAATATTTGTTTATTAAAGATCATTGTTTTTTAAAATATATGTATATAATATAAAATTTAATTAAATTAAAAAATATTAACGAATAAATAAAAAAAAAAATTAATAACAATAATTAAGTAAGTAAGTATATAAGTAATAATTTAATATAAATATAAAAAGTTAGAACAAACAACGAATAAATAATATTTATACATATACATATTTATTATATTATATTATGTATATTTTTAATATATATAAATCAAGAGTATATATATGTACATATACCTGTATATATATATCGAAACCTTAATTATAAAACAAAAATTATTTATTTGTATTTTTAAATATTTGATACGTATATGCTTTTATGTAGGGTGTCCGAAACTCAATGGAACTCCCATAGTATGGTAATATAATGCCTCCAGACGAACAAGAAGTTAATGATATTTTACAAATATTTTGACATTGCTCATTAAAATATTTCTGAAGGAACAAAAAAAAAATTCAAGATCACTGGTACACCTTTAGAAGGGGAATTTTACAGAAATTTCAATTTTCACTACTCATAACTAGAGAAGGAAGAAGAAACCGAAAAAGCAAAATGTCATTAGGTATTTCTCGTTCGTCTGAAGGCATTCCATCATCATATTGCTGAGGATACCTTTGAGCCTCCGGAAAATTTTTTTAATAAAAATATTAAAAAATGCAAATATATTGTATTTTAATTAAATGAGTAGTTTAAATATGTTCTCTCGTTCTCTAAACTTTAATTTAAAAATTTATTGGGATTTATTGTGTTTATATATATACACATATGTATATATATATATGTTTCATATTTGAAGTATAATTTTTAAAAAAATATATATTAATATTTATAATATTAAGAAAAACAACTGAAGTAAATAATATTGTTTTTGGTATAATTGTACAATTGTACTTCAATTTTTAATTAAATGAAGTACTTAAGCATACAGAGATACAAGTATGTTTTTATTTTTAGTAAGTAATTATTACCATATATATAAACAATAACAATAATACTGTAACGCAATACCGTAAAAAAAAAAGCATTTGTAATACCGTAAAAAAAACACAATATTATATTTTATTCTTATATATATATATGTACATATAAGTATATAAAATTAAAAAACACATATATATTCTTATTGTAATATGAGTAAATTGTGTTAATTTTCACTTTTTACAAAAAGAAAACAAAAATAACAAAATTAATAACAAGTAAGACCTTTTCATTTTTTTAATAATTGCTATGAATTTTTTTTTTTGTTAATGAACTTTACCAAACAGAGTGTAACTAAGTATAATTTTCATTTATTATTTGATATATATATAATATATACATATGTATATAGTTTATATACTTGTATACAATGTGTATTTATATATTGGTGTAATCGATAAAAGTAAAATACAGGTTGGGGTTCTTTTGCATCTTAATCGATATTGCAGTTAACAAAAGCATTTTGTAATTTTTAAATATTGTCAACAGATCTCTATATATATATATATATACATTTGTAGTGTAATCGATAATACAAAAAGCAAAATTGTCACGTAATTAATAATGTCAATTGCCTGTCATATTATTAAAAATTTTTTGGTTCATTTCATTTAATGAAATTTAGTTTTAGAAATTTTATAATATCCGGCATATAGATGTACAGACATATTTAAAAAAAAAAATTCGATATTGAAAAGAAGTAAAACGTGAAGTATGCCAAATTCATGCTACCCAAAATAATTTGGTGTTAAAGCAGTTGTTAGCCGGGTTTCACGCAACAGTTGTATATATACAAATGTTATTTTAAGCATACATATTGTTGATTGCCCGTTGGTGACTACCAGAACCAATTATTGTCGACCGGCATTTGACATTATCGATTACACCTTATTATAATATGCATATGTATAAATAATATTAAGAACAAATAAAATATAATAATAATATTGTTAATATTAAAAAAGAATAATAATAATAAAAAAGAAACTTAAAAATGTATACATGAAATATAGGTAAAACAAAAAACAACAAAAATAATAATTATAATTAAATTTTTTTTTTTCTTAATTTATAATGATATATAAGTAAGTAGGTAATATTTTGATTATATAATTTGGTGTTAGTAAATTTAATTAATTTAAGTAATTTTTTTATTTCTTTTCTTCTTTGCATTTTTTTTCGTGTGATATTTAATTTTTTTTAATATGTAGTAGAAAAAATTAAAAAAAAAATAAATAAATAAAAAAATAAAAAATATATATATTTTTTCTCATTAATAACTAAATTGATTTTGTTTTTTAATTGTTGTTTAAATTTATTTGTACAGTAAAGTCTCGTTTAATGCGATGTATACGTTCTACAGAATTAAGTGCATATAAAAAATTAATTTAAGTACTTTAAATTTTTAAAATCGCTAATAATTTACGACACTCAATTTAAACTTTTTTAAAAGAGTAATCAAAATTTATTGCTCTTGCTTATTACTGTAATTTGAGATCAACAAAATTTCGTCTGTTGAGAAATGAAACAGTATATAACGTATACAAAGTATATGGATTATTCACAGTTTTATTTCTCAACAGACGATTTAAACTCATCACTTAAGTATTATAAAGATTGAAAAAAAACACCATCAATAAAAAATTTAATTAACAAAACAATTACATTACAGTTCAATACTTTTCAATCCGAAACTCAGAATATAGTCACAGTGACTATACACATACGGGAAAGAATTCCCAAATTGCAAAATCTCATTTTAAAAATCAAAATCACTGACACAATGTGGATGTGAAAAGTTTTAAAGTAAATTTAGCCGTCCTTTACATGTATAAACGTTAAGTACGATTGTGTCAGTGGTGTAATAAATGAAAAAGGAGCTTTGAGTATTTTATGATTTTAGGTGACTGTATATTTATGCGAGTCTAAGAAAATTTTGAATCAAATACAAATAGAACAAAAATAATTCGCATAAAAAAAGAGACCTTACTGTATATATATATAATATATTAATAAAAATTGGTTAAATTAAAAAAAAAATAAAAATTTGAAAAAAAAAAATAAACCCTTTTTTTTTTGTTATTATTTTTTACATTTAAAAACAAACCAAAAAATTTTTTTATTTAAAAAAAAAGAAATTTTATTATTTTATATCACACACACACACATGAACACTTACTTTTTTTTCAAGATATTTTTCAAGATTAATTATATATATATATATATTTTAATATATATATACCTATATATTTATTTATTTTATATATTGTATATTATTCTTTAAAGAAAATATACAAGAGTAGAAAAATTGATTTTTTTAATTTATAAAAAAAAAAAAATTATTTCAAATTTTCTTATTTATTTTTTTTGAAATTTTTTACACTTAAAAGAAATTTTTACTTTTTATTTTTATCTTCAAAATGTTATTTAAATAATTTGAAAAAAAAAATGTTAACTAAAACAACTGGTTAAATTTTTTTTTAAATAATTAAATAAAATTCTTGTGGGTTTCAAATTATTTTTTTTTCTTATCACTTTAATTTTTATTCCTTTATTCTTCTTTAATTCAAAAAAAAAAATTTGAAGATTTTCTTTTCCTTTATTGCACTTTATTTTCTTTCTATAACAATTTTTCTTCCCTTTCCGATTTCAAAATTTTCTCAATATGAAAATTAAATTTTCTTTTTCACAAATTTGTAAATGAATTTTTCCTTCACTAAAAGAAACAAACAAAAAAAATATAAAATTAATTTAAAAATTATTTTAAAAATTAATTGTTTTATATTAAAAAATAATTAGTCACTTATTTATTGTTTTTATTTCTTTGAATAAAAGTTTATGTTTTTATAGAAAAATTGATAATTATGTAATGCTATTTATATTAATTTTTTTGTTTTTGTTATTTCTACTCCTCAACCTATTTAATGTGTACCACCTAAACGCCCCCTCCCCCTCTCCCCTTCCGACTCATTCCACTAAATAATGACGATTGTTGCTTGCTAATAAAGACGATTGTTGCTCATTTGCAACTTATAAGTATTATCGGATACGAAATCAATTATTTTATAAAACTAGTAATCACTTAATCGAATTTATTGTTATTCTAAATCCTAATGGACTAATATTTAATTTTCAATTTGAAATTGACTTAGTCACCTTCAAAATAAACCCATATAATATTGTTGTTATAAATTTGAATAACATTTAATTTGAAAATTTTTTTCAAAACGCCATTGTTATAGGTGGAGGCCATATTTTAATATGCCTAAAAATATTTCAACCAAAATCAATTCCGGAGTTTTTGACAAGAAAAATGCGATATGTTAATTCAAGACACTTATGATCAACATCCCTCTTCATTATTTAAAGAAGAAGAAGTAAGAGAAACACTGCAGCTGTTTTATAAAGGTTTTGGAAATTTTCAAATATTCAAACCTGTGTAAAGTAAATATTTAGATTTTATATTAAAAAAATCTGTAATTTACTAAAATTTAACTACATATGCCGAATATTTTTTTATTAAGTAATTTAGACCAACGACCAAAATAAAAGTGAAAATATGAAAATGAAAGTTTTAAATATTTTTAAATTTGCAAACTAAGTAACCCGAGTCAGTAAATGTTTTAAATCATCCAAATATTTAAACATTTTTCGAAAAAAAAAAAAAAAAAATTGTTGAATAAACTTAATTAGTAAAATGTTCTCTCTTAATTAGATTCTTTTTAATTAGATTTTGAAAACGAAAAAAAAAAGAAAGAGCGATATTTTCTTCCCCCCCTTCTCCAAAATCACTCCTATATTTTCTACTTCAAATATAATATAAATAATTTAATTTGAGAAAAAAAAATACAATTTAAATTTAATTAGAGCTATTCTTTTTCTGATAAAAAATTTTCTAATTTTTGGTTAAACTACATTAAACTAGACTATACTAGTATTTAAATTAATTCGCTAATTAATATGTGACTGAAGTAAATCAGTATTTAAGAGATATTTTCATTTAACAATGAATATCTAATTCAACAGAAGAATGAAAGCAAAAAATACTTAAATCAATATTGTATATATATATACAAACGTGTCCATACAGAATATGTATGTATGTACTCGTACAAAATGTACAAAAATACTATTGAAATTACAATTGCTTTCACAATTCTCAATTTTTAACCCCGTCACCCCTATTTTTCTTTTCTTTGTATAAGTACTTTTATCTTTAAAATTATAACATTTAAGTAAGTAAAGAAAAATATTTTTGAAAAAATTCAAAAGTTTTTGTCATTACTTAGATATTTAGCAATTAAAATTTTGTAAAAAAAAAGCAAATAAATTCCATTCATATTCTTTTTTCATTTATTTCTTTTTTTTTTTTTAATTTTTAATGGAATATTTTCATATTTTAAATGAAATTTTTATTGTTTTCTCGAGAGAAACAAAATATGTATAGGGGTTTAAGTAGGTACCTACATTTGAATTTTAATTTTTTTGTCATGCAAATATAATATTAAAGTAAAAGTAGATTTTGCAAGTAAATAAACAAGAATTCTATTGAAAAAATCTTTGGGTAGAGCAAAAAAAATAGAAAATATACAATATTTTAAACGAATATTGTAAGTACTTATATACAATCAAACGCAATTAAGGTATTGTATTGATAATGTAGGTATTATAGTACTTTTGCAAAAATATATAATTTTCCTATGGGGATACATACACGTGCCTTAATTAGATTTACAACAATAAAAAGAAAAAAAATTGAGTATCAATGATAATAAAATCGATTAAGAATTAAGTAACAACCTAGGTACTTACTTAATAGATAAGAAAACACAAAAACAATGTTGTAGTACCTATCTAACCATACCGATTTCAGAAGAATTTTGTGTTTTAATATAAATAATTGGAAAATTTTTTTAATTGAGTAAGTAAGTATATCAAGAATTAGAATGTTATAAAATTTATTTAACAAACTTCGTTTATAACTAATAAAATTACGTTATTGAATTCTAATCAATTTATAAACCTAATTTCAAATTATTACCGTCTAAATAACAACAATTAGGTATATACTTTGGAGTAAGTTTGGAACAAAGATCAGCTGATTTCATGATTTAAATAACAAATTCTACTTATAATACAATTTCATTAAATTAAAACCAATATTAATTGAAATGTCATTTTTTTTACAGTTGAATTATTCAGATAAGTTTGTAGGTACCTACATAAGTATAATATTTATGTTTTTTTTATATGGGTCAAATCAAGGTATGTATACCTACCTAAGTTTGTATGTAGATATTATTAGAAATACAAAAAAAACTGTGTTGGTATACCAAAATTATTTAAAATTTAAATATTTTCACATTAAGTATAATAAAATTTTTGAAATTTTGAATAACATTATTTATGTAAACCTACTTTGAAAATGGAGTAGATACCTACGTAACCTGAAATTAAAAGTATCCTTATAAGCACACATATTTAAATTTAGTTTCTTTCTTCATCCTATTCTATTAAATTTTTTTTAAAAATTTCTTTTGGTTCTGTCTACCCATAGCAGCTAGTTACTGCAATGAGGCGATTCCTTACCTAAAATATCTGACAATAAATTTGTGCTAAAATTTGTACTAAAATTCTGTAATTATCTATAAGTTATTTGAAACTTTTGTCTGAAGTATATGTACTTTTCGGATAAGTAGACCACTATAACTACTAGAGGTTACTAAATATATTATGATAAATATATTGATTCCATAAATCGATCCATGCCATTTTAATTAGCAATTTATCTGTACTCATAAGTAGATATGCATAAAAAATTGTCATAATTAATTATTGTAGCCACCTACATGAATGTATGTATACACCTGTATATTGTACTTTATATGGATAGCTATACATAGATAACAAAAATTTTTTTTTTGCTTTTTCCAAATATTTTTTAGCAAAAAAAAAAAAAAATTCAACAAAAATCTACAATAACAAACAGGTGTTAATGAACAAAAATAAATAATTTGAAAATTATGAAAAATATGACTAAAAAAAAAAAATTATTTCTTTTTTATTTTTTCAATCTTAAATAATTTATGTATTTTATTTCTTATCACAAAATATGAAAAAAGAAAATAGCAGCAAAAAAAAAAAAAACAAATTATTTCCATGGTAATCCAATCATATGATCATTTTTTATAGTAAAGTAGAAGTAGAAAATAAAAAAAAAACACAAAAAAATCCCATTTAATTTTTTTTATTATTTTTTTTTTTTGTTTTTATTATTATTGTTGCTTTAATTGGGTAGTTAGTCGGTTGGAGAATCACCTTGTAACAAAAAAAAAAAATAATAAAAAAAATATTTTTCTCTGTGTAGGTATCTACATATTTTTTAATAATTTTTTTTCTTGTTTTTTTTTTTTTTGGGAATTTTACAATATTATTGTTGTTGTGTAGTTTTGTAGTTTTAACAAGAATTAATTTGTGTTTTGTTAATTTTTTCTCTTATTATTTTTTTTATAATTTTTTTTTCTACTCACAAATTTATTAATTAATTATGGTGGCTGGAAAATATACTACTCTAAGGATTTATTTGAATCTGGGCATAGAATTTTCTTTTCTTTTTAAAGAATTTTCTTTTCTTCTAGGTAGATAGGGTAAGCTACTTATAAATATTTTTTTCGGAAAATTTTCTAATATTATTTGTGTAGGTATACCTAAAATATTGCATTTTTTTTTCTTCACTTAAAAGTAGTATGTAAATATAAAATGAATATTATAGTTATTTTACCACAATGAGAAAAAATAAGGTAGGTAGGTAGGCAAAGTGGGGAGTTTATTAAATAGTTTTATTTTTTTTTTTCAATTTTTTGTACACACTGCTTACACACAGAGGTTAAAACACTATAAATAGCATTACACAAAAATCAATTTTTTTTTTTCTTTTTATTTTTTAATCAATCAATATTAGGTAAGAAGAAGGTATTCCACAAAAGTTTATTCTATATGTATGTATATATATATTATAGGTAGTTAAGTATGTGTGTGTATATTTCTATACACATATATATATTTTATTTTATCGTATATTTAGTAAGTATAAGAAAAATAATTTTCGCTTGCAAGTTTTAATTTCACTTTATAATTTAATAGAAACAATTTTTAATTTTCTTTAATTTTATTTTTAATATTTTGTTTTTTTTTTTCAATATTCCACAATTTATAATTTTGGGAAACAAAATTACAAATTATTATTTTCTTTTTTCAAAATAAAAAATTTATTTATTTTCGAAATTAATCGCGAAAAATTTTATTCAAATATTTTGTATTTTTAAATATTGTTTTGCAAATTTTCATTTTTCACTTCATTATCTCCCTCATACATATATTTATTATTATCTAACACAAAACAGGTGTATGTATATGTATGTATATATTATGTAGTATACACACATGCATAAAAAAAAATTTTTTTAAATTCCTTATTTTATTTGTTATTATATTTCCAATTTTTTATTATTTCTTATAAAAAATTAAATTTCGTAAGAAAAATATTCCTTAATTTGTAAAAATTATTTAAGGTTATCGAAAATAGTCCATGAAAATTTTTTTTTAAATTCTTGACAACTGTTGTCCGCGGCGACCCGTAACTGCAAAAATTTCCTTTTTTCTTTTCTTGTTCACAAAATCTTTTTTTGTTTTATTAGAAAAAAATTACACACAAACTTACATTTTACAACTTTCCCTTCGATCGATATTTTATTTTTTACTTTTCTTTTATATAAAAAACAATTAAAAAAAAATTTAAATTGAATCCAAAAAATTATAGTTTTTTATAAAATTTAGAAAAAAAATATTCAAACTTCAAATTAAATTAGAAATAAGAATGACGACGACGACGACAGCGACAGAATTTAATTAACGTAAAAAAAAATTAAATAAAATTTTTACTTAAAAAAAACACAAAATTTTTTTAGAACACGGGTTTTGTTTTTTCTTTATTTATGTCTTTTTTTATAGAGCGTAAATTGAAATTGAAAAAACGCGAATTCGTATTTTTTTTTTCGTTATATTTTGCACAAAAAAAATATTAATCCACAAAAATTGATTTTTTTTTTATTTTTCTCCTCTATTTTTTTCTCTATAGGAAAATCAAAATTTTCAACAAGAACTCCACCATTAACAAAGAAAGACAAAACGATTCTGATGGAATTTTTCAAAAAGTTCCGAAAAAAATCCTATACTGTCAATATGTTTTTTTTATTTCATTTTTGCAACCCAGTTGACATACGAGGAAAAAAACATTTTTTTTTGGACTAATATACAAATTCACAATTGAAAAAATTTTTTGTTTTAAAATCAAGGAAATCATAAAATTTATGAAAAAATGTAAAAAAATGAAAATTATAAAATTATGAAAAAAAAATGTAAATTTTTTTTAATTTATTTATTAACAATAAAGGAAGTAAATTTCAAATTGAGAAGGTTTTAAATAAGTCAGTGAAATATTGTGAATCGGAAAAGTTCAATAGTTCCGCAAAATTGTTAATTAAAATGAAATTAGTTTTATTTTAAAGAATGTATATAAAAACTGCCAGCAATTGTTTATAAATTAATATAATTTTGTGCATAAAAAAAAATTAAATTAAAAAAAAAATTTGGAAAAACAGTAGAGCTAAAAATATTAATAAATTTTCTTCACACAAATAATTTCCAAAACCTTTCCATTTTGAACTTCATATAAATTTGGAAATTATCTTTGATTTACTCATTAGCTCATATCATCAATTCATTGAACTTTTAAAACAATTGTGAATTATATTTATAAAAAAAAAATATTAAAGTTTATTGGGATTAAATGAAGTAAATTTAAATTCAACTTTTGTCTCTTTCTAATAAAATGAAATTCAAGATGGTAGTGAAAAATTAATTGTACAATTAAATTAAACTGACAGCACTGGTTATAGTCAATAAACAAGAAAAATAATATCGATAAGAAAGTTTTCGAAAAGTCATGCCTGGTAAGACGTGCTATTATGGTACATTCCACATAGATCATTGCAGGACCAAATACATTTAAACTTATTTACTTAGTGTTTGCTAAAATTTAATGCTTTTTAAGAGCTTCAATAATTACAGTTATTGTATTAATTATTGAAGTATATGAGTTGATTATGAAGTACGTATATGATATTTTATATCACTTTTTTCGATGTGTTTCCAATGTCGTATATGGCTAAAATGCTTTACAAATACAGTTAATAATCTAACCGTAACATTTAAAACAAATAAACATAGTCACCCGATCTTTTTATCTGTTTATTTTGCGAGCTAATTTAGAATATTGTCTGCCAAATTTTTATTATAATATTAGTTTTTACAATATATAATTATACGAAATGTTAAAAATAAGTTTATTATAAAAGTGTATTTAAAATACTTATATATAATTATTCTATTATGTTTCACCTAATAACCCCCAGAGAAAAGAAATAAAGGCGATGTTTTAAAAACTGAAGTGTATACATAGTCGTACAACTTATTATTTGATTTTCTTCTCAGTACGATATTTTACATCTGGCCACACTTAAAGTTTGAAAGCATTTTGGCATTTTCACTCTCCTGCTAAGTCAAATTATACATGTGCGTTTTTTTAAATAAAGTATAACAATATAACAAAGCTCAAATATAGGCACGAGGCTCTGTGTAAACGTTTGAATTATATTTTCCTTAAATTCCCTCAGTGAAGCTAAAAAGCCGAGAGGTTGAAATAAAGTAACTTTTTATAAAACCTTACAACAAAAACTAACAATTATGGTAAGTTTCTTTCTTTTTTTAAATCGAAATAAGCCTTATTAATTTTTTGTATATTGTAGACAGAGGAGGTTAATCCCAAAGCTTTTCCCCTTGCTGATCCAGCATTAACAACAAAAATTTTAAATTTGGTGCAACAATCTTTAAATTTCAGTCAGCTAAGAAAAGGGGCTAATGAAGCAACAAAAACTTTAAATCGTGGTTTGGCAGAATTTATTGTTTTGGCCGCAGATACCAAACCTATTGAAATTTTACTACATTTACCTTTGCTTTGTGAAGATAAGAATGTTCCTTATGTTTTCGTTCGATCTAAACAGGCACTCGGTCGTGCTTGTGGGGTTTCTCGTCCAATTGTTGCTTGTTCAGTTACTGCAAATGAAGGATCCCAATTAAAAACCCAAATTCAAACAATACAACAAGAAATCGAAAGACTTCTTATTTAAAAGTCAATAAACATTCATTTTAAATATAGATTTTAAGTATTTTTGATAAGAAATAAAATTTTCTTTATAAATAATGCTTGTTTGACTTTAATAAAGGTGTAATTTTTTTTTATAGTATTGTCTGATATAGTGAAATAGATACTACATGTACTCTTTATAGAGGGATCAACATATTTCAATTAAACACCGCTTAATTTGGAAATTTTCCCTTATTGCAAATAATATTCATAATACATAATAAAATTTACATAATTATTCTAAATTATATTCCGGGTTGCATTCCAAAGCCTGGTCCCTTAGGCTCTTCAGTTAAGGACGTTAATCCACCCTTTGGTTCTGATGCAAATCTTCCGTTTCTAGGACCAGCTCTTGGAGCTTTACCACTCTTCAAATCATTAATTATTTCTTGCATATCTTTTTCTGTTAAATCTTCGTAGTAATCATCATTTACTGCTATCATTGGAGCATTAACACATGCTCCCAAGCATTCAACTTCTGATATTGTAAATTTATTATCTTTGGTAGTTTCACCTACACCGATTCCTGAAATTTATAACAAATTTATGAAATATATATTTATTTTTATTTAAATGTGTAACTATGTATTGACTTTTAGTTAGATACCTAAAGATTTTTTACAACATTCTAAAATTTCATCGGAACCTCTCAACCAACAAGGAGTTGTTGTACATACTTGAATATGATATGTACCAGTTGGTTTTCTCATAAACATGGTATAAAATGTAGCCACTTCGTATACTCTCATATTGGGGAGACCTAAAATTTCGGCAACTTTATGCATTGCAGAAATTGGTAACCAACCATGCTGTCGTTGTGCTAAATCTAATAAAGGGATCATTGCACCACGTTTATGCCCTTCTGGGTAAATGCTTAAAATAGCTTCTACACGTTTTTTATTTTCTTCTGTAAATTCCCATGGTGTATTTTGATTATCTTCAGGTGTATCACGATGAACAAATAAATTATCACTGCAATTTGAAGCTGTAGTGCTCACCAAACGAATTTTATCTCGTAAAAGGCGAACACCTCGACTTGCATAGTTCATTAGCATGGTGCCCCTAAAAGTAAATTTTTGTTTTTTATACAAAGATAATAAATTTATTTAAATAAATTTACTTTTGTTACTTGATTTTACTATGGAATAGAATGGTAAAACTACACAGAGTTTGTTATGTAAAATCGAATTTATTCATAGGGCTGTCAATATCATATGTTATAAATTAAATATGTATTTTATAAAACGGCCATACTTTTTGTTTAACAAAAAAAATTCTACTACATTTTGAAAACAAAATTCTACTACTCGAGCAAAAGAAAAGTTTTGCATCAAGCATTGTAGTGGTTATGTATGTATTGATATGTATTAAGCTATACCAATAATAAACAGAAACATGTCTTTGAAATATATTTTAAGTTTTAAACCTAAAACATTAAAGTTTCTTATGTAATTACATGTTTTAACACCTTGAAAAAAAAATTGACTGAACAAAGCTTTCATATTTACATGCACAATTCAAAGATTACGACCATTTAGAAAAATTTCATTTATTAAATTTGGAAATAGATCCCTTATTACTAAAATATTAACAATAAATACATTTCATAAAATGTTCATTGATTTATCTTTTAGAATTAAATTTTTAATTTAATTGACATATTTGCCCAGTGTACATTTTTATAAATATTTTGACAAGTACGTGTACAAATTTTGTTAATAATGAGATGGTAACACTTTTTGATGTTTGCTGGTGTGTTTATAAAAGCCCATCGCATCACTCGCTCTTCTTTTATAATTTGTTTTGAAAAATGTAAAATGCCTTTCTATTACATTAAAATTTATTCAAACAAATTAGATTGGTTCAACTGACAAAAGTTTACATGTTTTTAATATACAATTTAATCAAAGAAAAATGAAACTAGTTAGTAAAAATGTTGATAAAGGCCAAGGGTAAGTTAATCTATTCGTGCATCATATAAAATTCTATTAAACTTGAATACAAAATTTTTGGTTATGTATGTCAGACAGATTTTTTTTAAATATTAATTATTTTAGGTCAGTAGTACTGATACCTGAAGAAAATGAGGATATGTGGCATGCATATAATTTGATAGCTGTTGGTGATAAAGTTCGAAGTACCACTATACGAAAAGTAAACATAAATTATTAAATAGTGCATACGTATTAAACTAATAAAACTTAAAGGTAAACACAATGTTAAAATGATATTTGATTTTATTAGGTCCAAAATGAAAGTGCTACCGGCTCATCGACAAGCAGCCGTATAAGGACAACATTAACTATAAGCGTTGAAAACATAGATTTTGATACTCAAGCCTGTGTGCTAAGATTAAAAGGAAGGAATATTGAAGAAAATCAATATGTTAAGGTATCTATTATTTCAGAAAAATTTTACAAGAAAATAAATATTAATATTTAATTATTAAAATTTTTAGATGGGTGCTTATCACACACTTGATTTAGAACTAAACCGAAAATTTGAATTAGCCAAAGCAGAATGGGATTCTATAGCATTAGAACGAATTGAAATGGCTTGTGATGCAACTCAATCAGCAGATGTTGCTGCTGTTATTATGCAAGAAGGTTTAGCTCATGTTTGTTTAATTTTATCAAGTATGACATTGATACGTAGTAAAATTGAAGTTGGTATTCCACGTAAACGCAAAGGTAACTGTGCACAGCATGATAAAGGTTTACATAAATTTTATGAAGCTGTAATGCAAGGAATTTTAAGACATGTTAATTTTGATATTGTTAAATGTGTACTCATCGCATCGCCCGGTTTCGTTAAAGATCAATTTTTTGATTATATGATTGAGCAAGCAACAAAATTAGACAATAAAATTATATTAGAAAATAAAAGTAAATTTTTACTGGTGCATGCTTCGTCAGGATTTAAACATTCACTGAAAGGTAGAGTACTCTTCACTTCTATCATCCAAATTTTAAAATCTATTAAAAAAAAATTGTTCTTTTTAGAAATTCTACAAGATTCATCAGTTATTGCAAAAATGTCTGATACAAAAGCTGCTGGTGAAGTTAAATCTCTTGAAAATTTTTATACAACGTTACAATGTGAGCCGGCAAAAGCTTTTTATGGTAAAAAACACGTAATGGCAGCTGCAGAGGCATCTGCAATAGAAACACTTCTAATATCTGATAATCTATTCCGGTAAGTGATAATTTTTTTTATTAATTTGCTCTATTATGATGGCTTTTTTCAATATAACTGGCCATATGGGAATTAATGAGAAAGATAATAAATAAAAATTGAATTAAATTATTCTTAAATTAAATGTTACTGATAAGATAATTGATTTGAGAATCAATTATATTTACTTTTGATTTTTATTATTATTTATTTTGATTGTATATTAGTAAGGTTACAATTTTCTATTTATAGCATTCTAATATGTATTTAAATATTTTCGTAAATATTGTGTTAGTTAGATTAAAAAAAACTATTTACCCTAACAGGAGACCATAGTACGTATTGAAAAATTATTTTTTATGATTTATATAGCCTTCATTTGTTTAAGGTATACAAATAACTTATAAGAAATTAATTTCAGGATCATTTTTTCCAAATCTTATTGAAGAATTAAAAGAAAGTTTTTATAAAATAGTTCATTGTTACGCTTTTTCTCTACAATTTTTACGTAGTCTAAGCTGAAAGCAATTGGTTTTGAGATTTAAACTATAAAAAGTTCTTGCAAATTCGTTTGCTACTGTCAATTGTTATCCATATTTAAAGTTTTTGCTTTTTTTAATCTTATTTTGTTATATCAAAATTTAAAAAAAATGGTTTTCAATTCTCAAAAAAACTAAAGCAGGTGAAAGTAGAATGGAAGAGTGGATTTGAAATGATTTAAGCTGTGATGTGTAAACGACAATTATAATAGCAAATATAATAATAAGAAACTTTTTTTTATACGGAAACTAAGTTTGCTAATGGGGTACTTCATGCTTTAAAAACTAGAAGTATGAAGTAGTTTATGAAAGGTTTTAGTGATTTCAAAATAGCTTTTTAAAACCAATATAAATTAATGATTGAAGAAATATTTTAAAATTTTATTCAAAAGAACTATATTTTTGGAGACTTTTGATTTTTCTCTAAATGCTCTTTCTGATTTGCCCTAATTATTTAGATTGTGTCCTAACATCGAAAATGTATACTTAATTCAAATTAATTCAAAGTTTTATATTGAATAACCTTTCCAATTTACCTTTTTTTACGGAGTATGAATTAATCAAATCAAAAAAATAAAATTTTTTTATGAAATTTCAATTCAAACAATGTTTTTGTATTTTGTTTTTTTATTCAAATATTATTCAAATTTTTTTTTTCCTTTTCAAAATTTACTTTTCATTTTATTTTTCCAATTAAACTTTTGTGTATCTTATTTTTAATGAAAAGCTAAAAGCTTTCATATGATATCTAATGGGTTTGTAGTTTAATGTTATAAGCATTTTCATAGCAATAAGATAGAAAAGCAAAATGATTCAAATCATAAATGTTATGGAGGGAACGGACGGGAAAGATAAAATCTTTTTAAGAAAACTATAAAAAATATTGAATTGAAAGTAAAAACGGCACACATATTTAAAAATTTGAAAGTAAAAACAAACATTTTTTATTGATAGGTCTTGAATTTTTTTATAGGCAGTTATTTTTTTGTTTTCTTGATCTTTTTGTATTTTTGCAAAATAATTTAACATAAAGAAATATGAATAGGGTAGGACACAAAATAAAGCTCAATAATTCTCTTTTTAGGCGATTTTGAGTTTGCGATTGAAATTTTAACTAAAATTTTTTTTTGGGGCAAACATTGAAAGTTTATGTGATAATTATTATCACCGACGAATCGCTTTTGCTTCATTCTAAGTTTCGAATTGAAAGGTATAAACTAGAATTCTTTTGAGATTAAATTTTATTTTATTGCATTTTGTTCCTTTTTGTAATAAGTGAATTAAAATTTTAATGATTTCTTTTCTTCAGACATGCAACTTTTCTTCGGTTTCATGCAACTTTAAGTTAATTTTAACTTGTTGTTTCGGTTTTAGGCGATTTTTTTAAAAATTACAGAACGTATTCCTACTTTTTTAAAGCAAAAAATTAAACTTTGTAATGTAAAGTTTTTTTATATACGCTTTCCTTTAGAACGAATCCACACATAAAACGAGACCTTACTGTATCACCAAATCAATATTGATTGTAAAATTAAAAATAAAAAAATTTATAGGATTGTTATGCTTTTTTTATAAAAGAAAAATTACTTAAATCTAATCTTTTATTTCTTTCAATCATCATAATATAATAATTTTGTTTTTATTCTCATTAATTATCACAAAATCATCTTCATCATTTTATAATTTTAGTGTCGTCGTACATTATAAAAAAAAAAATTTTTTTTTATTGCCAGCATCATCATCATCATTGACAATGTCATTCAGTATATATATATATATATTATATATAAGATCAATTTGAAATTTTATATTATAATTATATAATATGTACATACATAGTTATATTTGTATTACTTATATACTAGCACTTAAGTTTCAATATTTCAAACTATACTAGTGTTATACTACTTGATACTACATATATACACAATTTTGTATGTACTATTTAGTTTTGTATCCGATTACGGCAAAGATTTTGATTGAATTTTGGCTCTCTAATTTTATATTTGGTTGTTCTTTTTTTGTTGATTTGTCCTCTATCTTTCTCAAGTGATTTCTCTTATTGCTATTTTAAATTATAAATTAATTTTTTTATTTCTGGGCTTTTTTTCTTTTGCTAAAATTTTATAATTTTGGTGGCCATATCATATGTAATCCGATTATCCAATTGTTGTTGATTAATGACATTCTCTTGATCATTACTATCATTATTATTCTGTTGAATATTTTTGGTTGTAAAATTTTCATAATTTGGGCTGCAAAAAATAAAAATATTTTAAAAAATTAATAATGTAATTAAAATATTTTTTATTAGGTGTAAATTATTTGATTAATTATTGAATTAGTATTTGGTAGACTAATGTAATTGGAATAAATATTGTAAAAAAGTTAGACCAGTTATTCCAGAAATATGAAAATAATTGAAATAGCCGAATAAAGAAAATTCGAATTTACAAAATACAAAAGTGATCTGGAGAATTGAAATTGAATTGAATAAATTTTTTTTCCTATTTTGTAAGTAATGTCAAGTAATATTTTTTTTATTCAAAATTAAGGATTAAATAATATTCAAGCAATAACAAATTTATTAACTCCAATTATAATTTAAACTTGTCCTATAAAATTAATTGAATTTGCAAAAATAAACTTGATATTATTATTTGTAGGGGATTGCTATAAATTAGTTTAACAATTTTTTTAATTGTAATTAAAATAATTAAAATGAAAAGTTAATAATAGAATAAGGGGCCTTAAAAAATTTATGCTACTTTTTGGTATTTTTTTGGATTTTCAATACTTTTTTGAATTGTTATTGTAGGAACGGGATGTACGTACGTCTTTTTAAATGAGATTGGCACTAGTTGAAGATGCCAAAATATTAGAAATTTTTTAATTAAAATTTCTTGTATTAATGAAATTATTCTATTATTTTATAAAACTGTTATACAAGAAAATTGTTATAAGCAGTAAAGAATACGGCACATAAACAGTATCATTATTATTAAATTTAGAATATCCTTGGATGACATTTTCAATTTAATTACAATTTTATATTTGATTAACATTTATAAACTGACCCAATTATATTATATATTATATATAAAGTATTTAACAAGCATATGAAATGGATACAATCAGGGTCTTGAGAATAAGTAATTGCAATACTGTTATATTGTTATGAGTTGAATAAGTAGCATAACAACAGTTTTGTTATAGTGTTTTACATTCTAGATAAAATTTTTAATAACAAAACTAAAGTAAAATTTAGAATTCATTTCTCATTCTATTTGTTCGATTTTATTTCTAAATTAATTTTTTTTTTTGCTATCTACCAGTAAATTTGCATTTATTTCACATTTTCTTTCATTTTTTATCGTACGTATGTAATCAGTTTTTTTTTTTTTTTTTTTTGAATTTACTTTATACATATGTAATTTTTATATTTACTAATTCTATTATATAATTCAATAACATTCTAAATAAAATATGTAAATTATGATAAGACATGTGCTATTTAATCTAAAATTCAGTTTGTATAAGTAATGCAAAATAAGTTCTTATTTATTTTTACTATTTAAATTTGAAATTAGTTTTAATATTTTTTAATTAAATTTTATAAAAATCATATTGTGTTAGAAATCAGAACAATATTTGTGTACAATTTCATATAAAAATTAATTTTTTTTATTAATTTGGCATGAGTTGGAACATTTGCGATATTATAGTTAATATTTTTAGAATTTCTTGCTATAATTAAATGGAATTAATAATTTATATTGGGCTATAAATGATATTTAATTGAAAAATGTATATGTATATTTATATTTTTATTAATTAATAATAATATAGTGATTGGATTTTAAAGCTTTTAGATTTGTAAGTAATTGAATTAATTTTCTGAAGGCCTGTACTTTAATTTAAGCAACTAAAGTGCTTAATCAAGCTGCAATTCAATTTGATTTGATTAAAAGATAGATTTAACAACTCTACGGTTTTTGATTTTATTTTACTATACATCCAAATTGTATTGAGGCATAAATTACATTTGTGACTGAATTTATTCAAATGAAATGCTTTTTTTTTTTCAAGAAACTGAGACTAATATTTAATTAAACGAATTTTTGATTGTGTCAAAGCGGTGGGTCAATTGTTTTATTAAAATGACCATGATGTTGTAAGATTTTTTAGGTAGTGCAATGAATTTATTAAAGGTGTTGCGATATAACTTGAGTTTTAATAGCAAAATTTTCTAATACTATGTATAAAATTGTCTGCAAAATAGCAATTAATTCCAAAATCTTTAATTTTTTCTATGCAATATTTTAAATATTCTGAAAATCTACACTGTATTTGAAATTATATATATATGTTTTTTCCTTCTTCACTCCTAGGAGGAGCATAGGGCTAGTGCATGATATCATGCCCTGATTTCACAGTGTCATAGAGTTAACTAGATAGTTGACTAGCCTGCCGTAATTAAAATTATAATACCAGTTTATTATGCCGGTTTGCAAAAAAAAAATAAATTTATTTTTTTTAATTATTTCTGGAACCTTAACGACCTTGTTCACATAAATTTCAGTTTTCTTTAAAACTAATTTATCTTAAATCAAAATTTTTATTATTTTTATGGTTTTCAAATACAACTAAATTTTTTTTCTCTCTTGAATAGTTAAAAATAAATTTTCGTAGCTTGATTCTGTTAGAAACGGTAAAATAAGCTTTTTATTTTATTTTGGTTTTAATATTTTTTTTTTCACGTTTCCAGATTATTTCATGAGATAGCAGCAAATCATTGCTTTTCTGATATAAAATTTGCTTATTGAATATGATATGGTGATATGGTAATAGATAGATAGATATGCATATATTGGAACATGGATTTTAATATTTAATATTTAAAGTAAATGAATTGGTGCAAAAAAAGAAAAAAACTATTAATTCTTGTTTTGTCACTTTCAAATATCTATGTTGTTTCTGTTTTTCTTGTTTGATTTTGACAAAGTAGATTTTAAAAGTTTTTTTTTGCATTTATCAGTAAACATAATAAATTATTGTGTCTAACTGGTATCTACTAGTTCTGTATAGAATTTTTAATCTTTTGTACTCTTAAAAATTTTTCAATTTCACAGCTTTGTTTTTAAAAAATCAATTTAAAATTAATATATGCTTGTCCATTGACTTTGATATATATGATTTAATTGTTTTGATTTTTAAACTGAATTTAGAATTATTAGAATTTTTACAAAGTTTAGTTTTCTGTCAATTGTCAATTGTTCTGAAATGAACGAAGAATTTTAATATTAATCAAATTTTGAGTGATATGATCAATTGCATTTCTTACCTCGAATCTATTGTAGTTGTTCACTATAACAAACTTCTTGGAAAAGATTTTCTTATGAAAATTAATGTGAAAATACAAAAAAATTTGAATTGAACATGAACATTAAGTTTATGTCAAAATGTAACAACTGCAATTTATAACCAACTATTGTCAATTACTGTGAATGTAAATTAAGCCCGTGAATAAAATCGGTTGTGTACTAGTTCATTGAATTTTCTTAAATAACTTGAGTTAAATATCAAAAATAAAGAAATAATTTTTAATATAAAACGAAAAAAAAATTTTTTTTTTTTGAAAATTGTGAAAATATTTCAAATTTTTTATTTAAATAATTAATTGTGAATAAACTTACACTTATTAAGTCTTATAATTATGAAGCATAAAAAGAAAGTAAATGAACGATAATAAAAATAAGAGAAAAAAAAATAATATTATTTATAATGCTCACCAATTATCCAATGATTGTTGTTGATAATAATTATGATTTTCAGAATTTTCTGAAATTTTAATTCTTTTTCCATAATTTATTTTTTTAATATTATTATTTATATAATTTTTATGTTCCTTATCATTTTCAAATTCATTCATTATCAATTCATTATTATGATTTAAATTTTCATTACTCTTATAATAATTATTACTGTTACTGTTATCATAATAAATCATCGATTTACTACTACTATTATTTTTAATATTATTATTACAATTAAATTTCGATGATTTTTTATATATAATTTTATCATTTGAATTATTTTTTGTTAAAATTATTCTTGTTTTAGGTAATATTGTTGTTTTTGTTGTAGTAGTTGCTGTTGTTAATAACATTGATGATTGTGCTGATGATAATAATAACGGATCTTGTTTGTTTTTTTGTTGTTGCATTATTGTCATTGTTGTTTTTGGTATTATTTTCGATGACAGTGATGATGACGATGATGATGATGACAGTTTAGGTAACATTTCATAATTTTGATAAATTGTTGAACGTTTTGTTAATAATTTTTTTGGTTTATCATATTTTTTAAAAATATTTTGGTTATTTTTATCACAGTAATAATTATTTAATATATAAATATCACTACTATTGCTATTATTATTATGATTGTCTAATCTATTATGAGTTTTTATAGTAGTTTTTGTTACCTTTGTTGCTAATCTACTTGGTTTTGTTATTTTTTTCATTGTTGTTGTTGTTGCTGTTTTATAACAATTAGATATTTCTAATGGTATTTTTGAATTATTATTATGGGTTTTATGTTGAAATAATAATGATTGTGATGACGATGATGATGTTGGTGATATTGATGTTGTTTGTGTTGGTGGTGGTGGTATTACTGATCGAATTGATAACGGTATTAATGATTTTCTTTTAATTTTTTGCTCTATATTTAAATTTCCTGTTGAGATTTTCATTTGATAACCTGTTGTTTTACTAGTTTTTATTTTTGTTGTTGCTGTTGTTGTTGGTAAACTGTTTTTAAAAAAATTATCATTATTGTATAATGTTGGTATACCAAAATCATTATAATAAAAATCCGGAACTATGAAATTTTCGGTCAAAGACATTTTTTTTTCTTTCTTTCTACTTTGTTGTGTTGTTGTTTCTTGTTGCTTTAATTGTAATTTTAATGGTGTTTATTCAAATTTTTGAGGTTGTTGAATTTAAATTTTGTATTGGATTAGTTGTATTGCTACACCCCAGAGCGATTTTTTGTGAATTTTTAATATTATGCTTTAAATTTCTTGTTTATTTTAATAAACTGGTCATTAAATTCTTCCTATATATTAGTTTCTGTATAGTGATCTGGTTGAATTTTTAATATGATCACCAAAAACAATAAATTTATTTTAATATTTTTTAATAATTTTTTTTTTTACCGCTTGTGCTTGTAACTTGAAAAAGATCAAGGTTTTTTTAATACAAAATCAAACCGCAGGTAATTTACAGTTTAAAGTTGATGTTTCATTTGAAAAAAATGTTCACATACTGATTGATCATTGTGAATAAATATTTGAGAATAAAAGGGAATTTTTGTTCTCAAAATACGGTGAGACGGTGTTTTAATAATTTATTTATGAAGTTGCTGCTGGTGACTCAGTCACAAATTGAAAGTATTTTCTTATTCTCTTTTTTCTTTATATTTGTTAATTTTCACCTTATTATTAAAAATTTCACCTAAAATGAAAAAGAAAAAATAATAAAAATAAGAAAAAATGTTTAAATACGTCTTAATAATGTTAATTTTATGAATACATTGTAGATTTTTTGTTTTTTTTTTTTTTTATCTACATATTGTGAAGAGGTCTTTGAGTTTTTATATAAGTCATAAGTTGAAATGGAAAAAAAAATAAGCAAAAAAATTTGATGTGAACAGCACATAACCGACAATTTGCATAGCTTTATGAAAATTTCTTTGCAGCTCAAAAAGTTAGGTGATTAGTTGTTGTATTAATAGGCGAAGCTTATACATATGCATATAGGACTTCAGGAAAATTCGATCATTATTGGTAAGATAAAACTTTGAGATACTAATTTGTGCAGAGAATAATTTGTGTTAATTTGTTTGATTAATTTGTTTACGCTTCCCTTCCATGGAGAAGTGGTTTCCACCGAAAACTCGACATGCAAAATTTGGTGCAATCACAATACCTTACTTATTGTGTACAACGCAGTTGGTAAAAGAATTTTTGTATTCATAAGTTAAAAAGAATGTTCTAGATTGCTTTTAAAATGTGTTTTGAAAAATTTTTCGATCTCCATTTCTCGGTTTTTCGGATTCGGCTTCGGAAATAACATCATTTTATTATTTAAAAACCAGTTTTTTGGTGATTCCGTTGTCAATACACGTAAATTTAGTTATAGGTTATTCTGAAAACTAATTATGAATTCATTCGTTTTGTATGTTTGTACATACATATGTACATTCATATACAGTAATTTTAATTATAATAATAAATTCGAAAAAACATATGTGTTTGTGTACATACTAATAAATTAATTCAGCATGTTCATAATCTCATTTTGTATTCATACATTTGAAAAATTAATTAATGTGGGATAATTAATTCGCTGTTATATTTTATTTGTTATAAGTGATTTAATTTTTATGATAATTTTTTACCCTTAATTTTGTAATATTACAATTTTAAGTATAAAAGTTTTTCTTTGTTTTTATGTTTAATGTCATCATGCATGTTGATCGAGTATATTAATTCCAAAAGTATAATTTTAAAATCAATAAGCAAAAACTATATGCTTGTTTTTTCTAGATCTCGATTTTATTTCAAATTCTATTTCTCTGAGAATTGAATCTACGTTTCATCGTAATTCGATTGTTGTATCTTGATTAGTTCAAAAGGAAGAATAAAGGAAATAAGGAATCGATGCTTTTTTTTAAATTAATAAAGTTCTCAAATATAGTTCGCTGAAAATTGAATCGCTAAGTTCCCTAAATATGGTAAAAAAACCCTGACTACCTTAATTATATTTTGTCAATTGGAAATGCTAATTTTTACTTTTTGTTTGAGGGAGATATTTAAATGGGCAGAATTGATTGCGAATGATCTATAATTTTTGAATTATAGATCATTCACAATTTTGAATTGGTTTATTGTCAAAATTCGTTACCAGTAATATTAAATTAGCGAAGATTATACGCTCAATGTTCTCGTTAATGGTTCACTGCTAAAAAATTGACAGATGACTACGCTATAAATTTTAAATTTTCAATTTTACCTTTCTTTTTTGCAATAACAAAGAATATTATGTGACTTCACTGAAAACTGATGTGAACACTGTAATGTTGGTTATTCAAAGGTATTTTAAATACATTCTATAATAAATTTGTGCTTTTAAATTAATTATTTAAGTAATTGATTAAAAATAAATTGTTTCTAAAGTTTTAAATGATCGAATGAAATTAATAGAAATTATAATACGAGTATTAATAACTTTTTTATTGAAAATGATTGATTCCATTTAATTATTTTTTACGATATTAATTTGAATTAACTGCTTGTTTATTATTAAGTAGTCGTTTATAAATTATTTATTAATTATATTAGAATGTTCGTTTATAAATTGTCAGCTTTGTAAATTCAAAGTTGTACACAAATGTATACAATGTACATGTATAGCGCAACGTAACGCGAATTAAATTGATTGACGTGATAATTGTTAAATGTTTATCATAAGTATACGAATTCGGTAACTATAAACAAAGAACAAAATAAAATTTTAATAAAAAAAAAAACTGATTAGAATTCTTACCGCGATTTTTTTTAATTGCTTTTTTTTTAATTACTTAAAAATTCTTGAATTTTAATAGATTTTATTTAGATTTTTTATATAGTCTATATAAATGTAATAAAAGGATTATTTAGGAATAAAATATTCTGAGATCTCATTATTATTTTATTGAAGTATATGAAGATTCTATTATTGAAATAAAATTTAAAAAATAATTATAAAATTTTGCCATTTAACCTTAAAATTTTTGTATTTTTTAATGATTAAATAATTAAAATCTATTTACAAAAAAATTAATTTGGTTTTTTTTGTATATTTTTTAAATTTGCAATTAAAATTATTATGTATTTAAAGAGTTTAATGAAATATTTGAAATTTTTGGGCTTGGGCCCATGTAAATATATAGAAAGTGAGTCTGTGGTCATTTCCCTGAATGCCAAAGATAGATTAACCATTCACTTCATTTGCTTGATTTTGTAAACATCAATCATTTGCAATAAAGCGAAAAATTTAAAATTCGAGACATTGAAATGTTTCCTTCGTCACTCGTTTTGTGACAAAAAAAATCACTAATATATCAATTTTTAAAGAAATTTAATGCAAAAAATGAAATAATAATCATTTGCGTTGGCAACGTATGTATATTGGAATTTATGACGCGTATTTTATGTCGTGTTGGATATTATGAACAAACGTTAGTTGCACGCATTAGATATACTGGGAAGCTGCCATAATTTTAATGACGTGATTTTATAATTCTTGTTATACTTTTAATTTGTATTTTATAATTGTATAACAATTATAACTTATAAAAACTTGTAATTATTATTTAAATTTATTTGAAATTTTTCACTTTTATTTTACATAATTATTGTAGGCAGCATATATTTTAAGTAAAAAGTTAAAAAAATTTTCTAGAAATTTTTTTTATCAATGACTCATTTAAATGAATGAATGAATGACGTTATTATACCTGTTTATTGCAACTAAGTAGGATTATGTCGTTATTATACTAGATCGCCGAATAAGATTTTTGATTAAATTTTTTTTTGTATAACAGCTTTTATATGGAAAATCATTATTAATACTTTCATTATTAACATTGATTTCGTAATAAAGTAACTTTTTAATGACGTAATTTTAAGATTTAATATAGCAGTTATTTATCCTACTAATATGACTAATATAAAGTAATTTTAATAATATTAAAAGTTGAACAGTTTGTTTTTCTTTACTCACTTTGTTGCTCACATAAATTACAATTAAATAGGGATGGTAAAAGGAGGCAGCGGGGTTGGTTTCAAATTTAAATTTTTTATTTCAGCGTCAGTTTCTAAATTTAATTAATTACATTTTTGTAATTGCTAATTACAAAGTGACACAAGTTTATTAATCAATTGTTTTGAATATAAAGCAATGATTTGGAAAATTTTTGAAAAATTTTATAGCTTGTTAAAAAAATTTTTTAATAGTGTTATTGAAATTAGTTTTACTAGATTTCTAAAGTCAACATAAAATTTTTAAAATGATTTATAGTTTTAAATATTGTAATTAAAAATATGTAATAAAAATTTAATAGAATAATTGAATTGAATATATAATTAGGAAGTACGAATTTTTTTACGAACATTTACGAACATTTACGAACATTGAAATTAAAATTTCAAAATTGAAATATAATTGGTACTTGGATTATACTTGGAGTAATTTTTGAATTTGATTTGACTGTCGTTTTGGAATAACAATGGAAGCTCTTGTTAAAAATAAGATTAATATAATTTTTGTAAGAAAATAGCTATTTAGAAAATTTTCAATTATTATTTTCAGAAACCATTATTTTTTGAATATATTTAAAATAAATTTACAGCAAACTGCATTGCTTCCTAGACCTAAACTAAAAAAATTTCTAGTTCTAAATTAAAAAAGCAACTGAGTCAAAATCCTAACATTCCTAACAACAAAGAGTCGACAATTACTTACTCCGCTTATTTTTTACTCTTTTAAATCAACAAATTCTCTATATAATGAATTAAATACTAGATGTGTGTATATTTGTATATATGCATATAACAAAAAAATTAATGCAGAGTTGGAATTTTTGTAGTTATGAAATATACTCCAAAAAAATTTTAGTAATACCATAAGTAATCTTGCTTGCAACGGTAGTTTTTTAATTGTATATTGTGAACATAAAATTTCAAATCTCAGATTTCTAAACCATTAAAATCACTCATTTTATAATTATAATAATGCAAAACGTTTAACTCAAATTTTTCGTAGATAAAAATTTCAACTAATTTAGATTCTAGCATGTGAGTCTTTTGTAACAAATTATAAATTTTTATATAAAGTGCCTAAATTCAACAATTTCTATAAATACAATTTATACTGATATACAATGTACTTTTCGGATTCATTTACTATATACACTAGATTTTAAAAGAAGTAGATAAAACTAGATTAAACTTAATTTATACAAAAAAAACATTTTAAATGTAGATTTAAACTGAATTTATTATTTTTTGTTAAATAAAACCTATTTGCTAAACTATTTTTAATAAGATTTTCTAAACGCAGAAAAAAAAATTCAAAAATATTTCTAAAAACAGGTAATACCATTGTTAACTAATTAACAATGAAAAAGGTGTCATCGCATAACAAAACAAAATGAAAATATTCGAAAAATTAAATAAATTTAATTATGTTTGTAGTTGTTTTTCAATAATAAATTTTTAATAATATTTGTATAAGAGTGAATATGGGCATTGTTTAGCTTCTCTCAATCAATTCTAACCATTTATGCATATTTGGTTTATGTGCGGTTTATGTACTATAGTCAAAATAATTTTTAAAATTAACATAAATCTATGATTTAATTAAAAAGCATGAATTATAAAGCATTTATGCAAATTTATTTTATTTGTATTATTGCATATTTGGAATAGAATTTTTATAAAAGTTTCCGTAGCTATAATTATAATTTTTTCATAATTTTCTGCCTCCAATTTTTAAATGTTCAAAGTAAAAAATTTGCGAAAGATTAGGCAATTAGAACGGAAAAATTTAATTAATTTTTCTACTTTTGTAATTGTAATTGAATAAAACACATATATTTATTGGCAACAGTATAGTATTTATGTGCAAAATTTTTGAAATAAATGAACTCTGTTAATGGACTCTGTTTGGTGAAATATGCTTATTTCATTACTCAGCCTTATTCAAGCCTAACTACATATTTGTTATTTTTCAATTGAAATAATTTCTCTTATAAATTCCATGCTAAAGCTAAATTTTAGTTAACTTTTAAGAAGATTTTCGAAATTTTAGTAAAAATTTATGGACACTTATGATTTCTCTATATATATCGAACAGAGTTCGATTATGTGGCCGAATTTGTGCAAAAAAAAGTTTAAGAAAATAAAGTTTTAACATTTTGAAATTGGGATTTTCTATAATTAATTTCAAGAATTGCATCGAAAATACATCACCTCCTTTAATATAAAACAAAAATTTTATTATTTCTTCAATTTCTTTTAAAATGGATTTAAAACATTTTAATTTGCAATTACAAAAATTTTATTTTTATATTAAAATTTAATAACAACAAGTAAATTGTTTAATGAACGCAAAAGATCATCTAAATTAGAATATAAAATCATAGCAAAAAGAAAAAGAGTATAGAATCTCTTAAAAAAAAATTCTCAAAATTTAAAATCAATTGTGGGAAGAGAAGTTGATTTTTTAAAAATAGTTATGTAAGTGTTAATTTTTCCTATACTTAATTCAAATGAGTGTGTTTTTTTTAGAGAAGTTGATTTGTTTCTTGAGAGTGGGTTGAAGGGAATTTCCCATATCAAGTTTAATAAAGAGCAGGAGCAGAAGTGACGAAATGAGACTGCCTAGAATGAAGCCAAATTACCGCAAAGAATTTAGTTGGTAGCTGTAAAATAGCTTAAAATCGTTTATTGCAACGCAGCGGAACATTATATGCTGTTGCGCTACGGTTCTGACTTAACAACGGAAATTGTCCGCCGTTGCTTTGGTTCTGTTTATACAATCGAATTAGTTAGTTTTTTTTTCGAAAAGCAGATTTAATTTTTTAGGGAGAGTTAAGAGGAAATTCCCATATTTTTTTTTTTTTACTAAATGTAGTTCAATTTTAATTAATTTGCATGCAAACGAATTGAAAACGGAATAAGAGTAAAAATTCAACAAACAAATAAAAAATAAATAAATAAAAAATTAAATTATCTTGATTAGCTTATTTGCACATACAATACACACATATTTGCATTTTGATTTTATTTTTTAATTAAAAAATAAGCTGTATACTCTTTCAAAAAAAAAAAAAAAATTAAATTGAAAATTACGTTTATTAAGTTTTTTATTGTCTGCAAAATTACTTTAAATTTATTGCAAGTACAAGTAAATAAAAATAATTCCCCCCATATGGAAAAGCTTTTTTTTTTTTTGCTGTTGTTTAACTTTCCGCAAAAAGTATATAGAGGGCGTTAAATTGATATCAGTGTGTACTTAAGACATATAGATATGGCAGAAAAGAAATTGAAATATAACAGTATTTGTGTGTGCGCTTGGATTTTGAAAAAAACTTGACTAATTGATATTGTAATGGGCGGCTTTAATAGCTATAGTATAATCAATTTGTGCAAAGAATATTTTATAATTTTCTTTTTTATCTTTATGAATTAGTCAATATTATTTAAATTATAAATAGATCTGTTGGTAATTATTTAATTCTTAAAAATAAAAATATTTTAATTAAATTTGCATTTTCATATAGATAGCCGCATTTTATTTATTTGGTTTAGAATAAAGAGGAGCACCGAAAATCGGCTTATCTCGTTTTCTCTAATATAAATTGCTATAGTAGATAAAGATTAGTTTATGGAATTTTTAGCATAGCAATTCCGGAAATGGGTTGAGGCATTAATTCAACTATTAAAACACTATAGGCTTTTTGAAAATTAATTGTTTTTGCTAATAGTTTTGATTTCAACTAGAAATTTCATTCAAACATTTTAATTACTTTTTAACATTTTAATAATTATTTATTAGAATAAAATATTGGGAGAGGGAAGCCCAATTATTTATGCACTTTAAATTAGAATTAACCTTGTTCAAAGTTCAAAAAAATTTCAATTATTAATTTAATTTATAAATTCAATTGAAATTCTATATTAAGTTAAATTTGAGAGACTGTTAACGTATGTACGTAAGTATATGACAAGTAATTTTTTTTTTGTGGCAAATTGAAAAAATCACACTTATATGGAAATAAATAATTAAAATTCTTTTATACGCAACTGCACCGGAACAAATAGATCACGTATAACTAAAGTAATGAGTCAAGGTCGAAAAATTTCAAAAATTCTCCACGAATTGGATTCGAAACAGTAATCTATACCGCTTTCTGAGTAGATGCTCTACCAACTGAGCTATATAGAGGTCTGTAAAAATTATCGGGAAATAATTCTCCACATTTACTTTTATTTGCAGTAATCGTTATGATTACACGTATTCAATAATTGATGTAATTGATTACTTGGAACTAATTTAATTGTACGCGTTACTTAGTGATATAAAAAAATTTTACCTCTTCTATACTACAATTTTTAATCGTTTTTAATGTTGTGCTACGTTAGCTTCGTATATTCGAGCAAATATATTGTATATAGTTCATATCCGATATATAAACATAAATTTATAATTATAACCTGATAAATTTTTTTAAAAATTCTCTATATAAAATTAACACAACAACCATGTTCATTATTATCTTTAACTATATAGAGAAAATGTAAATATTTAAACAGAACTTGTTTAAAAAAGAATACCAGCAGAAAAAAACAAAATAAGTAAATAAATTAAAAAAATTTTTGAAATTTTTGTTCAACAACAACAAAAATATTGAAAAAAAAAATTTGGTTGATAAAATTAAAACACAATTTAATAAAGTCAATTAAATAAAACTGATAAAAAAAATATTAAAATGTCTGTCTATAAGAAACGAGTTGTTCTTAATAATACACGCCACTCTGTATAATATGAAATGATAAGTAATAATAGTATTTTAATATATCATGTATGTGTCATTAATTAAATAAAAAAAAAATAATTTAATTATTATTATAGGTTATTGATTTAATAACAAAAAAAAATAAAATAAAATTATTTCTACATTTTGGGATACCACTGTACTGTACACGTATACAAGTTACTGTACACACCTTGAAATCATTTAATATTAAGTGTTGCTTTTTGTTACTGCACGGCAATGAATAAGTACAAGTACCTAAGATAATGCGAATAATTTCCCGCATAATAACCACTTACACGATAATGATCAAAAATTTCTGTTCAATAAATTTTTTTTACTATCATTATGACAATTGTATAAAATAATAGAAATTATGTAATGACATCAAATTTTTTATGTCAAATTTTCGGCGAATACACATTTGTCAATGGTAGTCTATCTGTTCAAATCAGTAACTCAAGTTCAGCTGAAACAATTTTCACGAAAATTTATATCTGAGTTTGCTTTGAGAATGAGAACGTGGTTTAATCTAATCTTTGAATATGTCAGGTCTCTGGAACTGAATTTTTACTATACGGGGCCGATTTGCGACATTTTCGAGTACTTTTAAAAAAATAATCATCGAATCGAATTATAAATTAATTAAAGTCTAGCTCCTATCTTTCATAAAATTTGAAATAAAAACTTAAAAGAAATTGTCATAATTACACGCAACACCCGTTAACATTGCGATCGGTTATGTGCTGATCACATCAGATTTTTTTTTTGTTGTTTTATTGGTATTCAATAAAAATTGGTAGATTATTTTTGATTTTTAAAGGAACAAACTTAAGTAGTTAATGATAATAATAATCATAAATGATATTTTTTTTTTGAAGAGTATAACACTTATCAACATTATAATTTGATTTTAATGAATTAAAATATTTGTAATTTTTATTAATTTATTTATTTAATATTATCAATTTTCAATCAATATTTTATTTAATAATGTTCAATTTAAGCATGTGAACATAATTTAAGGTATTTTGTATTTTAATTTTAAGCTCATATATAATTATGTTTTAAGTATATTATAATTACATTTTAATGATTTTTCATTTAAAATAAATGAGTTCAAAGTTGAAATATACCCGATTATCCGTGTATACTTAATTAATATTAAAATTAGAAAATATTAATTTTTTTTTTTATTGACAATCAATTGAAATTAATTTAAAATTTTATTAAAATTTAAATGAAAATTATTAAATTTTCATTATTAATATTAATGATTGTGAGTTGCATAATGATTCACAGTAAATTTCTAAATTATTAATGCGCGTTATGAATTCACAATAAACAATTTGCATACGTGAAATAATACAATAATAATTTTGTTGCTATATATGCAAAACATACATATATTATGCTTAAAGTGACCTTACATGCATATATAAAATGGCCTCATTTTCTCTCGTTAAAAAAAAATTATTAAATATTTTACATTCCAATCGATATACAAAAGAAGAAGAAGGTTATAATTATTCGAAATTTTTTGCTGACATTACGAGTATTAATTTTATGCATAAGGTTTCGACAAAAACTGAACATTTACAGTTTTGTCTGAGCGTCATTTTTGTATATGTACACTTATAAAAATATTTTTCTGTAAAATTTAAATTTTGATTTTAAAAAATGTTTTTTTCATAATAATTTTTTATTAGCTATTGTTTAAGTACAATAATAATGTGATAATTATTGTGTGAAAGTATATATTATTACGAAAATTTTTGACATAAATAATATAATGTTAAGAGAACAGTGTTGACGTGTTTATAATGTAAAAATTTTTATAAACATAATTTATTATAAATAAACACAGCTTTACCATATAGTTAATAACAGAAATTGTTTAAAAATAAAATTTACGAATATTCGGAATAAATAATTCCTTACCCGTTTTAGATTTAAATGAACAATTGCATTATTACTGACTAAATAAGATCGAGCTATAATCAAGTAAGCGTCATTTCGAAAAATCTTACATTATTTGTGCTTGTTTTAGAAATTTAAATAATTAAGTCTTCAGATTTGAATTTATTTCAAAATTTTTGTATTTTCGTTAAAATTCTTATTCGGGATTTTATTTTACAAGAAAGAAATCCTCGAAATTTGAATTTAATCAATTAATCTAGTTGAGTAAATTATAATGTCAAATGTGACGCTGATTGATCAATAATGGCTTGAACACAATTTTCGAATTAATTCCTATCAATGTTGTATATAATTCCTTCATAATCCTGTTTATAAGATCATGAAGAAATTAATGAAAATCCGAGACTATTTTCATATTAATTACGTCATCCTTATTATATTTTGTATAGCTAAGTAGTAAGGAACATTCGCTCGTTAAATAATCCGAGACGTTTTTTCATAAATAATTACACTATTATAGGCATCTTAAATATTTTTTTAAATATTTTGTCGCCATGTAGTCAAGAAGATTTAAGATTAATAAGAGATTGATTAAGAAATTTATTATAAGATTAAAATTAAAATCTACAATTAATTCAGTCTTTTTTTTTCTTGTTCTTTTTTTGGTGACACCTTAAGTAAACTAAGCATTATATAATAAAATCATCTTTCCATTTTTAAATTTTCAATGAAAGTATTAATAACAACCAATTTTTTTTATTTTTTCTTGTTTTTAATTTTTTTTAATCAAATAATTAATTAGTGTGTGGTACTAAAATTGAAAGAATTCATTTAATCATTTCTATAATCTTTATATTAAGACTCTTGCAAAAAAAATTTAATAAAAGTTATTTTTGGAAAATTTGTTAAACTAACAGTGTTTTTTTTATTCTTGACTGAAAAACCACACTGTATTTCGAAAAAGCAATCCAAAATTAAAATATTAATTTACTAGTCACATTTCTGAAGGCATCCAACAATATAAAAATTAAATTTTAATATATAGACATGGAAGAAAAGTTTTTGGGTATTCCCATTGCTAAAAACTACTGTTATGGAATTTTATATGCGAGCATAGATATACGGTAGTCTTATTTTCCTTGAAATCAATAACAATTTAATAAATATAAAGAAATTAATGATTTTATTGTGAACTTTTTTTTTTGGTTGTTTGTTAATCTTAATATGGTTTTAAAAATTATTTATTTGATTTTAATTATGAAAATTATCCATCTATTGTCTAAAACAGTAATTTAATAATGGGCAGTTTGTGACAGTATATAATGTTGTTGTCATACAATTTGTGTACTGTATGATTTTAATGTCACAAAATTCATTTTGCGATTAAAAATGACTAAATTAATAAATAAAATTACTAAAACTAAAGTACATATATACTCGTATGTAGGTATTCAGGTAAAAAATCGAAATTTAATTAATTTTTTTAGTAAATTGCAACTCAATATGCAATGAAAGTATAAGAGACTTTAATGAATGTATAACCGTAAAAAAACAAATTTAATGTTACACTCATTTCAATAATATACTTTATTTCCATTGCATCCTCAAAATATTGTTGAGTGAACTGTTTGAGAATACACATGACACAATGTGTCATATTGCACTTGACATGAAATTACAAAGAATGAAAGACAACACAAATAACACACGCATGAATAAAATATCATGAAAGTCATCAATTTTCGCAATTATCTTCACCAATTTTGAATATATGTATGTCAAAAATTCTATAAGCACAGATAATTTAAGTAAAACAAAAATTTTAATAAAAATTTTACTTTTTGTATTAAGAACTAAGATTTAGCACACACATATGTATATATGTACATATCTTTCTTACAAATTTATACCTATATATTTGTCAAATTAGCCAATTTGTCATTTAATTTTTTTTATTTTGCGTTTTTGCGTTTTGGAATTCCCATTCACAATCAATTAAGGGAGCAAAAAGAAAAAAAAATATATAAAAAATTCCAAAGAGATACTTAATAAGTATGTTATTTTGCTTCCGCGCTTAATATTATTATATAATCTATACTTAAAAAATTATTTTTTCATATTATAAAATTCACAATATAAACGAAGTGCTTAGATAAGTACTTGCAAAATGAAACTAAAAATTTCTTATGTAACTCAATATTGAAATTCTTTCATCAATTTTAATATTACTTTATATTAATTGTGAATTATTATTAATATTTTATTTATAATTTTTATAGAAAATAAGTAAGATGTTCTTTTATTCACATGTTCCAACTATTTTTCACATGTTTGATTCATTCTTCACATTATACTAGTGTATATTTACTGCATAAATATCACATTGCATTCTAATATTACAATAATATTTTTATTGAGGTTTTCACAATACCTACATATATGTCTATATATATTGATTGATTGGTTTAATGTTTAAATGTATAAAAATAATTTTCATTGAAACTATTAAATATCAATGTTTATTGAATGCAACATTTAGTATTAAATTTTAATTATTAACTTCGAATACGAGTATAACAAATAAAATCACGCATTTTCATTAAACGAGTACATAGGAAAATTTCATTACTCATCATAGAATTTCTATATGTTCACAATATTGTTATTTTATGTTATTGCAGGTGTCAAAATGTCTATTTTGAATTGTTGAACATGATTTTTTATTTTTTTGTTTTAAATTAATTTAAAAAGGAAAATTATGTTTTCTATATTATCTTTGTATGTAGAACAAATTCAATTCTTATGAAAATTCGTTTACAAAATTTTTTATTTAAGTTTATTGATGATAATTTTGTGGTTGCAATCAATAATTGCCTGTATCGAATTTTATATTGGTTCAAAATTGGATTACAAATGCAAATTAAATTTTTTGTAGCTTAATTTGCAATATGGTCCAAATTTGACTTATTTTAGTTTAATTTACGATTAAAGCAGAAATATAAACGTGGCAATTTGACTCAATGCAAAAAAAAATTTCAAGTGTCTGTCATTCCGAAGCTACAACGGGTATAAAATTAAGTCATGAGCCCTGTCAATGAGCATTTTTTTTATATGAAAAACTTTGTTCAATGCTCATACCGTTTGTAAAAGCAAACTGAAAAAAAAATTTTTTTTTGAAAAATATTTCAAATATTTACCGAAAAAGCGATTTTTCAACTTAAGCAGTTTTTACTTGAAAACCCCACAGAATTCCTATTATTATTCAACAATAAGCTCATATATTGCCGATGAGCAGTAAATATACGTGTAATGGCAACGAATAATTTAAGATGCTAAACAAAATTTATTATTTAAGACCGCGCAAAATAAATGACACTAAGTAACCTAGTTTTCTTATTTTTATTCCATGTTAAAATATAAATTAAATTTTTTTTATTGAATCACAGTAAAGAAATAATGAGGTAATCTTAGAAATATTAATTGAAATTTTTATTACAATTTTAATTTACATAAATACAATACTATAAGTATTTTATTTAAAAATATTGTGTAAAGTCATGCATATTTCTATTATAGTATTTTGTAAGATTTGAATTCTAATTATAGATTCTAATTGAAAAATTTATATTATATGGGTATAGATATCTCAATAATCAGTCAGTTAACTGGATTTAGGCTAGGTATTTAAGAATTAAATAAAAATTAAAGAAATAAATAATTTTAATAGTTTTGATTTTAATTAAATATTTCCGTATCTACAAACTCTATTCTGTTCGGGACAATATATAATCTAATTATCAAGGGTATTTTTTAATATTGTAGTGTATATTAAGGTCTTAACACTTTATTTAAATTAAATAATACGAAGTTACAACATAATAAATAAGCTACACCATATAAAAATGGAAAATCTCATTGAAAATTCTTTACATGTTTTCAATTTTATAATAAAAAAAAAATTAGAAATACAAAATCCTTTCTTACTCCTAAAACAGTGCAAAAATTACCTTCACATTGATAATCACTACAAGGAATATGTCATACACAAATTCATATAACACTTACACATTCATGTATCATACACCTTGGTATGCAATATTTTAATTTTAAAATGCTATTAAAATGCAATAATCATCATAAAAAATTTTGTTTTTTTGTTTTTTGTATTCAATTAAGGAAAATCTAAAAATTCTAAAACAAAATTTTCACAATTTTTTTTTATTCAACAATAAAATTCTAATTAAAGAAGAAATATTTTTAATGAATTTAATAAAATTAAATATTCAGATCAGGTTTTTCAATATTATTATAATAACAATATATTATTGTGATTGTGTGTGATTAATTTGGGAATATGGCAAAAGACAGCATTCCTTATATCCATTTAAAGAGGATTTTTTCAATATATAAATTTTATTTTATTGTTGTTTTAAAAAGGTGATGTGTTAAATATCAAAAAATTTTTGTATTCTAGCTACAAAAGAATCTTAATTTTTAGAATTTATAATATTAGTATTAATGATATAATTAAAATATTAGTGAATTCAATTATTCCAAACATTATTAAATTTCAATTGATTTTTTTAAAATTTCACGAATTATTCATCTTGATATTTCATGAATTTTTGTAAAAAAATACTTGAATGGATACTGAAATTCTTTTGATTTCAAACACTTTAAATGAAATTCGTTTCGAAAATTTTTAACTAAAAATGCTGCAAATATATGCCATTCAGACAATAATGGTAGTATTATTATTAATAAATATAAATAGTAAAATTAATTTAAAATACGTTATTCTAAAAGTTATTTTTTTTTTTACAGTATAATATTACAGTGAAAATTGCTTGTATTTGATATTACAGTGAAATTGAGTTATAGTATAACAGTTATATTATTGTATAACAGTTATAATATTGTATAACAGTTATATTATTGTATAACAGTTATATTATTGTATAACAGCTATATTATTGTATAACAGTTATATTATTGTATAACAGTTATATTATTGTATAACAGTTATATTATTGTATAACAGTTATATTATTCTAAGGGGGCTATATTATTGTTTAACAATCTTGATTATTGTTAAAATTCTTAGGAATTTATTTTTTTAAATTTATATACATTTTTCGCCGCAATGTACATTTTTTACCGCAAATGCCAAATAAACATTTTATTTGTCTACTCTACATATTTGTGTTCATTAGAGCTAGAACATTTCAAATTTTGAATTACGTTTTGTTATTAAAAAGAAAAATAAATTTCTTTTAATATATGAACACAAATAATATGTATGTATATGATCATAAGTATAATTGGTCATAATTAATTTTACAATAACAAAAAATTTCCCAAAAAAAAAAGAAAAGAGAAATTGTAAGAAATTAAATTTTGTTTCTTAATTTTTTTTTGCTTTCCACTACCTCACTATTTATTCATTGCACATTCCGGACTGCAATAGTATTGTTATATGTATATTGTTATACAAATTTATATGTATAAAATATGTGCTTTTATATATGTATAAAAGTATGCAATATTTACGAGTCAATTAATATTGTCTTGCAAATGTAAAGAAAATTATCAACAAATTTGTATCTACTCTACATTCTTGTAAAATTTAAATATATGTACATTTAAATGTACATCCATATATAGTTACAGATAATAGTGTTATATACATTTTTGTACATATATACAAATTAGGTATACATAATGTATTTTTTATCTTGAATATTTATCACTTATGAATATGATTTGAAAATATGTACTTTGATAATGCCGACTGTTGTGGCTTTCATTCCAAATTAAATGAAAATTAATTAAAGTAGAAATTTTAACAGAGAAATTTCCTCTTTTCTTAGGACAATTTCTCTATATATATTAAGGGCATTTATTTACATACATATGTATATTAAAGAGTACAGACCAAGCTGTAATTTATAATACTTTTTCTTTATTTTAATAATTAAATTTTTTTTTAATATTTGCTTCTTATTTTTGTTCAAGATTGTGTAAAAACAAGCGGTCAACTTTTTATTTCGCTTTCTCTTATATAAATTAATAATAATTTGTGTATGTCAATGTATATTTATTCCCTGTTATTTCAATTAAAAGAAATTGTATAACAGACTTTGATCTTTAATTTAATAAAAACAAAAAAATAAAATTATAACAGAAACTGCTCATTTTACACCATTTTTATAGCCATATTTTTTCTCAAATAATTTCTTAATCATCTTTTTAACCAAAATTTTAAAATTTAAAATTATATTTCATAAAAAAAATTTTTACCATTAATATTAATTCCCCGAAAAAAAAAAACAAAGAAATACCCAATAATAAAATTAAGTTGCTTGTATGCGAAGTAATCCAAAAACAAATTAATCCAAAAAGGTATGGTTTGGTTACGTGTTGAGAAAACTGAAGTAGGAAAAAAAAACGCTTTCCTTAAATTTCGTGTAAATTTAAAAAATAGTGAAAGCACGCGATTTTTTTTCTATTTGTTGTTATTTTTTTTTTTTGCAACACGATCAAAAATTTAGCGCAATAGAATGATTCATAAATATATTTTGTTGCGCGAACGACAACTTTAACGCTTGAATACTCTTTAAAGACTAACTGAACTGTACGGTTACTGTGAACGGGCTGAAAACGGATTTTTTTTCCTTTTTATTTTCTACTTTTAAAATTTTCTTTAAAAAAAAAAATACATAGTAGAGAAAAAAAAAATAAACAATTGAATTTTTGTAGACTAGTTGAGAATATTTTTTAGACTAGTGTTACCAAAATTTATAAAAGAAAAAAAATATTTTCGGTCAGGCTATGACCAGTGTTCCCACTTGGTTAAAACAAAATGTATCCAATTTCGAAGAAAAAATGTATCCAAAATGTATCCCACCTCATAAAGCAGAATTTTTATACCAAGCCGTCCTATTGTTGGCTTTTTTATTTATAGTAAATTCTTTAAGAAATCACATACAACTTCTATTACATTTTAAATGTGTAAAAAGTTAAGGTCAGAAAAAACATATGCATATATGTTGTTGAACTATGTGCTAAAGACAATTTACCATTAAAACGGATAAATGTTAAAAAATATGTACAGCCAATGCATTTTCTATTACAACTAGCTTACTCCAAAATATTTCTGGTACGTTCTTGTCTAAATGTTCTAGATTTGGATACAGGAAGAGACAGCACTCATTTAATAAAGTAGATTTCTTACTTTCTTCTAGTAAACTCGGAAATCTGCTTAGAAATGCCAGCAAATAACACTTTTGAAAGATAAAGCAATTACGCGTTTTAATATTAGCAGCATTTTAACAGTTTTGTAACATTTATTTAGTGTTTAGGGAATAAATGTATCCATATTTCAGCAAAATTTTGAAATGTAGCCAATTTTGGCATTTTAGCAGATTTGAGTATCTTTGTATCCAAGCTAAATTTAAAGCAAAAAATGTATCCAAATGGATACAATTGTATCCAAGTGGGAACGCTGGCTATGACTTAAGCGAATTTTAAAAATTAACAAAAGTAATTCTGTGCTAAGAAGGAAGAATAGTACGGCTTCCAACTTTGCTATATAAAGGAAATGAAACATGCTTAATGGATGAGAATCACATTCTTCCGATTCTCCCAAATTTCCCTTAAAATGAAATCCGCAAAATATGCAATTTTTCAATTTGGCGATTTTAAAATTTTGAAATAGTCTGTAACTATACTTTTGGGCTTATACGCTATTATTTTATTTTCTTTTATCAATAGGAAATTTTTAATCTAGTCTCATGTTTTCCAATCCTTACCTAAAATACTGTCAAAAATGGAATTATGAGTTGACTTTTGGCAAAATTAAAGTTTTTTAAGACTAAAGGAACAAAAATTATCCTAAATTTAGCTTAATTTTTTTTTAAATTTGGTAACATTACCAAATCACAAAAAGTATACATAGTAGGTACCCTAGAGGTATTTCCCGACGTATTAATAAAAAATTTCTTAAGATATTCTAGTCATTTATATACCTTTCATATATATAATAACTATATTCTCTATATTATATATGTGTATGTAATATTTTAATATGGATATACTAAATTAATTGCTTTCCTCCTGAGTTTATTCTAAAATAATACGAGTAAGTACTTTAAATTGAAACTTCAATGGATAATATGTATATAGCGAGAGCAAAATAATAAAAATGAGCAAAAAAGAGTTAAAAATACAAACACGAATACACGATCATAATTTAAATTTTTTACAAATTACAATAATAATAATAAATAATAATGTATGGAAAAGAATATAACGAATGTATTTCTCTTTAAACAAAACTCAATTTTAAAAATTTAAAAAAGTTTTCTCATTTCTCTCTTTCAATTTTAATAAAGGTATAGTAATCTTTTTAACTGGCACAGCATAGCACATTTTCGTATATTAAATTTTTGTTTTAAAATGAAATATTCAAATTCGTGTAGAAAATTTAGTAAATAATAATTATAGTTTTATACAACTGGTACAACAGTGCACCAAAAATGTTAAGAATATAAAACACGTTTGGTTTTCACGTTAGTTTCCGTATATAACAATTAACCGTATATAAATATATCGCAATATTGCAATTGTATGTATGAATTTATTTGTCTCATCGGATTGCCCATATTTTAAATTTTGTATTATGTTGTGTATACCGACAACTAAAATAACTTTATGTAATTTTTACATTGAAATTTGAAAACATTGAAAAGCCATTTTATAAATCATAACCCCTGTAATTATTCTGACAAAACTAATCAAGAATATTAAATTAAAATAAATAAATTAAATTTTTCAAATTATTCTAATAATTTTTATATTAAAATGATGTAAGTATGGCGAAAAAATTTATGAACTAAAATACATTTTGGCAATCATGAATTAGAAATTACATTTCTCTTTAAAAACAATATAAAATTTTCCCCATTAAAAAATAATCTAAAATTTTAAGAGAATTGAAGAGATCAGTCTTTTGACACGTCATATTTCTCTTAAATTTATAATTTAATATCATTCTTGTAAGAGTAAACAATTATGTTTGCATGAAAGTCAGATTGGTGCTACTTCAATAAGAATGTAAATTTATAATATAAAAGAATTTTAATTTTTAATCTCAAAAGACTGTCTTGTTTATAGCTTAAATTACAGTACAACAATTTCCATTATATATTTACATATGCATGTGTGTATGTATGGATGTACATTATAAGGAAATTTTTCTTTTTTTTTTTGAGAAAATTTTATGATTTTGCGACCATAAATTATTTTAAAGTAATAAACGTATGTATATATGTATGTATGTAATTTTTGTTTTTATGTTTTTCGATTTCCTTTTGCCCTATCTCTCTTATTGATTCTCTTGCTATGATTTTTAATTTTTTCGTGTTTTTCTCAAAATGCACCTTTCCCATTATTTTTTGATTTAAATTTTTTCTTTTTCGAAACAATATGAAGAAGATTGACAAAAAAAAAATATTTTTTTCCAGAGTAAACTTGTAGGTATGTGTTTAATATAAGCTGAAAAACAAAAACGTGAAAAAGAAAAACAACAATAATAATAAAAAAGAAGAAAAAAAAATCAAATTATTGAAGTTAAGGAATCGTGTGAGTTGCGATGTTGCAGCTCTTTTCGAAGATATTTCTGTCTTTTTGTAAACATAAATAGAAGAATATATTATGTATATATATTTGTATGCATATATAATGTATAATGTTTGTCTGTATGTATGAAATTACACATAATTTTTGAAGTTCTTTGTTTTTAAATAGTAGCAGCTAGCAGCAACAGTAGTATTTTGATTGAGGTCAATGGACTTTTTTCTCTTTTTACTGTTCTTTTTTTTTCTTTTCGTATGATTGTATGAATATTTTAATATAATTTTTATGAATGTGAGCATGTTTGTTAATATGACGTGTCTTTACGATAGGTGAAAGGTGAATTTTTTTCTGGTTTTTTTTTTGTTTATTATTTTTTTGGGAATTTTTGTATTTTATGTAGGTACCTACATACATATGTATAATATTTAAGTGCAAATTGCAAATTATGTACATATTTAATATTTGATGATGCACGAAATTATATTATCTGAGCGTGTAAAATATTTAAAGATTTAGATAAGTATGTATCAATACATGTAGTTTATTTAAGCGAAAATGAATATGTAGTAGGTACGCTACATACATACCTAGCTATGCATATGTGTGTATTTCCCATTTTTGTTTCTTAATTTATGAAATTTTATTATATTTGTACATTATACACATATTTCAATTGAATTCGATATTATCATTATTATTGTTACCAAGTATAGGAACCTGTTCTTGTGAATTTTAATTATAAATATTCATTTGAAACATGGAAAAATACCATACCTGCATAATATGCATAAGAACAAGATCAATTTTGTTACACTTTTACTTTTTATAGGAGTTGTAAAATTTCAATTTTTTTTCTCTTTTATTATTCTTATTTTATTGATTTTTGCTTTACTTATTGAAATATTAAATTTCAATTTAAAGAAGTGTAGGTTTTTTATACACATACGAGTATAAAAAAATTCAATGATATTAATTAAAGAATTTTGAAAAAAAAAAACCACAAATTATCTTTGATTTTATTTTATTTTTCATAATTTTTATTATTAATTCTATTCTAGCATAAATCTTTTTGTATGCTCCAATTATTATTAAAGAAATTATATTAAAGAAGAAAATTTGATATCTATGCAAGACCACATATGTTGTTTTATTGATTGGGTCGATGACACAATTTTGATATTGAAGAATTTTATCTAATCTATTAATAGTAAATATTTACTTTAAGAATATTTATTAAAATTTTGAACTTTTTTATCTGCAAATAGTTGATTTTTGAACAGGTTGTACCTACTCTTAGTCTTAATTAAATTCAAAATTTACTTAAATCAATCAGTAGAAATGAAATGATATATGTATTCAGTACTATTGAATTGGAACTGAATTTAACTAATATATTTACAAATGGCTATTGTCTAACAATTAAGAAAAATTCTTTAAGACAACCTTCAATATAAAATCACATAATTACGTTATTTAAATTTAATAAGCATATTTTATAATCCAGCGAAATTTAATCCAATTCGGCAAATTTCTCAACTGATCAAATCGAAGTAAAAAAAATTTATCGAGAATATTTCGACTTGGAAATCATAGGTAAATTCCATAATTTTGAACATCTACTTGAGATCAATTGGTTTAAATAAAAATATGAGCCTATATAGTATGCAATATGCTATGAACAAGCAATTATTTAAAATCATCTTTAAATTTGATTTATTAACAACTAATCAATAAATTAACTGAGGAATTTCTATAAAATTTTTTTATAGTTTTGTAAAGTTGGTGGTTTCGGTATCTGAATTCTTCCCTAAAAAAGGAATAAATATAAAAAATCAATAAGTTTGAAAGTTTTATTCAAAAACATACTTTGTTTTAATATTGCTATTACTGTAAATCTTAGATGCAGGTGATTGTTTCCACTTTTAAAATGAAATCTCGTATTTCATTTTATATTCCGATATCGTATAACATAAATCTAAAAAAAAAATTATTATTATTCGTTTACATTTTTTTTTAATAATTTTGTTTTGCAACATTTTGAGGCAAAAGTCGTTGATTGCGGTTGCGTATAAAATACAAAAAATTCTTTAACAGATCAAAGAAAATTGTTCATAATTTTTTATTCAAAACAAAATGCTGCAGGTTATTATTATGTTGTTTAAGTCTTCAGGAAACTTGTATTAAAAAAATATGTATGTATCTTGTATATAATTTCCATGAAATATCAAGCAATTGTGTAAATTAATCCCCTATATATAAGCTCAATTAAATTATATTGTAGTTATAAAATAATTTATAAAAGAATAAATAACATTGAAATCAATCATAATTTTTGGTATCGAATACTGGCCATTGTTCTTAAAAAAATATAATACTTATAATTTATAGTTAGAAAATTAAAATAATATTGATTATCTTACGTTTATTCCATCTTTTATTTACGTCTTGGCAAAATTGTATTTCCGCTTGTGATCCAGCTCCAAAAAAATATTAGAATCTTAAAATTTTTCAAAGTATTTTTGCTCTAATGTTGTTGGTTTAAAAATTATTATCACATTATTGTATTGTATTGAAAATGGTTAAAATGCATGGGAGCATGTTAGTCAATTGGTTTAAAAATAAATGCTAATAACAAAATTCTCAGGATCCGTCCAAAATTTTAATTGTTGATATTTCCTTACTGAATTTTCTTCCTTGTCACACAATCTTTCTGGAGTAAAAATTATTGCGACCTCTGCCGAAAATTTAAATTATTAATTAAAATCCAGTGAAAAAATAAAGCATGGCAAATTTTGTTACAATATTTTTTTGTATTGAAATATGATCAAATATTTGAAACTATTAAATTAGCAATGCATATTATAATAAAAATTCACAGTTTGTGCAAAATGCCATGCCAAAGAAAACTTTTACAGTCACTTTTTCAGTACAATTATTTAATGAATCAAAATAATTCATAATATCTTAGAAATATTTGGATTTATTTGAATATTTATTAATTTTTATAGATATAAATTTTATCTTAAATCTTTTTTTAAAACATTTTATATAATTTATTAAAATGTTAAAAAATTTTATTATTTTTTGTTATTTGTTTTTTTTTATAGGTGCCAAGATATAAATCTTCGCAAAGAATATGTAAATTTAGTTGAATCTGTTAGGGAATCTGGCGGTGAAGTTAAAATATTTTCTAGTATGCATATATCAGGTGAACGTAAGTATTTACATGATTTGCTTTTTTATTTTAGAAAATAAATATTTTGTGTGTTTGTATAATATTATGTTTGACATACCAAAAAAAATTTATTAATAAAATTTTTAATTATTGTAACCTAATTTCATAAAAAATTTATGAAAATATTTTTTTTTTAAACAAAAATTTGTTGTAATACATAATATATCTTACGAGTTACGATTAAAATAGATTAGAAGGTAAAAGTTGTGTGAAAGAGTCTGGGTAGAGCAAAGCTATTTTGAAAAAAAAAGAAAGAGAGGAAAAAAAATTATTCAATTACTTAAAACTTAAAAAAACATGTATTTTTATTATTTCTGGCATATTTTGCTAAAAGTTCAGCTATATTTTATAACAAAAGTTTCATTCGCCCATGTTTTAATATCATTGAAAAGTACTACAAGCTCTAGCTAAACTAAAATCAATCCGAAAAATGAAAATATGTACATACATACTTTCTGTTGTATACGTATTTTACAAATTTTTCATAAAATTTTTAAGATCTAAGTACAATTAATTAATAGAAAATATTTATTCTATAAAAGAAATAAAAATTCAATTTTTAAGCAACTAAACAGGAAATTATTTTGCAAGATTTTAATTAAAAATTTGAGGAAACCAAATGTACTTGACAATTAATTTGTTAATTAGGGTTTTATTGCAATTAAAATTTTGAATTTTCTATCAATATACACACACATACATATTTCAATTATTTAATATAATTTCATTTAATAAAAATTTAGAACATTGTAATAAAAAGGAATGAAACCAAGTGTCACAAATGTAATTAAAATAAATTTTTTACTTTAATTATACGAGATTGTACTACGACCTAATTTCAGTTTGGTTGATTTTATATAACAAGAGAAATTTTGTATATAAAATTATTTTATTTCCATTGTTTTTACATAATCGAAATTATAATTTGATTAAAAGAAAAAAAATTTAATTATCATTATCATTAAAAAAATGTTAGTCTCTTATCAAAATTATTGGATATTTAAAAAAGTATTAAAATCTGACACTAGAGTGTTTTACAAATTTGTACAACTAATATTATAATAGAGGGCGATATTGTATTTGAAATTTTAATGTCAAAAATTGTATCGTAATTTTCTATTATAATAGCAAATTAATTAAATGAAATCACAATTGTATAATGACTAATAAAATTAATAAATTTGTGCATTAATCTTACAAAAATAATAATTGAAATTCTCATTTTTGAAATGTACGTATGTATGTCACTTCTTATTTCAATAATAATTTTTGAATTGTAATTTGTAGTATTGGTAGATAGAGGCTTGAATAGAAAAATTTCACAGAATCAAAAAATTCATGAAAATTCAAAATGAACAGTATTGAAAACAGGAAAATTATGAGAAATTACTACCAGATGCAACAATATTCAAGGCGGCTATAAATAGAACAACTAGAAATTTTAAAATTAATTCTTCCATTTTTACTGGCATACATAAAGTCAAAATTCCATTCATTTGAAATTATAAGCATAATTGAAATAGTTTTGAACTGCGATGTAAGAAAGAAATATTTATTTTTTTTTTTTTGTATTTTAAAGGGTTGAGCTTCATTTCTTTATTTAGATTGTTTTCATTTCAGATTCATTCAATTAAACATACTAATATGCTACATTCAGTTGAAGTCTCTTCTTCCTATACAATTGTATAACAGCTGCAATTGCATAAATTTTTTTTAACATACATAATTTTCTTTCCCTTGCCATCATTCAATAAGAATGCAATGTGTGGTCCTAGCCTATTTTCAAAATATCATCAGATTGAATACATTTTAAATTAAATACGTTTTTATTATTATATAAGATCCAATATATAGATCAATGACTATAAAAATAATTTCTCTTTTTAGAAACAAATTAAAACAATATTGAATTTTATATCTGGAAAAGAAATTTTTATAAGGAATTGGGATCTTATACGATTTCTACAAATTCAAAGTATTCTTGAGTATAATCGAATGATGCTGTGTAGAAAATTATAATAAAAGTTTTATTGAAGTACATAAAATGAAAATTAGTTCACTATTCTATGCGACTTTTTAAAAAAAAACAAATATTTCTTATTTTTTAAAATGGAAAAATTTTTTAAAAATAGAATTTAAAATGAAGGGAAAAATATACATAATATAATTTTGAAAAATAAAATAGGAAACTTTATGTATGCGTGCAATAAAAAAAAAAAAAACTAAAGAAACATAAAACACATTCAAGTGGAGGCATTTGTCTTGTTATTAATGAAAATAATGAAGCTGTAAAACTAAATTTTTTTGCTCTTATTTCTTAAATTTAAGTTTACTAAATTGAAGCTACTTTTAAATTAAGATCTTGAATTCGAATCATACTCTTTATTGCCTTTTTATCAATAGATTTCTCCTTATATTTTTGATTGAATTAAAATTTTAAAAAGTATAACACATTTTATTCAATATTTACTTTAGTATAACATTACAACATTAATTGTATTCCAAATCCAAATAATCAAGATATTTCAAAGAATATTATTATTCTGATAAAAAAAATTAAAAATAATGTAAATTAAAAAATTTTTTAAAATTCTAACGTAAGCGAATTGTAAATTACAATTATGTACTATTGTTATTCTATAATTTTAATAAGTAAAATTACAATTTACAAGTTTATGCTTCAGCAGTTATAAATAACCTATATATGACCATGATAACCAAATATTATTGAATATTATTTAATGTATTGTAAATTTATACATAAATGTAATAGAAATGGTAATAATGATATTATTTAAACCTATTGTTTTGAATAGATCGCTCATGAGTTAATTAGTTCTCTGTGAGCTCACAATGAGCGTGTTTTCCTATAATTACAATTGCTTATAAAATTCTTGTGTTTTCGTGAAATAGATTTTGCGGGCAGAAGATTTTATTTAGATGTGTAACAGTTTGATAAATAACTTCAAATTTTGAGCTAAAAATTAATCAAATTTTGCAATTTTAAATTTTATTAAAAAAGTACAATGGTAAATTATTATATTTAAATTTAACAATTAAGACGGCAAAATTTTTCGTGAAAATTTTACAGAACATTTATTAATTTACTTATACAAAGTGTATGAATGATTCCAATATTAAAATCACAACTCTTGATACAAAACTAAATCAGATCAAATACAGAGATCAAAACTAAATTGATTATGGAATTAAAATTACAAAATCTCAACAATTATAAGACACATAGATTTTGTTTTCAACTCAAATAATATTGTAACAAAACTATTTGATTATGAACGCATAATTATAAAATATGCAATTTCTCAAAGCATCTAGTTATACTTATATTTTTATATTCATTGTGTGTAATAAGGTAAGGCATTTGAAAGCCAGGTTCAAGTTTATTTGCAAAAAAATTAAAAGAGAAAAAAAAATAGGAGTGGGTTCAATCATGAAAATCTATTTTATATTAAAAATGTAATAATATTAAAATAAACAAGAAAAAAAAATTCTTTAATTCTTACCGATACCATTAATAAGGCGTTGGCCCATAAGAAAAAGCAAAAATTATAAGCCGGCAATACCTATATTTTTAAGAAGAAAAACATGATAAAATAAAATTAAAGAAATTGAAATTCTTTTTATGATTTTTATATTGTATCACGTTCTCTTGTAACAAAGAAAAAGAGGAAAAAAAAATAGTAGAAACCAGTTTAACAGCAAACAATAATTTTGTAATGTTTCGAGTAATTTGGTATGTTTAGAACATTAAAAAACCTGATTTTAAGTACAATACAGTAATACCTCGGATAGAGTCACTATTGTGTATTAGAAAAATTTGATATAAATCGCTAAAGTGTTAAATAATATTTCCGGATTTCTTCTACTTTAATTAATTCAGACCTCATTGAAAGTCATCTTTTTCATTTATATTGAAAAATATTTACAATGTAGCTTTAGAGATGAACATTTAACTTTACATTTTGGCTTGTAATTTACAGATTACAGATAGGAGGTGTTTGTATTTTCCCCAAAATTCTTTTTGCATTTCCATTTGCATCTATCATAATATCTGCATAATGTATGTGGAGGATGGCTGTATCTCATTCAGATAATATTTTCTAATAGAGCATATTTAAATTGGTAGAAGTACAAGTCCTTTTATTGAAATATGTACTTTCAGTAGGTATAATCATCGTTACTGAACTGATTCCATAAGATCTAATAGTATAAATTCTCGAATCCAAAAAGACAAAGTCCTATTAATGCACTACTTTTATATTTTTGTGAATGTGTTGTATTATAAGAAATGCAAAATGTTTAATTAAATTATTAAATTTTAATAAAAATATTTCTTTTTGAATTTTAGAATTGGCTCAGTTAACCGGTGTTGCTGCAATATTAAGATTTCCAATGCCAGAACTTGAAGAGAGTGATGAAGAAGATGAAGGTGCTGCCGGCGGAGATTCAGACTAATTTTATTTTCTTGAAAAAAAAAAACAAAATCCTTAAACATACATTATATATATATATATATTTTTTTTTTAATATTTAAATTATTGTAACGCAAATTTTGTATAAAAAGAAAAAAGAAAACAAACAAACAAATAATTAATATAACAAATAAAAAATATTTTTGTTTCAATTTTGTAAAAAAAAAAAAAATTAATTGCTTTTATAATTTACTTATTGTAACATTGTTCTAACTGGATTCCATTGCATCAACCATTTTGTATTTCTTTTTGAATCAATTAATGGTAAAATTTATAAAGCTTCTATAGTACTAAAAGCCAAAACATTAATGAACTATATTCGAGTACCAAGTAAAGTGATTGGTTGAATAGGACTCATACATAAATTATTTACAAACTCTCTAGGATGCATCAATAGATAAAATATTTCCCTGATAAAGAAGACCTCAATTTATTTCAGTACGTACCTACCTCTCAACTTACTAGCTAAATTTGCTCCAAGCATATACATACATAAATAGAATAACATTTATCTCCTTAATCGTACATTCTTCTTGCGGAATAAAACACTTAAATAGGAATATGCACCCATAATAAATAAGACGTTGTTTCTTATTTAGGATTATGTTTCTTTTGAACGGTAAAAATTTTTTCCTTCTGTTCATTTAGTTCATAAGAATAAAAGGTGCCAAATACTGAACTGATTTTGTATAATAATCGGTAACAAAATCATTCATTTCAATTAAACTAAACCAAAGTTAGTCTTAAAGAAGACCGATTATAAAATATAAGGGCATGTGTTGAGAACATTTTGTATGTTTTATTAAAACAAAAATTACAGTCAGAAAACTCAGAATAAGTGCTTATTTTTAATTCGTATTCACTAGCATACCTTACCCTTCAATCTTAATTCGAAGAAATGTGGAATGTTTTATTCTAAGCTAACATAATCGCAAATTAATTTATCCTTGTAACAAAATTCAAATAATTTTCTTCTTTAATTTAACAATAATTTCATTTATTCCAATATTTTCTACTTTAATAATTCATCTAATCTTTATGAACTTTTGCTGCTTTTGGATCTTCTGGTCTCATAACAACAAAGCCAATTTTATATTTACGATTATCCATATCCAGACTATAGTATCTTGAGACTCCTATAGTACCAAGTACCAAACCGACAACAGCTAATACAGAACCACCTACGACATCTGGAATTTCATTCCATCCCTGTTTAAGAAGGCCGGTTAATCCATTTCTTGCAGGTCCAGCGGCTGCCATTTCTAAATTTTAATATTTTTAAAAAAAATCAGAAATTATGTAAATAATAAAAATGTTACTTCTTTTTTTTTAACAGGCTATACGTAACTTTGACAATTAATGTCAAAATAATGTCATATATAGAAAAATGAGAGAAATAGAAAATTACATAATATATAATTGTGAATTAATTACATTACTATGGCGAATTTTATTAAATAAAAGAAAAGTGACATCTTACGGCAGATATTAGCATTACTTCGAAAAGAATATATATTTTTTAAAAATACTATGTAGTACTTTATATTTATAAATGGAGCGCTGTTTGTGTGAAGACCCTGTTATGCAGTAGTAAAACTATTTATTTTCTTGCGGTTAGCTGAAATAAATATAAAACTCTATATGTAAAAAATGCTAAAAAAATTGTTCAGAATTACTCAAAAAAAAAATTTTATATTTTGAGTACTCAATTTCAGAGATATATATTTAATATTATTCTATTTTTAAATAGATGGCAGCAGTCACAATAAAAATTATTTTTTTTGCTACAGACATCAAGTCATTTTCTTTTTTAAGACATTTAAAATTCAAAACAAATTCAAAAAAATTTATAAGAATCAAATCTAATATTATTTTAAATTTTTAAGATTTTTCAAAATTCAAATATTTTTTTTGTTTAATTAAATGTCAAAATTTTTTTGAAAGAAGTAAATATGTACTAAAGAGATTTTTTAATTTGACAGGTTAATTTTGTATTTCTTTTCAACCTTCTATGCAAAAATTTATTTCTATCTAACTTCATTATATTCCAAAGCCATCTGTTGGAATAAATATGCGTTACTATTCCTAGGTATATCTGGTTAGCTGGAAATTTATACACCTAGAGTGCTATGTAATTCTTAAAATATCTGTCTATTAAACAAAAAGAAATTATTAATTTCTTAAGAAATTAAGAATTTAATAAATACCAATGCTAATATTATGGAAAATCTAAGTACAACATAAATGTCGGCAAATTAGCTTGTTGTTTTATTTTTGTGAATTTCAGAAATTGTTTACATTAGGAACAATGCCTCATATTTGCACCGTTGCAATGATCACTCAAAATGATGGTTCATATAGTGAAGGGTCATAATACAATAAATACAATGACCTCACGAAAAATTGTAAATAAAGTTTTTACAAATTACGCCAAGCAAGTTTTTCTATGCAAAGTAAATATATAGAAAATATTACTCACAAATTGCAATTTGGTTCCGTAAAAATGGCAAATTATTCCATTCCCCTTATATTTAATTAAAAAACAACGTAAAAATCGCCTGTGTTTTTTTAAATTATTATTTATTATTTTTAACAAATTTTGATTAATATTCCAAAATTTTTTTAGTACCTACCTACCTACACCTATACAACAATATTTCTCGAACATCATTATCATTTTCTAGTTAATTTATGATTAGTTAGTTAGTCCAACACTAAAATTGTTATCTATTTCCCATTTCAGATATTAAATTTAAAAAAAAAAGATACTATTCCAAATATCAATTGGTATTTTACAAAGTTACTTAATTAGCTACCAACAAGCATTATTGTGTGAGTCCGATATTAATATAAATAAATTTTATTTCTTTAACGATAATAGTTAATTTATGTATAAAGAAAATGATTTTCTAACAAATAAATCATTAAAATACAATTAAATATAATTCTGATCGAATTTCGTAATATACATATATTCTATTTTCGTATATTTAGTTCATCTGATGATTCAGTATCACATTGAATTAAATTTTTGGCTCTCGATAAAGCTTCATGGGATATATGAATTTTCTTTTGCGACGCTGTTATAAATCCTGGCATACTTTCTTCATTTTCGAAATCTGATTTCTCAGAATAATTCGTTTTTAAATCTAAAGTTCTCCTTTTTGACACAGGAGCATTCTCTTGTTTTAGACTAAATTTGGAAAATTCAATGTTTGATCTTCTTTTGGGAGTTTCATTTGGTTCATTTGTTGATTCAGTGTCACATTGAATTAGACTTTTGGCTCTCGATAATGCATCATGAGATATACGAATTTCCTTTTGCGATGCTGTTATAAATCCTGGCATACTTTCTTCAATTTCGAAATCTGATTTCTCAGAATAATTCGTTTTTAAATCTAGAGTTCTTCTTTTCAATACAGGATGGTTTTTCTCTTTCAAACTATAATTTGAAAATTCAATGTTTGATCTTCTTTTGGGAGTTTCATTTGGTTCAATTATTGATTCAGTACCACATTGAATTAAACTTGTGGCTCTCGATAAGGCTTCATGGGATCTATGAATTTCCTTTTGTGATGCTGTTAAAAATTCAGGCATACTTTCTTCAATTTTAAAATCTGATTTCTCTGAAGAATTCGTTTTCAAGTCTAGAGTTCTTCTTTTCAACACAGGATGGTTCTCTTGTTTTAGACTAAAATTTGAATAATCAATGTTCGATTTCCGTTTTGGAGTTTTATTAATAAAATTATTGCAAGTCAAAAAACTATTTGTTTTTAACACGTCTTTTGATTTTGCAGGTTTATTTGCTTCAGTCTCCATAATTTCTATATTTTGCAATAAGTCTTCATCAGGCCACAATTCATTATGATCAGAAAAATTTGAATTTAATGGTGGTGTTTTAGGCCTTGGTATTTTAAATTTTGGACTCTGAGGTTGGATTTGATATTGCGGAGATAAAATTTCTTTAATTTTAGAAAGTTGAATATTTGTTTTTTCAAAATTTTTTGAAAATTCAACACCGAAGTCATTATGACACTTGATTTCTGAACTTACAATTTTAGATGTTCCAGGATGAATTATTTTCCTTTGGTGTGGGTTATAACCAAACACGGGATCTAGATCAGTTAATCTTCCAAAAAATAAAATTTCACCCCTATTAAATAGTTTTTGTAAATCTATGGAATTTGCAGTATTATTTAGATTTTCATCTTGACTTATCGTATCTAATTTGTCGTTTGACATAAAATATGATGATAATTTTACTAAATTATCTGAAACGGGTTGTGATAAAATAACATCAATTTTGGAAGTTTCAATATCTTCAACCTTATCCGATAAAATCTCACTGGTACTTATTGATATGCTGTCCTTTGGTAAGCTAAATTTCCTCCTTGGTTTCTTATTTGAATAAGTCCATTTGATTTTTTTTCGAAAATATATTTTAGAAATACTTATATCTAAATTATTTTTTAAATTTTTGTATTCTTTATCTTCCATTTCACTGAAGTCGGTATATATTTCACCAACAATTTTATTTGGAAATTTTATATTACAATCGTTTCTTTTTTCTGCTTCTAATTTTGGAGAGCTCGATGTTGATTCTTTACTGAATTGCGGTATAGTTTTGCTTGTGAAATTATCAAAATTTTCTTTGCCGGTAGTTAATACTTCTCTATTAGTATTTTCATTTTTAATTTCACAATTTTTAAATTTTTCAACATTCTCACTTTTCATCAACATGATTTCTTGACTTAGGAATTCAGATAAATCATAAAATATGTCCAAATCTGGATCCTCGAAATTATATAATTTTTCCACATTAAGCTGACCTACTGTTTTGTCTTCTTTTTCTACTTGAAAGCCATTTCTTGTTTGAATTTTAGACTTTTTATTTCTATCGTAACGTGTACGTGATTGCATTGCTTATAAATTATTTTTATTTTTATTTACGTTTTTTATATCATTTTCAAAAATAAAAAAGTATTGTCATTTCGTTTTTATTATGACGTTTCTGATTTTATTACAGATTTGACATTTTTTCAAAAATTTTGGAGTAAATTCATCAAACACGTCAAATTCATCCAATATATGAAGCAGTTTTAGTTAGCATTTTGGTGTTCGAGAAAATTTTGTATTCATAGAGAAACAGAAGTTTTAAAACGTAGATTTGTCCTTTAATCTTTTTTGTTTTGAATATTGTGCGTTTATTGCAGTTGTTTTAAGATCAGTGAAAAGGAGAAAATATTGCCATAGAAATATTTCAATCGACATTTGCTACCTTCACCTTTACCACAATATTTTAAAATCGCCGTGTATAAATTTAATATTGTTTTAGGATACTCTAATGTGGAAATTAAGAATGACTCAGTGGAGTATTGAGCCACAGTATCATTTACTCAAAAAAATATTTAGGTTGATTCAATATTTTTCACCCATTTTCGTTTGCTAGAACTGAATTTTATTAAAGCGAAATTGTGAATAAGTAAAAAAATTGTGAATATGGAAGAAACATAATCTGTTATAATTTCCTATAAATAAACGTCACAACACACGTTAGTTTCTTTTGTTAGTTCAGTAGCGCCGTAAAGACTAAAAAAATTAAGGATTTTAAAAAAATCTTTCTTTATGTCGATTGTTTAATTATTAATTTGCGTTTTATAAAGTTATTTAATTGAAGAAATACAAACTAAATTAAATTTTCAATCATGAGAAGGCCTAAAAAGGTAAATGCATTAAAGCTATTGCAAAAATTAAATTTTAAAGGTTATGTTTTGCAAAACTTTCATTCTTCGTGTGTTTTTGATAATTCTTAATATTCACTAATATAATTTTAGTATCAATCTGGAGAAGCAACATTTTATATTTCAAGAAAGCAAGCATTAAAAAGGCTTCAACTGACTTTAAATGATTTTCGTAGATTATGCATTATTAAAGGCATTTATCCTCGTGAACCAAAACATCGACGTCGAGCTCAGAAAGGCTCATCAGATATCAAAATATTATATCATGCGAAAGACATAAAATTTTTATTACATGAGCCAATCGTTTGGAGTTTGCGAAACTATAAGGTTTTTGAATAAATATCTATCAACAAATAATAAATTTAAATCTTTATCATTTTAGATTTTTGCCAAAAAAACTGGCCGTGATCGTGCAATTCGCGATTTCCGTAATTTAAAACGGCGTCTTGAACTGTTTCCACAATTAAAACTTGATCATGTAGTTAAAGAACGTTATCCAACATTTATAGATGCTATAAAAGATTTAGATGATTGCTTAACTCTATTATTTTTATTCAGCACTTTTCCTTCAATTCATTTGATTCCTAGAGAGCAATCATCATTATGCCGAAGATTAACTATTGAATTCCTTCATTATGTCATAGCAGCTAAAGCAATTCGAAAAGTTTTTATTTCTATTAAAGGATACTATTTCCAAGCCGATATAAAAGGACATAAAGTGACATGGATAGTACCACATTATTATCCGTTCAAACCGCACAGTAAATCTGAAGTAGATTTTAAAGTAATGTCAATTTTTGTAGAATTTTATACAATAATGTTGGGCTTTGTGAATTTCCGTTTATATCATCAAATTAATTTGGCATATCCACCACAATTTCCTTCAAATATGCTGCAAGATTCAGCCGAAACACTATCAAACGAACATAGTTTTGTTTCTGATAGAATAGCAGCATTAAATTTTGATCTACTTCGAACAGATAATAGTAGTATACAAGAAGAAGAAGAAAATGAAATAGATATGGAATTGTTAGAAACTGATACTGATAACGCAACAAGAATGGCAAAATACAAAAAGGATTCACAGAGTGTTAAAAAATTGAAAAGTTTATTTAAAGGACTAAAATTTTTCATAAATCGAGAGGTACCACGTGAGCCGCTTGTAATTTTAATTCGTTCTTTTGGTGGAAGAGTATCGTGGGAGAAAAGTATTTTTCCTGGTGCTACTTATGATGAAAATGATGAAACTATTACACATCATATTGTTGATAGACCAAGCTTAAGTAAACAGTATATATCTAGGGATTATATTCAACCGCAATGGGTTTTCGATTGCGTAAACCGCAGGGAACTTCTACCAACAAATAAATATTTTATTGGAGCTGTTTTACCACCTCATTTGTCACCATTTGTTGATCCAAAACGTGATGCTTATGTTCCTCCTGAAGAAAAAGCTTTACGTGATCCTTCACTAATTGAAACTCATGGTAAATTTTATATTAAAATAAATTTTATTTATACAATATTATTGAAATGATAATTTTGGTTTTGAAGAACCAACCGATGAAGAATCAGAGGCAGAAGATGAAAAACCGGAAAATGTAGATGAACAACTTGAAAGCTTATTCCAACAAGAGTCTGCGGAAATTGGTGAAACAATGTCTGATGAAAATAACGAAAATGAAGAAGAAGACGATGAGGATGATGAAGAAGATAAAGAGAAAAAACGTGAGAAAGAGGTAACATATAACTTCTCTGTTTGAAAAAAAATTACAAACATTAAAATATAATTTTAAATTTTAATAGAAAAAACAAATGGCAGTTCAATCTGGTAAAGTACATAAGGAGAACAAGAGAGCATTAAAGAAAATCGAGATCGAAGAACATAGATTAAAAGCACGAATGGTTAAACCTCGTCACAGAAATCTATTCAGAAAATTGATAAGAGATAAACAATCTAAAGAAAAAGAAGAATGGTTGCTTAAGAAAAAACGACGTGTACATGATCAAAAAATTAAAACAGAAAGGAAACAAAAAAGAAAAGAAATGAAAAAAAAATTACTAGCTGACAAACAATCTTAAACAATTACTCTTAATATTTACTTTATCATGCAATTGTAAATTTTAAAGGCTGAAATAAATTTTCAGTATATCAAAAGTATTTTAATATTGAGGTCTTAAATATTGGACAAATTTATTTCGTACTTTTTGTTCAATTTGCAATTTTCAGTCATAAATCCAAGTTTAATATTATTTATTATATTCATAATTCACATGAGACAAGATCAAATTTTATGTCATGAATTTCATTCTTTAAAATAATTTAATAGTAGATTCTACTAATTTATTAGTAAATTAAATTAGTAGATTCTACTACTTTAATCGAGTCATTTTGGTAAGACTACTTTTTTTTCAACTTGTATTTTACATATCTGACACCAGAGAGCTAATTTATTTTTTGATAACTGATTATGACATTTTGAGAAAAATATTAATTCTGATTTTTGTTCCTGTGTACTTGTATAGTGAAATTCAATTTAATTAACTTAGAAAATTTTAAAATTATTTAGATAAATTAAATTTAAATACGATATAGATTTTAAAATTTAAATAATTTCATTGTTACATATAAGTATTAAGCATGTAAAAGTTAAAAAAGAAAAAAAAATGTATATATAGATTTTTTTAATACTGCGTTAAAAGCAAAATAAGAAAAAAGAAAATTTGGGAGAAAAAAAAAAACAAAGGATTATTTTCTATTTCGGAAATAAAAACTAGAAAAATTTTCATTTATAATTTAATATTATACACATATTTATATAAAAATGAGTAAACATATGTATTCAACAGCTAATTTAACTGATACTCAATTAAAGGAGCAAGGAAATCAATTATTTGCAGCAAGAAAATATGAAGATGCGATTTCATGTTATACAAAAGCCATTGTAAGTACCTACATATATGTATATATTATTATAAGTACATATATATATAAAACTTAAAGTTTGTATGAGAAATTAAAACAGGTAGGTTTCTTCTTCATAGTATTCGCTTTGGGCTACAGCTATAACGTAATGTATATACTACATATGTACACAAGTATATACAATAAGCATGAATACTATAAATAAGTGAAACCTTGAAATTTTTCAAAATGAGTTTTCCCCATAAAAGTCCTTTTGTATTTCATTAATGTAATTAAGTATAAATTTTCAATAGTTTCATAATTGATTTTTATTTTTTTCAATGTAGATAGATCTACCTATAAATCACATGTTTGTGATACCTAGCGAAGATATACCCAACACTCAATCTACATAATTTCCACGAGAATTTTGAAAATATTCATATTTTAGGGCAATTTTGTATTAAAATTTATTTTTTTTTTTAATATGTGTGTACACATGTTATTAATTATATCTTGAAATGCTAGCTATTTATAATATACATATTTATTAATTTTATTATAGAAATAGGTACAATAAATAGCCTACTAAATAAATAAATTTATATATGAATGTATACCTAAATATTCATTTTACTTACGGAAGTATTTGCTTCTCTCTATAGCAACATTGAATTGGTTTAAATTTAGTAAAGGCAAATAAATTGGGTATATTATAGTACAATAATATTATCTATATTTTATAGACTTGTAAAAATTTTATTATAGGGGAGCAAGAGACATGAATAACATGAAAACAAAAACTTTTAAAAATTAAATAAAAAATTTACGTGGGTAGGAAAAAAATTGTGGAGCCAAAAATACTTTATTTTTGCCGGCTAAAGTTTGTTCAACTAAATACTATTATTTTGGTTTATTTTTCAGATTTCCTTAATCTCTTTATGTATAATATCTTACTTGAATTTTATCAAAAATAATACATATTAGAAATATAGGAGAGGGTACCTACCCTATTATCTGTGTATCTATTAATTAAGTTCAATAATTTTTTAATCATATTTTTTGGATTACAAGTAAAATGTCTAATGATTATAGAATATAAGCCTTTAATCTTATTGAATGCATTTGAAACTAGCACAAAAACAGTATTAGATTTTGTTCAATCGGTTTTCTGTTGCTATGAGAAGCAATATTAATTAATTTAAAAAAAAAATTATTTATTATTTGCCTACTTTTTAATCTTCTGCTTTGTTTAATTTAAAATTACATGCGTAGCTCAAATACTACCCTTAAAAAATTTACATATTTATATAATTATTTTCATTTTATTATAATTTTATTTGATATTTCAATATTAAAACTAAAATCAATATGAACTTTGTTTTGTTTCAGATTAAAAATCCAACAAATGGTACATATTTTACAAATCGTGCATTATGCCATTTGAAATTAAAGCGATGGGAGCAATCATGTCAAGATTGTCGCAGAGCATTAGATATGGATCAGAATTTGGTTAAACCACACTTTTTCTTAGGTCAAAGTTTAATGGAATTAGAATTGTATGATGAATCAATTAAACATCTTCAAAGAGGTTAGTATTCTCTATAATTATATTTTGTAAATTTTTTGTATAATTTTTTTTTGTAAATCTTTTGTAGCATTCGATTTGGCTAAAGAGCAGAAACAAAATTTTGGTGATGATATTACAGCTCAATTAAGACTGGCAAGAAAAAAACGTTGGAATGTTTTGGAAGAAAAAAGAATTTGCCAGGAAATTGAATTGCAAAGTTATTTAAATAGGTAAGATTCATTATCGATATTATATTTAAGATTAAATATATTTAATAAATTATTAAAGAAACCTTAATAATATAATTAATTGTAGACTTATTAAAGAAGATATGGAAAATAGAATCGCAAAATTAAAATTAGAAGATAATGTAAACGAGGATTTAATTAAAGAAAAAAGCCAAGAAATTGAACAGGAATGTGTAAGTTTCCGGAAAAAGTTTTTCTTTTTAAATTTAAATTTTATATTGTTTTTCTTTTTCCTTAGGAGGATCATATGACTGAGTTAAATAATTTATTCGCAAAAGTCGATGAAAAACGACGAGTAAGTGCAAATATTTCTCTAGTATCTACATTTTTATAATGTTCTGTTCTTTTTTTGTTTTATTCAATGTGTTGCTGTTAAAATTATTTAAAATTGCCTTCAAATAACTTTTTCTTACACTTCACTTTCTGTTCAATATTCGAATTTAATATACTAGATCTCGATCTCTTGAAGCAATAATAATTCAAATTTTTATATTTTTTTAGAAGCGTGATGTACCTGACTTCCTATGTGGCAAAATTAGTTTTGAGATTTTAACTGATCCTGTAATTACACCTTCTGGTATTACATATGAAAGAAAAGATATTGAAGAACATTTACAACGTGTTGGACATTTTGATCCAGTAACAAGGGTTAAACTAACTCAAGATCAATTAATACCAAATTTTTCAATGAAAGAAGTTGTTGATGCGTTTATAGCTGAAAATGAATGGTCACTAGACTACTAATAATGTAGTGATTATCACTGTATATAGTAATTAAAAAAAAAACAAAGTTTTAATTATAATTATAAATTATTAAGTTAAAAAAAAAACAAAAGAAATAATTATGATGAAGAGAATGCAAAACTTTTTGATGTGTGAAGCAAAATCAAATAAAAAATTATATTGTTTAAATCGAATTCATAATTCATATTAATAAAAAAAAATATATATTGTAAACGAAAATAAGGTTTCTTAATTACATATATTCAAATTAAAATAAGATTGTTTTGAAAAATATCATTAAGAACATAGAATATGTATACATTTCCATTCATAATATCTTGGAAAACAAAAAAAAAACTACTGAACAATAGGGTAATAATTGTTGGATGACAGAAATCAAATATTTTCAAAAATTTGAAGAACTCGACATTATGTTTACAAAATATTTATATAGTTCATTTAATTTTTATATAATTAAGAGAGATAAGATATAATCAAGTATGATAAGAGATTTCAATAGTTTTTTGGTCTAATTATTTTGTTATCAACGAAAACTAGTTGTAAAATTTATTATATTTGTTGATAATTATTATTTTTTTTCTACTGTATTGTATGTGGTTCCAATTTTTTTCTTTGTTTAAATCTTTATAAAATTTCTTTTATAAAGATAAGGAATTCCTATAAAATTTATAATTTTCGATACGTGTTATTTTATGTGTAATAATATATCATGAATCATAATTGAAATTTCTACATTATTATTATATTCAAAGAACTTTTTGCTATCTTCAAAGTTATTAATACGTTAATAATTGTGACAATTGATTTTAGCAAATTTTGATAAGTATATAGAAAAAATTTTATCATTACTAAACAAATCCAGGTACATATTTCGTTTTCTTGTGTTAGTTTTCAAACTTAGGAAATTAGTCGCTTAAATTTAAAATTTTGGATATTAAAATTAGTAGTTGCAATATTTTATAATAATTTATTTAGAGCATTAGAACAAATTTTTGTATTTAAACTATGTATTTGTTATACAGTTTTAAGTTTCTTAAACTCATTAAAAAAATCTGATGTTAGATAATTTATGATAGATCTGTTTTAGAATCTAAATTAAGTTGAAACAAATACTCACCTGTTTTATAAATAAACAAATCAGTATGTATTTTATGATCATTTAAAATTTTTGTGTTTCATCAAATATCTTCTGTATTTGATACTATTAGGATTTTCTTTACATACAATATAATATTTATTTACTAGATATATAAAATTTTTGTAACAAAATATTTACTCAATTTTATATTTTGTGTTATTGCACATATTTTACTACTATTTATAAATAGGGCCTAGTCATATAATATATCTTGTTATTTTATTCGCTAAATAAGAAGAAGGAAAATGATTATCATCTTCATAATTGTATAATGCAATTTCCGAGTTTTTTTTTCGAAAATGTATACAAAATTTAATTATTATTTTATTCATTTTGTTTTTAAAGATTATAGATTGGTTTAGTCGATAATTTTAGAAAAAATGCAAAAATTATAATTTGAAAAAATGAGTAATCTTGGAAATATTGGAAAAATTTGAAATATCATGGATATAAGCAAAAGGTGAATTCTGATTTCAAAATGAATAAAAAAGCGAGATGGAAAAGGAAGATACACGCTTAGGCTAATAAAAGATCAACAAAACAGTGCAGGATTATTATTTTCTATGTTTAAATACTTCAATTTAATGTGAGATTGTGATTTGCTAAATTTATTTATTTTTTCATAGTATTATTTAACATTTTGTAGAATTTGATTTGATTGTAGAGTTGCAAAAAAAAAAAAAACGAATTGTTAAATAATTACAATAATTGCTTAGTGTTGGAGGAATAGAAAGAAAATTGAGTGAACAGGGTGGTATTGATAACATACCAGGGAGGTATTGAATGTTACTTCAAATTCAATTTAGGTGAGAAATTTAAAAATATAAAAGCAATTTTTTTTTTTAATTTTTCCACATTATTTTTTTATTTTTTTTTTTGTTAGTTTTTATTTTGTTTTTTTTTTTTTTTATTATTTCTCAAGTTTGCGTTTTTTTAGTCCTTTTTTTTTTTGGTTTTTTGAATTTTTTCATATATGTTTTTTTTTTGTTTTTTTTTTTTTAAATAGATGTCTATATTTCTTATATAATTTTATAAATATACGTTATAATTAAATGGGTTTTTTTTGTTTTTTTTTCTTACAATTTTTTAATATTTTTTATATAGTTGTAATTTTCATTTGTTTTTCATTTATATTACTTAAAATTCATTATAATAATAACATTAATTTTTTTTTTTGATTTTATTTGATTCTATTTAATATTTTTATATTTTTTTTATGTAAAATACATTTATTTTATATTGTATGTGAATATATTTGTGTATTTTTAACATTTTTTTTTGTTATACGCATTTTTCGGTTTTATTTTCTTTTATTATTAATATTTTTGCGTATTTCTTGGATTATATTTAATTTTTTTTTCTTTCTTTCTTCTTGAATCTTACGTTCTTTATTCATATACATTATATTTTATATATGTATGTATACAATTAATATATTAATATTACTATTTTAATTATATTTAATTATATATTTTAATCATATACATTTCATTTTTTTTATTAATAATAACTTCAAACAAATTCTTAAAAATATATAAACGATATGTTCGAAAACTTAATAACTTACCATAATTATAATACAATTTTTTTTTTTGGGTTTTTTTAGCGGTTTTATTATTTTTTTTTTTTTGATTTTATAATATTATTTAATAAAATATTTTTGTTTTTGGTTTTTGTCATTTTATTTTATTTTTTCTTGTAGTTTTTTTTTCCTATTAAAAAATAAAAATAATAATTATTTATTTTTTTTCTTTTTTATATATAATTTTTTATATAATTTAATATATAATTGTTATTTATATTTAATTATAATGTTTTTTTTTCTTCATTTATTATTTATTTTTAAATATAAATTACATACTAGTGTTTAACATTTTTCTTCTTCTTTTTTATTTATTTTTCCATTTATTTTCTTTAAAATTTTCTTCTATTATTATTTTTTTAGTGTGTTTTTGATACTGATGCTCGTTGAACGCCAAAAGTTATTTTATATTTATTGTTTGCTATGGTAAATGAATTAAAATGATCAAGAATAATAGGCGTCTTACATATTGCAAAAACTTCACTATATTTATATAAATAGAGATAGCAAATCAATGGTCATAAGCAAATGTTACAAATATAAGTATTCACAAATATTTCTAACTTACCAACAAATAATTTAAATTATCAGGCTTGGAGCAGTGGAGTCAACTGAATAACTTTTATTTTGTTTATTAATATTTCTGATATTATGATTGAAAATTAATAATAGGGTAAGAAAAAATATAATTTTAATTAGAAATTTATTATTTTTAGATATTTACTCTGGGATCCAAAAATTATGAAGAGCAAGAAAATCTGCTTAAAATAATTTGTTGAATTATTTTTGAAAAAATTCAGAATATTTAATTTTTGGAAAAATTATTTTGGAAAAAAATTATTTTTATTATTCAAAATTTTGTTTAGAGAGAAGTGCCTTCAAATTGTATTGTGGAAATAATTGCTTGAAATTCTATTTTACATAACAATTGCTTGAATCATTTGGAGTAAGTATAAAATAAATTATATAAAAATGTATTTATTTTAATTTAATAATATAATTATTTTAGGCAAATGCAATAAATAAGGAAATTCAAAATGGAAATTTATTAAATTTAAATTTAACCAATTGATTCTACCATCTTATATGATTTGTACCAAAGGCAAATTAAAAGTTAATTTTAAATTATATCTAGTTATCATTCGCTAAAATTGTTATTTTAAGATTTTTTTTTTTATTAAAATTTGTAGGCTTTGTAATTTTTTTTTGTAAGTGAAATAAATTTATTTACTGTAAAGTAATATTAAGATAAATATTTTAAATTAGAAAATAATAGAAAATATTCATAAAGAATATGAGGTCTAGGTTTATTAAATAAATTAAATTATTTTAAAATTTTATTAAGATAACACAAATATTAAGCTTAATTTTGGCGTTGAACGAGTTTTAAGGTTTTTCTCTTATCTATTTTTTTCTAGTTTTCGAGATGATTTTCTTAACTTTTATCGATTTTATTATGTATATATTTAATGTTAAAATTAAAAATTTTAATAAAATATTTAATTTAATTTAAATAAACTATATTGTATAACAAATAAATAATTTTGTATTTTGGTTGTTATTTTTAACAAATAATTCTTTATGAATTTTTCTTTGAATTTCAAATATATTTAAAATGAAATAAATGTAAGTTTTATATGATTTTTTTTTTTAAATATATTATTACAAGTACTTATGGAATAATTAATAATAAATTTATGATATTTTAGTTTTCTTTTTTTTTTTTTTTTGTTGTTAAATCTGTATTTGTTTTATGTGCTCAGGGATTTTTGAATAATAATCTTAATTAAAAAATAAATTTGCTTATTAGTAAACTTGGTTCATTTTAATTAGAAAATGATAATGTTTATATACATAAATAATGTATGTATAATAAAAAATTAATTTTTTATGCAATATTTGAAGAGATTTTTATTGTTAGAAAATTTATAAATTTAGAGCTAAATTTTATACATAATATTTACATTAATATGTAGATAAAAACAAAAATTTTAAATAATTGTAAAATTTGTAAAACAAAAATTGTAACTATGTGCTTTTTTGTGAACCTTTCAAGGTTTTCAGTACTTTTTATTATACAAAAAAATATACAAATATAATTTTTTTTTTAATTTGTTTTATAGATATTACATTCGGACCCAAATTGTTTCAAATGTAAATTACATATATCATTGTGAATGGCAATTTTTTAAATATTTTGTTTTGTAATTAATCCTGGTTGTATATGTATTTCATGTTTTTTTCATATTTTATATATTAAAATACACATTGCAATTAAAAGGGTATTTATGAATAAATAATTATGAGGGTTGCAATTTTTCCCGTTGAAAGTGTTTGAAAAAATCATAAAAATGATAAAATATAAAAATTTTTACGCTTGTAACTGGATTTTATAAATTATTTACAAATGTTAGATAAATTAAATAAAATATTAAATGTTTTTTTAAACCAAGTTGTTATGTAGTAATAATTTTCAAAAATTTTCTATTTATTAAAATCATAAGTAATTAAATTAAATTATTCATGCATTAAAATTCCACATAATTTGTTAGGAAGTTAGATCTGTAGATTTTAGCTCTAATTTCAATAGATTTTAGCTCTAAATTTATAAATTAAATATCTTGAATCGTAAATTTTTTGTGTTGACTGTTTAGAATTTTTATATTAGAAATTTTTTCTTGGTAAAAATAATGTTATTGTTTATGTAACGTTTTTGATATTTATTTTACAATTTTTTGAAAAAATTTGCAACAAATTTTTGCTTATATATAAAAAAAACAAAGTAGGAAATAAAAAATAAAATAAATTAAGGTTAAAAAAATATTTTTTAAATTTACAAAAAATTGTAAAATATTTAATAACTTTCATCATTTCTTTTGTAAGTACTTAATGAATTTGATTTGATCCTTTTTGGAATATCTGCGGATTGTTGCTTGATGTTTAAAAATTTGTTTTTTTTTTTTTAATTAAACTGGGTATAACAACAGTTGTGAATAATTTTTATAATAGAAATAGAACACAGCATTTTTATATTTTGTTTTCTTTATGTTTTCTTTTGCTCTTTAATTTTCATTATTATTATGTATTTTAATATATTTTTTAATATTTTTTTTATATAATGTATTTTATAATGAAATGAATAGACTTATAATTTTTTTTAAATTGTAAAATATGTTATTAAAGAAATAATTGACAGAATGCTTTATGTACGTAAGTCATACATACGAGGTGATTTTGTAATAAGCACGGTAATATTTTATTGCATTCATATTGTGAGATTTAGTTTAAAATATGCGTATTACGGACACTATACCGATTTGCTATACATATTGCAAATTTTATGAGCAATGGTACATATTACGGTTGTACTTATCACAGAATTACCTTTTATATAAAATATATTATAAAATATAAAATATCTGATATATAATGTTTCGGAATTTAAATAATTTGCTCTAATAAAAGACAAAATTTTGTGATATAATGTTTAAGTGCATGTAAAGAAATAAAATTTTAATTTAAAAATATTTAACATCGCTCTGATTTATTCTCCATGTTGGCCAATAATTTCAAATGTAACTTTGTTAAGTTTAGAATGAAAAAGTTAAATTGAATAAGTTTTTTTCATTTCAAAATTCTTATAATTTAGAAAATAAGGTTGAGTTGCAACACATCATGAAATACGAAACCCAAGAAAAATGATATTTACATAAAAGTTTTTATGTAAAATAGAATTGTACATTGATTCTGAAGATAAAGTTTTAGAATTTGTATTGGCTCAACATTGTAAATTCGAACAAATTGAATAGATTTGTAGAAATGGGTGAAATTTAAAACGTTTTTGTATACGATAAATTTCCACAATCATTCTCATTTTTATGGTATAAAATTTAAAATTTTATTAGCTATAAATATTTCTATAGTAAAATTGAAGTTTTCATTGAAATTAAAATAAAAAATCCTAATAGCATATTTATGCATGTTTACAACAGTTTGCTTTTTCTGGAATGAATAATATAAATAAATAATATAAATAAATAATAATATAAGTAAATAATATAAATAATATATTTTTTTCTCCGTAGGGAATTGAAGCTTTTAGGCCCTTCTTACGTCGACTCATAGGATCTTTTGTGACTCTCATCTCCATTATATCCAGACCCATAACAAATTGCAGTATAGCAGAGATATGCATATACTTATATAAGAAATATATTTTAGATCCTGGCGTTTTTTTTTTTTGGAGAATAATCACAATTTATAATACGGTGCTGGATGATGATGGAAAAAAATATGGATGATTAAAATTACATAAAATATATAAGCGAAATTTTTGTAGAATTTGTGTTCAATATCTTGAAACTTATTGCTAATTTCAGTGCAGCACATTTAGTTTGCTTGTGTTATACACTTTATATACTAAAAAACACATTGTTAGCATAATATTTAGTGATTAATATAAAGATATTGTGAAAAAATATAATTACAATTTTGTACTCACGTTTTCATTATTTTTTAAAATTTCTTCCATTTCGTTATACAAGGAAATTATTTGACAATTTTATATAAGAATATAAAAGATTCATATGATTATATTGAGATTGAGAATAAATAACTAGGGTATAAACTAATCGACTTAGTGGCTGTATAATATTTTAAATGAAAATCCTGTATAATTTTTAAATTAAAATTATTGCAATGGCTACATAAAATATTAAATTTTCTAAATTGATTCTAACAATAAGAAAATCTTGATTATTCTGTTTCCCATAATGTAGATCTAACATCAACTTTTTTTATATTCAGCAATACAAATTTAATAGCTTAATATAAATTGTGAATATAAGGTCATAAATTGAAATTGTGGGTGACAAATTGAGTATCTGGATTTTTGTGTTCACGGCCAATTCATTTGCTATTTATTAATTAAAATTAAGGTAGTAAATGAGTTAATGAGAAAATTTCTTAATATTTAAAATTTTCTTTTTCTAAAACTCTTTAAACTTTAATTAGAAATTCTTATCTTATTTACCTCATTTTCAACATTTTTGTTTTATATTAATAAATTTGGTTTTGAAATACAAAATAATTTTTAATGTTCTCGCCTAAACATATGCAATTTTTTTTTATATTTCACTATATTCTTTGCTTGCCGCAAATTAAATTTTTTGACTGTTAATTTTATTGAATAATTTTTTCAATTTTAAATGATTGTGTCCTATAAATTTAATTTAATTCAAATGTTAATATTTATATAATTTTGCTGTTATTTGCACAACAAGGTTGACAATTTAATTAAATATTTTATTATTATTATTTTCTTTTTTATTATTCTAAAATGTTTTTTTGTTTTTTTGTTTTGTTGTACAAAAAGTTGAATAATATTTGGCATTGATTTATCAAATTAACAGTCTTTTTGTCGTCAATTTTGCACCCCAAAAATTTTGTAATGAGAAAAATAAACTATGAAGATAAATTTAAAAAAAAAATAAAAACATTTTATAAATAATTAAAAAAAAAATAGCTAGTAGCTAGTTTTTAGTCATTTTTGTATTTTTTCAAGTTCAAATGGTTTCATGTTGAATTTCATTAGCGTTTTATGCGAAAAGTATATGAGTTATATGAGTTTTTTTTTCTTTCTGTTTTGCGTATAAGATTGCGTGTGATTTTTATTATATTAAGACATTTTTTTTTGTATAATTTCATTTTTCTGCCGGTTAGAAAAAAAATTGTAAAACAAAATGTGAAAAAAAAAGGATTTTTTATTTTATTCAAGTTGGAAAAAAATTATGCGGTATATTTTAGTCGAGGGGGGACTAATTTCAAATTATGTTAATTTTTTTTTTTGGAAAACCAAAGATTTAAGAGGAAAATTTTAAGCCGAAATTTGTTCTTCTTGAAATTTGTTTTTCATATAAGCTTAAAACTTATTTACTCGATAATCAGGAAATTCGTTTGAAATTTTTGATTTCTAATATAATTGCATACAGTGTTCATTTATAAATTTTTTTAATTATGTAAGTCACATTACATTCTTCTTCAATTTTTAATTATAACTTGAAATCTTTCCGTTCTAAATTGAAATAGACTTTGTATTGTGAATTGAAATCATAAAAATTATTATAAATTCCTTTTCAGTACTAGCTGTATATAGAATTAACGAAAATTATGCCAAAAAAAAATGACTAACTTTCACAAAAAATTCACAATAATTAAAAATTTTATGATATTTACTTAGATCGTATTTTTTAAGTTGGCGTTCTAAATTTATTCAATGTCATAATAAAACTTAATAGAGAAAAATTTTCAAAAATTTGCAATATTTAAAATTTCACCAGGCAGGAGTTCAGGATTTATGCCCGGAACCTGGTAGGAAATCTCTGTTCATATTGAATGTACAAAATTTTTAAGTACCTTAATAATTATATGATTAAAAAGATATGATTTTGATGACAATAAGAAATAAATTTTTTGTGTGTATGCATGCAAATTTTAGTGTTGTAAAATTTTTTGAATTTTTAATAGTAAAAATTTTAATTAAGTGCATGGGAAACACTCATTACGTAATTTATTTATAACCTCATTGTAAAATTTATCAAAATTTTAATAAAAGGAAAGGACATTTGAATAATATGTGTGCTTGTTTTTTTGCCTATATATTCTTTTTGACTAAAGTCATTTTTATAAGTAAATTAACCTTAAGAATCATTAAAAATATATAAAAAGTCCTATACATCTATACGGCTATAAACACATACTAAATAAATGTGTAGCTTTGTATAAAACAAAAAAAAACTTTTTATTATTCATGTATTCCACTTAAAAAAATTAAATTTGTCTAATTCATTTTAATTTAAATTTTGTTTTTTCGTATATTAATACCAAAAATTCATAGACACGCACAACAGGACGATTTTTAATATAGAGTGAAATTTAAAGGAAAAAATATTATAGTAGAGTAGCGAATTAATTGTGACAAATTATAAATTGTTATAATTTGTCATATTAAAAATTTTGATTTTATATTTTTTTATTATAACATAATTTTTTGAATTTATTTTCTAAATTTAGGGAGAAATTGAAAATGGCTAGGCTAGCTATATTTGCAAAATATGAAATAAAAAATTTTTACTCTTGTTGTAAATTTGCAATTTTAAATGAAATTATTCTGATTATAGATTTTACAAATTGTGTTTGGAATAAATTAAAAGATTTTTATAAATTTTCATTATAAGAATATAAAGTTTTCAAATAAATAAAAGATTAAAATCAAGAGATTAAGATTTAGAAGATAATTATGCTAGTACGCTGGAAATTAATTTTCATTCAGAATAAATACTAATTTATCTTTTGATTAAAATATTTGCAAACAATAAGGTGTTAACTCAGTTAGATATGTCTTATCGTAAAATTAATAATAATATTCTACTTTTAAGTATGTAGTAAATTATTGCATATATCTCGGGGCGCTAAACAGATTTTAAATTATTATTGAAAAGCCAAAACAGCCAAAAATTTACGAAAAAATCTCTTAAAAATTTATTTGTTTAAAATTATGAATTTTGGTTTCCAAATTTTATAACTCTTATTTTTAGTTATCGGAGTGATAGCACAATAGTGAATTGCTTCGAATGCGCTGTTTCGAGTTTTTGTAAAAAATTGTAGCATGCAATTATTGTGCTAGTATTCTGAGTAATGAATGACTAAGTGATAGTGATAATTTATCCGTAAAAAGTTTAATATTACTATTGTAGACACAAACCAATAAATTCAAATGATTTATGTTTATAATAAAGTTTTTGAAACTTTTACGATAAATATCACTATCACTCTAAGTAATTCAAAATTCAGAATAACCTCCACTTTTCAAGTTTGCTTCGGAAATAAAGTACGCACGTAAGCATTGTTTCGAACATTTTTACGATAATAAATATAAATTATCGTTAAAAAATTCAATAAGTAATATTACGTTGAATAAAAATTTTAAAATTACTTGCAATTTAATTTGGAAAATAAATTAATTGATAAAATAAATCAGAGCGATGTAAAATATGTAAATTGTATTAAATACCAGCTATTTATTAATTTAAAAAAATTAATAAAATTAATTTAAAAAAGAAATGAAATTTCTTTTATTTTCATTATTCAAATTAAATTTTTTTTTTTGTAAATTTAATATTTTTCGATTTTTAGATACGCGTATAATTCAATTTATTTTTTTTTTATTGAATCTTATGGACGGGATAGCAGAGAGGGAAGATTGTATTTTCTTTTCTTTTCTATTTTGTTTTTGACTGACTACTCGCATATTAATAAATTTCTATATACTAGTAAGTATTTTGATCAAAACTATTTAGTTTGTTCTAAAATAGCTAAATTACAATCTATACGATAAAAATCTCTATATTCATGTATACATATACTTATGCATATATAAATATCAATAATTATATATATATATGTGTATATGTGTACGTATTTATATGTGATTTTATTATTTGGGAAATTCTAAATTTTCTATATAGTTTGCCACAAATCTAAATTCTTATATAGGTTTTTTTTCATGTTTTGAAAATTCTTTTACATGCATACATAAAAAACATTTACGATATTACTAAATACTAAGACAGTAAGACAAGTAAATTTATATTATGTGTGTATACCGAGTATTAAATATCAAAGGGTAGGAAATATTGGGTTTCTGAAAAAAAAAAAATAATAGTAAATTAAAAAAATAAAGGTAAAATATAGAAAATATGGGAATAATTTGGAAAATTTCAAATGCAAAATAAGTTTCATTTTTTTTTTTTAAATAAATAATTTTTTTTCCTTTTATTTTTTAAATAAAAAATAAACAAAAATTCAATTTTTATTATTAAAATTAGAGAATTATTAAATTTAAAATTATTATTATGAATTTTGCCAAAAATTTTAAAAAGGATACCTAAAATGGATATATGATTTTTAATTATGATAATGTTAATTATTATTATTTTTAATATAATTATTATTATAACTGTTATTATCATTATTATTTTTATTTTCATTATTATTATTATTAATATTATTTTTATAATTAATATTATTCTATACTACATAAGGTGCTCTACATTTCTACCAATTATCCCCATTTGTTATTGACCCAGTTTAGCTGGACTTAATACTATTTCCGGTTCAGTTTGTAATCCTGTTAATGGCGGTGGTGTTAATTGTGATGATAAATTAGACGATGTTGATGGTTTACCACTACTTATTATATTATAATTATTATTATTATTATTATTGCTACCAGTTGATGAAGATATAATATTTGATGTTGGACCGACAACAGTACCAGGTAATAATGATGGTGTTAATATTAATTGTGAATTCATATTATTATTTGATGATAATGATGATAATGATTGCGGTGGTGGTGGTATTATTGGCATTATTGTTGTTGTTGTTTTTGTTGCTGCTGTTATTGTTGATGTTGCTATTGTTGTTGATAATGTTTTTGGTAATAATAAACTACCACCAATAGCACCTTCAACACCAGTTAAACCTATAACAGTTGCTGGTGTTGTTGTTGTTGCTGATGATGATGATATAGATGATGTTGATATTGAAAAATCAATAATTTGGCCAGGTGTATGTTGTTGTTGTAATTGTTGAGATTGTTGTGATTGTTTTTGCTGTTGTTTATCATATTTTTGTGCTTTTTGTTTATGTGCTTCCGTTATATTAGATCCGTTAATTAATGTTGACTTCGGTAAATCATAAGTACTTCGAGGTGCTATTAAAGTTGTTGATGCCGGTATAAATGATGTAGCCGATAATGATGGTGCTGGTGGTGGTGATAAACTTTTTACTTTATTATTATTTTTAATGGAAGATGAAGTTGATGGTAATATTGTCGATTTAATATTATTACTATTATTATTTTCATTATTATTATTATATATTGTTTTCGTTTTTGATGTATTTATTAATGCTGATGTTGTTGGTATTTCAACAGGTAGCGTTAATTTATTTGATTCCGCTGTCGTTGGCGGTGTAGGATTTATTACCATTAATGATGTTTCCATAAGTAATGTATCAGCATCATATTTATTATTATTAATTAATTGTTGATTTGATGGCGGCGCTATTGATGGCGGTGATGATAATGATAATGATGTATGTTGATCTTGTTGTTTTTGTTGTTGATGTATTGAAAATCTTTTTCTAGCTAATTTACTTTGTGTACGTACTAATGGCGCTGATGGTGATTCTTCATCGATATTATCATGTGCATCATTATTATTATTAGATTGTATAATTGCAGTCGCGGCAGCCATCGAAGAATTTTTATGATGTTGATGAGGTTGTATTATGGCTTGTGATTCATCATCTTCATCTTCATCATCTGTAATATCGCTTATATTTAATGTAGTATCTAATTTTTTCATTTCTAATGGTGAATCTGTTTTACAAAAAATATTAAAAAAATTAAAATAAAATAAAAATTAATTAAATTAATTAAAAATTAATAGATTTTAATTTTATTTTATACCATGAAGAGTTTCAGGTTCTTTAATAATAGGAACAACACGATTTGAACTGGCGGGTTTTTGTTCATTTTGTAAAAATAACGATGTTGTTGCTATTTGTCTAAGTGCTTCCATACCTTCATTCATCATTTTATTATTACTTTTCTTTCGCCCCAGTGGGAATCGCTGCAATTATGAAAAAAAAAGAAATAAGAAATGTAAAAATTATTATTAAAGTTATTTTTGCAAAAGACCATGTTATACTGGCGTTATATTAAAAAAAATTCTTACATGTGGGCCTTTCGCTATTGAAACACGTTTATTTTCGCCACGAAGTAAGGAAGTAGTATGATCCGCATCAACTTTATTACTATTTTTTTTACGTGCTCTTCTACTAGATGATATACAACTAGATGGACATATACAAAAACATATTCGTAATATACAACATATTAGTCCGATACCTATATCAATGAAAAAATATAAGATACATGTGATTAAATGAATGCAAAAACGAATAAAACAAATAAATTTATGTAAAAAAATTTATTAAATTATTTTAAAATATTTACCTATTAACGAAGGTCCTATAAGTCTTAATTCAACAGTTTTGAACCCTTTCTCGCCGGTTCCAACGAATGCTATAACTAAACCAATTGCTACAGTACCTAAGCCAACATAAAGGAAGGCATTTGCAAAATTACTAGGTCCTCTTAATACACCTAATAAGTCTTCGTCATCTGATGAGCCACCAAGTGATGAATCTTGTATCTTTAATAAATTATAAAAATCAGAGTCTTTATATCTTTTTGTACAAATATTCTTTAATGATAATTGTTTGTTTTAGAATTTTTAACATTCTTCAATTTCTTATATACCAAAAGTTTTATCCAAAGAAAATTTCATCTTTTATGATTTGCATATTATTGCATTTTATTTATTTATCATAAACTTTTTCCTGAGTTCATGGAATTGATTTGGTTAAATATACAAAAAGCAAGAGCATTGAATCGATTAAACATTATAAAAATTATCAAATAATCGACCGTAATAATTATTGTATTTAAATATTTAAAGGATAAATAATATTATGATTTTCTTTTTGTTGTCCTGTACGTGAAATACTCGCATCACGTACATAAATAAAATTGAGAGTAAATATTTGAAAGTAAATTTTTCAAGACAATAACAAAAATTAATTTTAATAATTGTCCCGGCAAATTACTCAAACGTGATTTTGTTGCAGGAAAAAAAGACATAGGAAACAGAAGATCAAAAATAAAATCAAACAAATATTTTAATTTTATTTGAATTCCGTGCATAAATACAAGCAAAATAATTATTTAAAAAAATATATGCATCATTGCCATTTATTTGCAATTTACTTATGCAAATTTAGCGCACGGCGTTTGTTTTGTTAATTTTTTTTACGAAAATGTACAAATTTTGCCAATAAGATATTATTTTGGCCGAAAAAAATTATAGAGTGAAGACGAAGTTTTCGACGTCTCACGTCATACTTAACTGATTATGCCTCGATATATTCGCCAAATAAAAAGATTAAATTAAAAGTACTCAGCAGTAGTAGGACTGCTTTTCAAATTTTCTCGGAATTGAAAATTTTAAAGCTTGAAAATGGATCAAAGAATGAAAGCCGGTATTTATAGCAGAGTATCTGTATACTCTGATGGATAATTGCTTCTAACTGCGGAATCCGAAAGGTGCATTTTTTTTCAGAAAGCATCTAGAAGGCTGTGAAGATGGCTTATACAAAAATAAAAGTTTATATTAACAGGTACGGCAGGAAGCATTAAAGTCGTTATCATATATTCTCCTATAATCAGGTTAAAGACATTACTGTTACGGTTATTTCAATAAGGTTCTATATTACGATGTGTCGAAAGATAAGTGTAATTTTGACAATATAAGTGTTACCATACAAGTAAAAATCTAATTTGTAATATTTTGAATTTTAGTCAATTTCTCTTTTTAAAATCATCGCTGATTTGAAAAACTTTGAATTTTTAGAAAAAAAAAAAAATTCCATATACACAATACACAACTACAATAATACTTACTCGATTTCGTTTCACCCATTTTCGATGGCAGGTAGCTGGTGTTGTAATATCTTTCTCTTGGACACTACAACGTCTGATACGTTCTCGTTCCAACCATGCTGCACGTCCTTGGGCGCACTGTTTAGTTTATTTCGATGGTTTTTTTTTTTTTTTGATAAAATATTTTGAATTTGATTTTTTTTTTTTTTTGTTACCCAATTAAAACAGAGTTTTGGGGAGAACGAACATGTAAATCATCAAATAAATCAATTCCAAAAAACAAAATGAACGAAAAGTAAAGAATGTAAACGAGAAGAGAACATACGAGGAAAAGAAGTAAGAAAAGAGAAAAGAAAACAAAAACAAAAAAAAAAAGAAGAAAAAAATTTATTAGTAAAATTTCATACTAAGATAAAAATTCCAAGAAACAAATTTTTATTTAAAAAAAAAAAAATTATAAAAAAAAATTATAAAAAAAAAAAAATAAGAAATTCGCAAACTTTTTCTTCTAAAAAAAAAAATAAACGATTTTTTCAATTGAAATTTTTTTTTCCAAAAAAAAAAAACAGTACTTTTTCATTTTGGTTCAATTTTTGTTTGTCTTTTTTTGTTTTTTTTTACTTTTATGGTACAAAAGAGAACTGGTTCTTGATTTAATGAACTTTTGAAAAAAAAAAAACAAGAAAAAAAAACGAAACAGAACAAAAAATAAGAAACAAACAACAACGTAAACACTTAAAAAACATTGAAAGAGCAAAACAATATTGAGAATAAATAAAAGAGTGAACAAGACAAAAAATAATTTTTGCTTTTCTTTTGTATGCAACAATACAAACATTCAAACATATTTTTTTTGCAAATAGCATATTGAAATTATATTTTTAATAATTTTAAAATTTTTATTTGTTTTATTTAAAATATTAAACATGAAAAAATTTAAGTGATTTTTTTTTTAATTTTTAAAATTATAAAATTTTCTAATAGCAAAAAAATTGTGTTATTTTTTTTTTCCAATACCGGAAGAACAGAAAAAAAGTTTGTGTTTTTATTTTTAAAAAATTTTTTTTGTTAAAATAAATTTTTAATTAAAGAAATTAATAAAATAATTGTATAACATCATCACAATAATGAATTTCAGTAGCTTTTCTAGCATAACAAAAAGAAGAAAACATAAATGAAGAACGGTAACACTTCAATACAATTTTGTTTTATTCTTGCAATTTATAAGAAAAAAACATTGTCACAGTAAGCAATTTTGTTGCCATGCAAAAAATTTTTAAAGAATTTTTTTTTGGAATATTAAAAAACAAACATTTTTTTTCTGGCTAAAAATTAGTAACTTATAAAAAAATAGTTGAATAAAATATTACCTGATGTTATCATTTTTAAATAAAGGAAATTTAACAAGAATTGGTAATACTTTTTATTTCTTTACAGAGTAACAAAGATTTAAAGAGAAAAAACGACCAGTAATTTTACGAGTATAATGCGAAGACAATTAATATTGTAAGAAATTAATTGTAATATTAATTATGAGATCACAAAATCAAAGTAACGTGTTGTGGTTGACGTTCCCGGTGCGACCCGTTTAGCTACCACCACTCAGTGACCACCAGACCGTCATTGAGCGTACGACTACAAGTGACCTATCTAAACCATCCGATTTTTTGAGAAATCTATATAATTGCCCACTTATTCTGCCATCGTCCATGGATGGACCACTGTAGTCGCCGCACAATAAATAATATCTACATATATTCATTCTCACAGTGTTGTTGGGAATAAGCACCGTTCTTCCGCGAAAATATACATAGTTGAGCCACACTTAGCCAATTCATCGGCTCGTTCATTTCTTGCTATGTTTTAGTGGCCGGGAACTAGTTTGTAGTTTTATCAAAATAGTTCAAAAACAACTAATTATAATATTAGTCTGTTACTTACTTTTATTTCAAACATTTTAAAATGAGATTAAAATTTAAAATTTTGGAAAGTTGGGGTTCAATCAACAACTGAATTTAATTCTGTTAACAATGGAAACATTTCATACAAATGTAGGAAGGTACGTATATGAGTTCAAAAAATATTTGCAAAATACGAGATATACGTCCCTCAAGAAAGTGTACTCTCTCCCATTTATTTTATACCTCACGATGCTATAAAACCCATTTCGGCGGCGATCGTTTACATCAACAAACAAAATTAGTTGCTATTTTGAAAACAAGACAGCTTCGCTATAAATCCCAATAATCATCAGTTATTCTCATCTCAAATCTATAGAAAATCAAATGAAAATTAAATTTCGAAATGAAGAGAATAACGACCGCCAGAAACCTCACTATTTTCAGAATAACTTCCGATAAATTTCTAATAAGTTTCTCAACTCGCAAACTCGCGTTTACACTGGGGAAGAATAATTGTAATTCTCATTACGAGTCGTAATTTACGAAGACGTATTCGTAATTGCCCGTCAAGTGAATCATAAAATATGCCAGCTCCGGTGTCACTACAGCAATAACGAAAATAGAAAATTATTTTCAACAAATTTTCTCTATATTTTATTTAAAAAACATAGGCAAAAGTGAGTCACAACTATTGCCTTATTATTACAGTACCAAATTGATTTGCAAAGATTGCATTTTTTTTACTGTTATGTAAGTATTGTAAAGCTCATTATAGGCAATAATCTATATTTTAAAAATTAATAACTGCATTTGTAATACCAATTTTTTTTTTTTTTAATTTTTATAAATTTACGTGTAAAAAATTTTTTTTTATGTTAAGGAAAATAATATAATAATTAAATATTTTAATATAAGTAAATAAAATAAATATATATGAATATCAAGGACATTCTATCGTATGTGTGTGTATATGTACGATTATCCACCATGTATAATTACAGAAAATCATCCGATGATTTAATTATAAAATTTAAAAACAAATCCGTATTATAATTTAATTTTTTTTTTGTTGTTACCATATTTGCATGTTCAAGTGAGAGATTACATACGGATTACAAAAATATTGAAAATTTGTAAACTGTATAGCATATATTACATGTTATTATAGTGGCTGTAAAACATACAGGTATTTTATATTTATTAAACCTTTTTTAGTTGATTGAATTTTATTGTTTTGTTCACAATATTAAGTGATACGGAAACATATGGTATGTATGTTAAATTTGCTTTTGAATAAAATTAAATTAAATTAAATAAAAATAAAAAAAATAAACAACTTTATTATACTTGTAAATTTATATTAAACACAAGTATAATGTGAATAATTTTAAACACGCAATGACTTTTAAATGTGGCAAAAAAAAAATTTTTTTTTTGCTTTAATAAGGAGCGTTTCATATGTACTTGTATTGTAGATTTAAAATAGATTAACAGAGGATGAGGAAGATTAACATTATATTATTACTGATTCAACATTTTGTGTTGGAAGATTTTAATTTAAATAATTTAAAAAATTTAAAATTATTTAAAATAAATTTAAAAATATTCATACGAGAGAGGATTAGAATGAACACACACCGTTGCAGATTGTTTAGAAGCGTCGGTACCTCTTACGATAATACAATAGTCGGTAATATTTCAGACTAAAGATGATTTCGCTCCTAATTCGAGCATATGCGAAATTGTCCAGAAAGGGATTTAAGAAAAATCTAGCTACAAGTTTATTTTAACAAAATAATCCGGCTTTAATATGGAAGTTTGTTGAATCACAATTCATGTATGAGAACGATTTTGAATCGTAGCGAGGCTATTCAAAATAAATAGAGTCATTCTTTGATTGACTGCAGTTCATATAAAATTTAAAAAACAAAAAGGCGAACAGACACGTTGTTTATTGTCGAGTCTTTCTATGATTTGCCAAGTTCTACACAAAAGTACTCGATACAAACGAATAATTGTTGATTTACTTGCATTAGCGTTACTGAAATTATAACATTAATTGAGTAAGGTAATCTATCTTCTTTATCTTAAAACAGTTAACAATAAATTATAGACTTTGGGACTTAGAAAATTTGTTGTTCACATAGAAATTTGCTTTCACAACGATTTCTATACGCGTGTTTAAGTATAATTTAGTTTTTCATAATCTTAAAGCTGAAAAGAATAAGGCAATCTTACGAAACACTGTGACCTCAACGCATTTATCTCTGCAGTCAATCTAAATTTCGATAGTTTTCCATTTATCGATTACAAATTTTGTACTTCGCGATAATTAGTTCTGCTTCTTTAGCATTACACCTTACGATTTAATGACCATATTAAAAAGTAAGATTTTTTTTTTGTATAGAATGCAATAATATTCATTGATATATTTTGAATACTGCAACGAATCGATTAGTTAATAGGATTGTGATACATGGACATCCTAATTGAAAATAATTTTTTTATTTTCATCAACAATTTTGCAAACAGTGTAATTCCATTCAATTCTGTTACCATTCGGCAGCAGAATACTTTTTTTTTTATAATTAAATTCTTACAATTTTCTATAGACCAGACACAACCAACTAATCTTGGTTAAGATCTCAAAAAGAGATTTTCGTTTTCTTTATTAACGTAAAAAAAAAAACTATTATTAAAGAATACTCAATCTATTCAAACTATATTCTATTTCGATTCAATTACCTTTAATGAAAATTCAAGTACAGATAAAAGTAAAACCGTTACCACTAAATTACTTAAAGTACTTACGTTTTTAATTGAAAGCATAGTATAATAGAGACTACATTTTGTTCTTAAAAAAAAAACATTTTTTTGATTTGAAAGTAGACATAAAAGTTTCAAAAGATTTTCTTTTTTCCTTTTTTATTTTAGAATAAAGCAAATTATTTTTTACTTCTTTCTACTATCATCAAAAATATTATTTCATTTTTGTATTTTTAATTTTAGAAAGAAAATACCATTAAGGCTATATCTTTAAACAATTACAAACGCTTTTATGTTCCTTAAGTGTGCCAAATATGTTTTCCATTCGAAGATTGAATAGCGTTTGTAATACAAATGGCTTCTGTTTTATGGATAACATTAATGGTGAATTACTGTATGATGAGGTGAGTATTAGAGAAATTGGACAATATATAAGAATTTCCGAATAATGTAAATTTGATTTACACTTTTGAAAGTACAATCTTCGATCATCTCCCCCCTGTAAAAATGAAATTCTTTTTATTGCCATATAAAGAGAATATCATTGTTACGAGTTGGATCTGTTCTAGATACAATTTTTGAAAAGAATTAGCTTATGAATGCCTTTGATAATGTATAAGCTGTTATTACGCAATACACAAAAAGAGTAAAATACAGCAAATTCAAAAAATTGTAACTAAAACTAAATTTGTGATATACAATAGGTTTGATAGCTCTCCGCCAACGAGATATCGTAGCTGTGATAAGAGTTGGTTCTAACAAAGATGTTGAGAAATTGGCGAGTATTTTAGAAGTATGAACCGCTTTATGAATGATTTTTGCAGAAGATGTTGTAATGTAGAAATGTTCAGACATAAATGTAACCAGTTTATGAAAATCTTAGACTGATTGCCACTAGGATTTGGTTATGAGGATACGATGATACCACGAACGGATACATTTGGTTTGCGTGAACCTTATAGTGTACCTTATAGTGTACCAAACCTAACCTGCCACAATATAATGAAAGAGTAATTAAAAAGTTCTCCTATATTTTTTCTCTTTAGTTTTGAATCTTCTATATCACCCCGTGCTTAGTAAATACTATCGTGAGCTTAAAATCCTGTCTATTAAGAATTTATGCTTGTACTGCGATTTAGTAAATTATAAATAGTTTATTTTGCGCAAAATTCAATTTATCAACAGAAGTAACTTTGGAATTCATACATGTACACATAGTTAAAAAAGTCATTCGACCAAGAGATTAATTAGTTTTTTCAACTTCTCTTTGGTAAATTTTAAATTTGTTGAAATGATAGAAAAAGTATTTCAAATGTATTTTTAATTTTATTATCCTTTTAGATTCTTAAAATTTGAGTTTCATTAGGAAACACACACACATTTCACTATTTTAGTTTGTACACATTCCTTAATGGTTTTTGCAGTGTTTTGAAAATAAAATAACATTTTTCTGCTAAATTTTGTATTTAGTTTTGTAAAAAATTACAAAAAATCATAGAATTTATTATGCGGTTAATAAAAAAATTTCTTAAGATTTTCTTTTTCTTAAGTATCTAGGTACACAATTTCCATTTTCTTTTGTTTTTGGACACTTTGACATTTTTAAAATCGCACACTTCTTTTCAATTATTTTTGTTTTTTTTTTTTTTTATCCAAATAAATGAAAGTTTTATAAGTCTCTTAAATTTTTTTTTTTTGAAAATTTAATATAAAAAGGATTTACAATGAGGGGACAAGAAAAAATTACAGTTTCATATTTCTAAGGATTTTTTAAGGATATAATAAATGTGTAATATGAAAATTGTTTAAAATGAAAATTTTTACAAGAGTGTAAAGAGAGTGAAAAAAAAAATTTCAAATTGAAAAGTGAAAAAATTCTGTTTCTATTTTGTTTTTTTCTGTTTTTGGAACTTAATATAATCCTTTCACTTGAAGTGAATTAAAATTTTTAATGCGATATTTTAACCCCGCGTGTCATACGTTTATAAATGTATAAATGCAAATAGTTAAAGTATTTTGTTTTTTTTTGTATAATATGATGAAAAAACTAGGTTATGAAGTCTTTGACCTATAAAATATATTAAAGAGATTTGAAGTATTTTCTGCTTTCAAAGTAATTCAGCATTATAAAATCGCATATGAATTTGTAAATTATATGAATATAAAATTAAGAAATGTTACTGAAATTTTAAGAGAATTTACAAACATTTTTAATTTATCTTAAAACCAATTGAAATAACAAAAAATCTGTGTTAAATACAATGAGTTTGCAGTATAAGCTTAAATAATTCAGCTAATTATGTCTGTATTCAGCATATTGTGCAGAAACTGAAAAGTTTAAGAGCGGTTCCAACTATATTGTAAAATAGAAAATCCTATATATTTTAGAAATATGAAAACTTTGTTATAAGTTTATAGCCTGAATTATAGAGTATATTTTTATACCCAATTCACGAAATGAAAACCATTTAAATGTGTAATATGATCTGGTCACCATGTTACACGCTTAATATAGAGAATTTATACTTGGAAAGTACATTTTCTTAAAATATTCTTCACATTTATAGTTATGGCTAAGCAAGATAATTATTTATTTTATTTTTTATAATATTATAATAAATACATTTTTTTTTTAATAATTATTCAAAAAATTGAAAATTTACTTCCTCAATTCAAATAATATGTCGGAATTTTTCTGGAAATTTCAATATTACATTTAAAATTTCCTTTTACATTGGAATTGAAAATAATTGCTATGTAATAACAATAATGATCTACTAAAAATGACCATATTATTATCTATTTTTTTAAAAAAAAGAAGGACAAACTTTTAAAACAGTAAGTAAATAGCAAGGTTTTTCTCTTTATTAATTGTCCATTTCCACATTCAATTCATATACACTCATACATATGTATATTCCATTGCCAAAATTATTAAGAAGAATAAGAAAACTTAAATGTTAATAAAAGAATTCAATTATTTTTAACTACATATAGTTCTTTGTTTTTGAAAGGAAAGAAAATGGGAAATTTTTTTTTTATATTATTTTAAAATAATTAGTTATTTAAAATAAAATAAAAGAGAAAAAATTCGAGAAAATTAAAACAAAAAATTTATTCATGTGCACCGCAAATGTGAATTTGATAATTAAAGGGTAAATCTCTTTGCTGTTGAAATTGTTGAAAATTAGTTTTCATTGTACTTATGTACTCATATGAAGTATGGGAGAGAAATTAAGCAAAAAAAAAAAAAACAAAAGAGAAATTATTTTTTGATTTTTTTTGCACTTCCTATTCAAAGAGAGAAAGAGAATTGTTTTTCAACATTGTTGTAAGATTAAAAGATGAAGGTAAATATTTTTATACATTTGCGATTTAACGAAGCGAAAATATAATTTTTTTTTTAATAATAATTGAACGATTACAAAAATATTGTAATACAGTAAATAATTATATTTTGTTAATTATAAAATAATTATAGATATTTAGATATTAAATTTGTATAATTAGATCTGATTATGATAATAATTAAAATAATAGATGTAATTATGAAAAACATAAAAGAGAACATGATTCTTTGCTGAATTTCGGTAAATTAAATGTAAAATTTTCTAGAATTTTTCAAGGTCGCAAATACACAAATTGAATTTAATAGATCTCAAATTTTTACAATTATCATTTTTTAAAAATTTTATAAGCCCAATCATTAAAATTTCACTTTTTCTATATATTATCATTAAATAAGTTAAAATATGTTCTAACTCCATTAAAATCTAATTTTTGTGGTGGTTTTTTTAAAAGTAAAGTTTATGTGAATAAACTTAGAACAATTTCAGAGCTGAAACACAATACTCGGCTCAATAAATTTCTGCTTTGTATGTGATAATGTGTAAGCGATTTCTTGAAAATTTTAATTTTCGTATGGTAGCCTGTAGATGTGCTCATGGCGATCATTTAAATGATGTAGTTTTTCATCAATAACGAAATAATACGATAATTAAGAAGTTTTTCTTTAAAAAATTCCTGACTGAAATTTTTTACTTCTTTGTTTTCAATTCTGATCCGTATTCTAATTATGTTCAGTTTTGAATTTATTGGAGAACATAAAATAATGTAATAGAATATGGTACTCTAGCTGCATAGTAGAAATTTATTTTAATTCATATGGCCAAAAGAATCTGAATGTTTCACAAAAAAAAAAAAAATTAGGTCCAAACAAAAGAAATGTTTTAAGAACTTTATAATTAGATTAAATTTAGTACTCTTCCACAACATTTCACTCCTCTGTATTTCGCTTCTTTAACTATTTTATAATTTCTCTCTTAATAATGCTAGAATTCTTAATTCTTTAGGACTGCTACAGAGACTGAAAAGAATTAATTTCAAGTATAGTGTATTAATGGTTGGGTATATAAAATATTGAAATTCTAATTTTTAAATCCAATATAATGCTTTAAATATCTGAAGAAGTAATCAGAAGATTATTATAAATTTCATTAAATAATCAATATTTCTATTAATTAATTTGAAAATAATTCTAATCCTTTAAATTCCAGCCTGAAATCGAGCCATTAAACGAGCAGCATTTTAATTATCAATAAGAATATTTGAAGAATTTATTTAAAAATATGAATTTAATATTAAATTTTCTTTAAAAATTTAATAAAAAAATATTAATAGTGTTTACAATTTAAAAATAAAAATATTCCAATAGTGTTTACAATTTTTTTTTATAATATTAAGAATTTAAACGAAAAGAAAAAATGGTTTAAGTTCAATAAACCGTGGAAAGCGTTCAATAATTTTTTCTTGAAAAAGAAAAAAATTTTCTTTTCTTTTGTTTTTAGTGTGAACAATTTAACATTTTTCTATTTTGAAAATTTTTTTCCTTGTGGCAGAAATCAAATCAAAAATATTATATCCTTTTATTTTAAGGATTTTAATAGCGCATAGCGTTAAAAAATTAAAATGTTTATTAAGAAAAATAATCTGTTTTTTTTTGTTTTTGTTTTTCCTTTTTGAAAATGAAAAATAATTTTCAATATTTTTCATATATGAAACGCCTTAGCTTCAAATATACCTTTAAAATGATTATTTTTATTTTTATTTCTTGTTTTGTTTTTATGAAAGACACGTGCGTTTAGTTTCATTTACATTTTATCCTTATAAATAAAGGATATGAGAAAAAAAGATGATATATGACAAAAATGTACGTATGTATATACAAAAAGAAATTTAATAAATTTTAAATCTTTAAAAAAAAAATGAGCACCAAAGCAGTTTTGTATACAGAGATTAAAAAGTGAGGAGCTCTTGGTGTGAGGGGTTATTTCGGGCTGGTATAGTGTGAATCAGAAAGGTTATGAACAACTTAAGGCCACTTCAGTATAATTATTTTTATTTTTTTCTTTATGATAAAATTCTTTTGATTTTTTCGTTTTTGTTTTTCTGTTACATTGGAATTAAATGCAAAAAAAAAAATTTTTTTTCACATTATTTTTTTTTGTTTTTTTTTTTTTGTTTTTTTGCTTATTTTCTTTGAAATTCATACGGCTTGAATAGTTACATTCAAATATGTAAAACGTTATTCGTATTCTTTTTTTTTTAAATTTTACTCTTTACTTTGCCTTTTAGGGAATATTTTTAATTAAAAAATGTTTTTAAAATAAATGAAATGGTTTAATTTAGTTTGTCTGTCAATATAGTTTTTCTTTTTTTCGTATATATGTTCTTTGTTTTCTTTTAATTATTATGTGTATCACAAATACTTGTTAAATGAAGTTAATAATGTCCTTAATTATGATTAGCATTTAAATATATTCAAATTCAGGATGTTGTAGTTTGAGAAATGTTATTTTGGAATATTCTTTTCAAATTTAGATTAAAATCGGCTGAATTTTTAATCATCTTATATGCATTGTTAACTCAGCATTTCCGTATTATGTTTGTATCTACCTATATTGTTTTAAATATTAAAATAAAGAGCAATTCGGAATAAAAGGGCAATATTAAATAAAGGGCGACAATTTGGAATAACAATGAAAATTTCTAGTATTAACACTGTTCACTTAGGTTTAGAATTTAAACTAAAGAGTTTACAAAATTTTTTGAGAGTTATTAAAATTTTAACAATTATAATGTTTTCTAATAAATAAACTTGTGCTTATTATACAAAATGAGTACTTTTACGATATGTTTAAACAAAAGACAAGTTAAGGGAGAAAATTTTAATTGGATTCGAAACAAATGTCTACCGCTTTCTAAGACAACGACCTACATTATTATGTATTGTAAATATTTTTAATTATTTTCGAAAATTATCAAATATTCACAGGATTATTATGATTCTTAGAAATGCAAAAATTATTAGATCTTATACACTGTGCTAACTTTACTCTCTAATAACCCTTGTTTTAAATTTAAATGACTAAATTTTGCAATGAAATCTTTAAAATTGAACATACGCAATTAAGACTTCATATCTTTGAATTTACCTAATTATGACTTTGTCAAATTTTTATTACAAATTTGCAATTTATTGCCATTACAGTAGAATGTCTATATAACGAACATAAATGTAACGAATTTCTTCAATTTTACAAAAAATATTATTGTAGCGCCAGTAAATTTAAAATTGAATTTAAATTTCATATTTAGCAAAATTTTGTGTTTTACATACAAAATATTTGTATTTACGTGGTTAGTTATATGGAAATTTTACTGTATTTTTATAAAAATATAATCCCAAAAACATGCAATTTTTTCGCAAATCCTAAAAATATACAATTTTATTTATTCAGTTTGTACGCATCTAGCTATGTAGTTATTTGTATATGTAAATAAAATTTTACCCTAAAAGTATGCAATTTTATTTTTAAAAACTGAAAAATATGCAATTTAAGGTAACATTAATTGAAATAGAGAAATGATAGAAAAAATGTCCTTTTCTTAAATTTCTATTTATTTTTCAACTTTGTTTTTAATTTTTTTTTGTGATAAAATTAAAAAAAAATATACTAAAAGAGAAAATATTTTTCATATCAAAGAGTTTTCATGTGTACTTTATGAATTGCAATGTAATGTATTCAACAAAAAAAGAAAAATTTTTTTTTTCAGTTTTTTTTTTTAATTATTTTTTCTTCTTATTTTTCTTTAATATTTTACTTACTAGCAGAAAAAGGAAAAACGAAAGGAAAATCTTTAGGAAAAGAAAAGAAAAATATACTTTTTTTTTTCTTTTCCTTTTTAGTACGTAAGAGACGGACGGCCTTTCTTAAAAATGTCAATTTATGCTTATTTTTTATCTTTTTGTTTTGATTTTAACCTTTGTATGTCAACACTTTATAAAAATTCAAAGTCATAGGCATACGATATTTTTATACTTACATAACATATGGGGAGTAAAATTTTTAGTAAATCTTAAATTTATGTCTGTAAGTCAAAGTATCTAGTATAGTACAATATAATTACAAATTTTACTCTCTTTTTTCTTGTACTTCTCTTTATTCATTATAATTTGAAAACAATTAGTCACCCATTCATTTTACTTTTTAACTTTTGACTTTGTGCATAGCTATAAATTTTATTTCATTCATATATATTGTTGGTATTGTAAATAGTTAGTGTCTTGGAAATTTTTATGAATAAAACGGTGAAATTCTTTTGAGGAATGAATAATTTTTGTTTTGCTTACAATTCTACAATAAATTTATATTATTGATTAAATGTAGGTATATTTTGTAAATTAAGGCGTGAATATAAAAAGTTACGCCTTAAATATAATGTTAAGGAATTAAGTTTTGATTTTAGTATGATATAGAAGACTTCAAGATGAATAGGTATAAGATTTTTTTGATATACTATGATTACTTAAAATTACAATCAAAAATTGACATATGCTTATTTCAGTTCTAATAAAGTTGTGATTTAGAGGTCAAAATCGTGTTTTTAGAGGTTATTGGCGCAGAAATAATTTTCATTAATGAAAAAGGTCATAAAAAATGAGTAGTCATAAATGTTTTGGATATTTTGGTATAATTTGTTGGTATCCAATTCAATATGTATTTTACAGTATTTGACGGCATTTGTACTTAAATCTTTTTAAAATCAATTAAATATGCTTTTCCTGTTGGCTTTTTCCTGATAATTTCTTTTCTCTCACTCTACTTGAAATAAATTTCAAAGCTGAAAACAATATTTGAATTAAGTTAGATTTAATATTAATAAACGAAAGCAGTTTTCTTTTTTATATTAAACATACCATTAAAAATGAAACAATTTTCAATAAGTGCTTCAATAAGATTCACTATAAAAATTAATAAATAATTGGTGTTGATTAATTTAAATAAACACGATAAATTTTTTAGGTGTTAAAGACGAAAAAATCTTATAACAGTTTACATACCAAATTCAAATTCTCTGAGATCTGATGGAGTTCAAAGTTTAGGTTAGCATTTAAAAAAATTTCTTTTGCATTCATCTTAAAATTATACCCACAGTAAAAAATTACGTGATTTCTGTTCGAAACTCTCTCAAAAAATTATTTTCTTCCACTTAATTTTAATAAATTTGACAGTAAACATGACGTGGGACATCTAGAGTAATTTATATTACTTGCTGTGAGATTTAATGCGATGTTAAATATTCTTTAAAAATATGGCATTTATCAGACTTAGATTAAATATTAAAATATTAAAATATGTTATTAATTCTTTATAAATCTACTACAATTAATTAATTAATTTCTTAACTATTCCTTTGATATTATTGGTAATTTTCAGACCTATATTTGATTTGACACCAAAAATCTTTAAAATTATCTGAAGATGAAGTGCCATTTCCCATCTCACGGTTCCAATTACTCAAATTGCACAGCTCGCAACGCAATTTAAAATATTTTATATGTTTAAATTTTAAAATAAGGGACACTTTGTATTCAAAAAAAAAATGTTATAAAAATTTTTGAGCAAAAATTTTAATTTTTGACTAAAAGATTAAAATAAAAATAAACAAACAAACAAAAATAGCAGAATTATGCAAACATAACTCAATAAATTTATTTTTTTTTTCATAAATACATAAAAAGTATTTGCAAATATACAAAGAAAACAAAAAAGAAAAAAAAAATTTTGGAAAACCTTTTATTTTTTTTGTTAAAAACTTGAAAAAAAAAATCATTTCATTCCGTGTATGCATAAAGGATATTCACATAAATATAGAGGCAGGGCTATATATAGCTCTATATAGAGTATACCCGTATATAATATATTCCTATATAAAAACATACTTTATATAAAATTACACTAATGTAAAAAAAAAAATATTTCAAACAATTAATACTGTAGAAGCAATTGACATTATATATTGCGAGGTACATAACATTAATTTTGTTGATTTAGTCAAGGTAAAAGGTTGATTTTTAGTTTAATAAAGAACATATAATACATACAAACATAATTATTTTTAGTGTGGGTAGCTATTATATGTAGACTATATTGGAAAATATTATACTTAAAATTTACTGCAACATCAAATATTTTACTTGTATATTTTTTTATAAAAATTATAATATTTGTTTGTTTATTTGATTGTATAGCGTAATATTTTAAAGTGTACGGTATAATGCCTTTTGATATGAATTAAATATTTGTAGTGGAGGAATAGTCAGGGAATCAAAGGAAAGCAAAAAAAAGGATTGAACAGAAAAAAAAATCACTTTGTGATCGTTTTTAAAATTTAATTTTTGTTTTTATATATTATATTTTTATATATACAATAATTATTATTATATTGCGATATATACACAAAAATAATGGAATTTAATATTAGTTAAATGGGTGTTGGATAAGAATTTCATAAATGTTAGTTTGATATTCTCTCAAATTGAAATCGATTTGTCAACGCCTTCTTTGAGAAAATAAAATTATATTTTTTAATTATAATTATTATTCACACCTTTTCTATGTATATATACCTATTTTATTTTAAATTACGGTCAAATAAAAAATATAAAGGGTATTTGTAGATAAATAAATTTAATTTAAAATGTGTTTTATCACAAAAATTTTAAGTTTACTATTTGAGTTATAGTGGAAACTTTTATACAAAGAAATGAAGTCCTTTTAGAAGTGTATTTTTTTTTTTACATTTAATTAAAATTTTCTATTAATATTCAAATATTATATACATTTATTGCTGAAGAATCAGATATATATTCGAAATTTTATCAAAAACTTGCTTACTGTTAAGTGATATTGGGCACTTTGGTACATTTACCCTTTGCAAATTGCTAGATTCTTCATTCATTGTGGAAAATAATTAATTGTAATTAATATATGAATCAAATTTTGTGATGTTATACTCAATAAAATTTTTCTTAAACCTATTATTTTCTTTGAGAATAAATATGCAATTATAAACTTTTAAAATAATTGTTTTTTAATTTTTTTCTTTCAAATAATAATAATGTGATAATAAAATTATTTTTCTCTTTTACAAAGAAAATCATTTTCTCTCATATAACTTAATAGTTTACAATATAAAATATTATCATGCTTTATTCATTTTCTATACAATACATTACGCCGTAAAGTATGCAATTTTTTGCAAATTTTTTAAAATTTTTATATTTTTCTCGTAAAACGTTTTTGAGATACTAGCTAGCTATAATTATAACCAATATCATTAATAATGCCTTTTCAATGAAATTATACTAATAATATAGATATATATCTCTTTGCGCTCAAGTATCTTTTAAAAAATATTCATATTTTCCAGTCTCCTTTCAGAATTTAATACAAAAAAAAAATTCAATTTCCGATGTGTACGAAATTAAGTAGCCATATTCCATATTAATATAAAATGAACAACAAGACAAATGGTTGATAATTTCAAGTATAATAGACAATTTTTTTTTTTTTGTAATTTTAAAAGTAAAATTTCAATAGCATATTACCAAGTTTTTATGATACTTAATGAACGTCATAATTTAACAATACCGTGATTTGTAATTTAATTTCTTTCATTTTATTTTCTTCTGTTTTTTACATTTTGTTTTATATTTTTTGATTTTCAACTGTATAGTTTTACTTACAAAAAACCAGTGGAAAAAAAAAGCAAAATAATAAAAAATAAATATAGGTCATAGAATCGCGAACATAATGAACACACCTTTTTTAATCATATATATAATTATATACGTAAATATGTATTATAGACATAAATACATTATATGTATATGGTCCGGTCGATAATAATGACAACAACATTTTGCAAATAAAAATAATATGAAAAACAATATAAGAATAAAAAAATCGACACAGATATGAAATAAATATAAAAAAAAAAGGATCATAATAATTATCCTTAATATTTGAGTATACTATGTATATGTATGTACGGTGTAGTTGAGTATATTACATATTATATATAAATGTGAACATATGTTATATATATTACAGTATTACATGTTACGTTAGTGGCAATAATATAATTTTTTAAGAGTATTTATGTAATGTTATTAAAATATACAGCCATTTATTTGAATACATAACATGTATATAAGAGTGTAATTGCTTTCTGCTTTTTATTTCAGATTTAATTTGTTTTCTCTTTAAAAATAAAAAAATATGAAAAAAGGTTAAGAATTAAAAATGATTGAAAAATTATAAAATAATTTAAATTTTTTGATTTTAAATAATTTGACATTAATTTTTTACTTTCGTTGTGAAAATAAGAAAGGATTTATAGGTAACATTCAATATTCATTCTATAATCAATATCTCAAACAAAGGGCTGTCTTATTTCAATTTTTAATTCGTATTTAATAGTGATTGTAAATAATATTAGTACTCTTATTAAGACAGATTTTTTTTATATACGATAATTTACATAAAATGCATTACACATATTGTTACGATTTTTTTACAAACAGTATTCCAGATAGACACATTTTCATATTTCAATAATTTCTTCATAAAAATGGGTGCCCAGACAGATTTTCGTATTTACACGATTTTTCACATAAAGAGCGCTCTCGACTGACATAATTTCATATTTCGACGATAATGATTTTTCAATATAAATTGCATTTCAGACAGACACACTTTCATATTTCCACGATACGATTCTTCATATAAATTCCGTTGTAATTTTAAAAATTTCTACGATTTTTCATATTAAATATTTTTTAATTATATCTATACATATTTGAAAATTTTATTTATTCTTAAAATAATACAATGTATACTTGCTAGAATAATCGTGTTTTTACCCCATAATAATCATTCTAATATATTATTTTTAACAATTTTAAATTAAAAATATATTGAGTTCAAAAAATCAAGTTCTTTCAACTTCAACTATACTTACATCCTTTTATATAGTATTTTTAAAATAAAAAAGGATTCATAATTACACATTTTGATTTATTTTAATTAATAATTCATAAAATTCATTTATTATTAAATTGTTAATTATACATTGAATATTTTCAAGCCATCTCTTATATCCTTTGTTTTCCTTTTTTTTAATTTTTCTATGCAAAATATACACATATAAGCGCAAAATATATATTTTATAAAAATCAATTCATATATTTGGTACACCTTCAATAAAGTGGAATTCAAAAATGTATTTTTTTAATAAAAATTTTGGGTTAGAAATATTTTTGGTAAAAACCATTACACCACGAGTAAAAACCATATTTTAATTGGGTACATGAGTAAAAGAAAAAAAAAATATATTTGTTTACTTTTTATAAATTTTTTGTTTATATTGTGTTATAAAAATTTGTACACAGAATTTTTAGGTTTTTAAACTCATATATCAGTTTATAAGGTAATAAGGATACTCGTATACATAAAAAATACTCTTGAATAGGAAATTTTTTTTAGCCTTTATAGAATATATTTGAAATTTTTTTTAATATGTGATGTATACTGATAAAATTATTTTTGTTAACCAACAACAAATCAGAATATTTTATACATTGTTATAAATTTTTTATAATAGAGAATATTGCATGTCTCGTATACGTAGGTGGTTTATTTATTTTTTAACATTCTATTTTTTTCCCCTATTTTATAACTAGTATTTAAAATATGTCTATATATATTATGTAGGGAAACATTTTTTTTAACAAGTATTCTCCCTTACAATATTGTAACCATTTTTTTGTTTTATAAAAAACATTTCATACCAAAAATATAATTTTGTTGAAAATAATGGAAGGACGCAATTATAGAAAATATTTAGAAAATTTTATTTTATTTTTATATTACTATAAATTACGGTAAATAAAGAAGGTTAGAAATTTTGTTAATAAAAATAATAGTAAATTGTATGCATAATATAACAAGTATAATAATATGGACGTATAAAATAAATTGTAATTTTATTTTGTATATATGAGTATTAAATGAATTGTTTAGCTTAAATATTGCAATTTAAAAGCCACGAAATCGATATTATTTGTTTTATTATATACAATTAAATTTTTTTATTTAAATTCACTATAACGCATTGTAAATTGTTGGTAAAAATTATTCAAATTGTATTGGATTTTAAATCAAAACCAGTTAAATAATAGTGAAATATTATTACTCGTATAAGGTATATTTAAGTATAGGTGTCTCTTGTTCAAAACTTGAAACATTTGGTTTAAAACTAAATTTATAAGTTTGAAGTTTTATAATATTTGATAACAAGTCTACTGTTCTCTAGTTTAAATATGGATGTATAGAACAAGAATTTTTTTAAGGAATTAATTTGAATTTAATTTAAATGGTATTGCTAAGGTAAGTTTTGGTCTACGCCTAAATCAGAATTATTTTAGCTCTATTAAAGTCACAACTCGATTTTGTTTGAATTAAATTGAGATTAAATCTTTAAAAGGTTTTTTTTTTGGGGAAAATTTCAACGCTCTATAGATTTTGACTTATATATAGGTTTAAAAATTTTGGCTCAATAAACATTTTTGAGAGGCTCAATAAATTCGTTAAAATTTGGTGACTTTTCGAATAAATTGAATGAAATGAAAAAAAAATTTATTGAATATTAAAATATAAAAAATTCAAATATCACTAAGTATTTCAGATTTATTATATTGTAAATTTGTATATTATTATAGTATATCAGCTCAAAGTTTTCCTGATGAGCTCGAGAAACATATGAGGCTCAAAAAACTCACAACCCTGTGGGTTTTTTGAGCCTCAATGTAAAATTCCTTTTTATACGCCTTCTTTCATAAGCAAGACCATCACAATATTCCAGAATACGTATATTGGGGTTCCCTAATGAGCTGCCGTCATTTCGGTGAGAATTCTTACTTAATTAATCCTATAATCTGTTTAAGCCTCAAAAGATTTCTTCGATATCCCCACCGCCTTCTCCTCCAATTCTTTTCTTAGAAATTCATTAACAAAATACAGAAATAACCAATTGAAGAGAATGAAGAGCATTGCTTTCTGAGTAATTAACTCTGAATCACTCAATAATACATAGATCGTAATCTTTCCTATGAAATCAAATATATATTTTTTTTTTTAAATTAGCTATTCATTTAACCTTTTAATAATATATAAAATAAATATTTAATATAAACAAAAAACCCTATAGCTATTATACTCTTAAAGCAAAAATTTTAGTTGAATAAAAAGTATAGAAAGAATACGCGTATACATACAAACCTATACATACAAAATTATAAAGGTTTAAATTTTCTAAATAACTATTTTTAATTACATTATAACTATTATTATATTATATAATATATCATCTGACTTTAGGGAAATTATAATACACACATACATACATACATATACATACTTTGTCTACAATAATAATTAACGTTTATGTTAATTATTATTAGGCTATAATAGAAATGTAAACTTGAGAGAGAGAGAAAAAGAGAAGGAGAGAATGAAATCTTCTTTAATTAAATGAAAGAAAAATATTTTTAGAGTAAAAATTACATAGATAATTAAAATATTATATTTGTTTTATTCCCAAATATATACTTTATTTTTATTTCAATTTAAAAATAAAAAAATAAAATAACAAACAAAACAACTTTTACAAATTAGTTATTAAAAATACTGAATAATTAATTTGTATTTTTATTTTTAATTAAAAGAGCGTAAATGAAATTTTGCTGATTCATTTTTATTTGTATAATAGTTATAGTAAATTAAATCGCGTAATAATGTTGTTGTAATTCTATATTATAGAAAGGATAACAAAGATAAAAGTATTTTACAATTAAATTTTAAAAGTGAAAAAGATTATTTAGAATAAACAAATTTAAGTTTAATATGGCGTGCACAGTAATCAGTAAAATGACGTTTGTATAACAGATTGTATAACAGATATTTTGTAATTCAATACTTATCACAATAGTATATTAATTATACAATGGTATATTAATTATATATTGTATTATGGTATAATAAAATATTCTCATAAATTGTATAACAGATTATAACAGATGTATAGACGGGCTAAATTATAATAATATATTAATTATACAATAGTATATTAGTTAGATACTATATGTTGTCAAGCAATATTCTATTAAAACTGTATAACAGATTATATCAGATATGGATAGACGGCTTAGATATAATATTGTGGAAATTAGGTATGTTGGATTTAAGTTTCTTTCGTATTTACACAATAGTAGCGCCACTTTAAGATGACTTTAATACACTAGTAGGTTGAAGAACTAGTAGTACCAAATATACTACATGAAAATAATTTACTGTAATATAACAAAATTATTAGTTTTTTATATAAGAGGCTTAAGTTTTCTTTAAATTAATTCTTAAATTTATTCAAATCAATAAGAAATGAACTGATATTTTTGAATTTAGTTCAAAGGAATTTATAATCTGAGTGTTGAATTCATTTCTTAAATAACGAACATTTGAAAATTGGAGCATAAATGATTAGATCTTTGGAAATATTTTAATTTTAGTGATAATTTGATTTTTAAACAAACATGGCAAACGGGGATATACTAAAAATAGCATTCTTGAAATATTTCACCCGGTATACAATAAATATTTTATGAATTCCTTTATGCTTTAAGGCTTACTTAGTTCTTTAACACAATAATTATCCTTTTCTTTTACATAATATTTGGATAATAACATCTGACTGTATGTGACTAACCTGTTTACTAATTTTTGTTTTTGTTTGTTTAGCAATTTAAAATCCATTACGAATTTGAGGGTGAAACTATTTTATCCCCTAATATTTTTAAATTTATTTTCTTCCACTTATATTTGAATTACCATAGAATTCCTTTTTCATTTATAAAATCATACGAGTATGCACATACCAACATGTACATATATCATATTGTAAATATTATAGTTTTGGGAGAAAAATTTAAAATTAGCTTTTATTTTGTATTTTTTTTTGATATTTTTAAATAAAAAAAGAAGAAACGGAAAATAATTTTTTTTCTGCTGAATGGTGCGAAATAAACATAATTAAAGTTATATAAAAATATTTAATTGGAATTTTTTTTTAGCTACGTTTTATAATTAGAAATAATTAGTAAACAATTCATTTTATTTTTCAAAATATTAATAGAAATTTTTTTGTCCCCTTTGAAAATGTCGGTATAAGTGTTCATCCTATAAGTATGCATGATTTATTATGGACTTTTAGAATAATTTTTATATAATTGTATATGAAAATTGTTTGTTTTTTCAAATTTTTTGGAAAAAGGATAGTTCAATCCTACACTATACGAGATTCTTTGGGTAATACAAGGGTTTTGCTATAGTAGAATATTTGAATGAAGAAGAGTTAATTGGAAGCAAAACATTTATTGTTGATATACTATTGAAAAATGAATAGCAAATGCTCGTATAAATGAATAAATTTTATTTATCATTATACATGACGTATTAAATAACTATTTACTTATCTATTGGAAAAATGAATAAGCCAATAGAATTTTCAATTTTAAATTTCTTTAGCTGCCGTTGTATTTTTAACCTGTAGTCTTAGCAGAAAATATATTGCGGAGTATTAGAGTATAAGCCATATGAATGTTATATGATTTGTACATGAATGCATTGTAGCATTTTAAATCGAAATTTCTTGGGATCTTTACAGTATGAACGTATAACTTCTTGTAAATATTTCAAAAATTCCTTAAGAAACCTTTTTAGTGCACATACTGGATTTGTTTCTAGTGCTTTGGAACAATTTTAAATTTAGTAAAATGATTGATGCCAAAAATTTCAGAGCACGCTTTAATATTTTGAAATATTTTCATTGTGTTCTTAAAAATTTAAGTCGTACGCTGTTATAGTTATAAATTTCAAATAGTTCTCAATATTTAACACATTTTTTAATCAATGAATAAATTTTATTTAACCTTAAAATTAATGAAATTATTTTTGTTCCTTGAAACTGAAAACAGATCCAGTTGAGATTTTTTTTAATATTCTAATGTTACCAATAATTTAAAATAAAAGAAATGAAATTTTCTTTAATTTTATAATCCTTATTTTCAAAAAAAAATTTAAAGGAAAATTTCTTTTATATAATTATTTTAACAAACAACAGTTTTAAAATTGGAAATTTAATAATATGCCATATCGCAAGATTTCCAGCCTTGAACCTCTTTTCATATTCAATGTGTTTTGGAATTAAAAAAACAAATTTTCAAAACTGATAAATGAAATTTCTGTAATATGAATATTTCGAAACTATAAACAGGCTTTAATATTTTTTTTTATATTTTCAAAAAGAAATGATAACAAAAAACAAAACGCAGAAAACTCATTTCAATAAATACACGTATTTGCGAACCTGAATATTCCTCTTTTACATATTTCTGATTATTTACACTTATTTATGAAAATTAATTTTTTTTTGTTATACTTTCTTTTATTATTGCTTACGGTTGCAGTGATCCGAAAAAAAAAACTATTGAATTTGTTGTTAAGATTTAGATACAAATAAGCATTTAGATATCAAGTTGTTTTAGTTGCCAAATAAAACTTTAAAATCTCAAAACTAGATCTGTGATCATGGTACCCATATTGATGCCTGTGTTATGGGCTTCTATACTAGCAAATCAAAAACCAGCATTGGTGTTTGTGTAATAGTTTATGATGACTATATTAATAACATAAAGATCCTAAGGTAGAAACCGGCTAAATACAACAATTTAACATGAATAAGTGCCTAAATGTTGAGGTATTGAAAGAAAAGAGAAGGTAGATGGTGTTGTATGCCTAAAAGTTATGAGTATTGGCTTCTTCTCAAATGGGTTCGGTGCTGAGTCAGTAGAAGAATAAATTCAAACAATACATGTGAAGTGGCGCGTTAAGGCTTTAAAAATTAGGTCAAAATGAGTGGTGGAATTAATGTTTTAACGAACTTCTTACATCTTTAGAATCATGAATTACAAAGTCTTTTTTGATTAGTGTTTTTTTGCAGGAAGCAGTAGCGGATGGTGAATTTATAGGGAGAGTACAAAGCCGAACTTTATTATAGAATTTCGGTAAGTAATGACTTTTGGAATACATTTAAGTTTTCGAAATTTAATGATAAAATTCGGAACAAAGTAGTACTCTTTAAGTTCAAGATATAAATGAAAGAAATTTCAAACGATTACAGGTGAAGAACACCGAAAACTTTCTGTTCCTTTATTTTTTCCCATAGGGAATAGAAATTAATTTATTAGGTGATTTTGATTACTCAATTTTCTAAATTTCCATAAAATATATTAATTATACTCGTAGCAGCGAGGTACATATTTTACTCAATTGAAACACTGGAAATTCATTCTTAAAATTATTCTTAAAAATCAAGAATATCTTTCGTTATTTAACAAAATTATAAGTTATATGATTATAATCACGAGTCTGTATACTTGTGAATACATATAAGAAAAGGCAAGGAAACAGAAATTAAGGAAAACCAAGAATAAGACAAAAAAAAATAATAATATGTTTAAAAGGGAAAAGAAAATCATAAAGATTTGTACAAACAACATCGCGTAACATATGTAAAAGAAATAATTTTTTTTTTTGTTAAAACATATTGGCACACACACGTACATACATCACAATATAATTCGGTATGTAGATGTAAAAATCTATAAAAAGGAAGCTGGAGCCGGGGGGAGAACGGAATAAATGAATAAAAATGAACAAAAAAAAAATTATTGTGAATCATAACTGACGTTGTAATGACGGTAGTATTAGTAGTAGCAGTAGTAGCAGCGAGCTTTAGCGAAAAAAGAAAAGAGGAAAAAATAATTTTAAGTAAAAAAAAGAAGAATGAGAAAGAGAAAATATAAAAAAAGAAAAAAAAAATCGTATAATCAAAAAATCGATTTGGCCTTGAAATTAAAAGCTATTCTCAGTTGGTTTATAACACGCAAATCTAAGTCTCGAGCTCATATAAAAACTTTATTATAACGGTACATTTTTCAGTATAAAATTTTTTCTTTCCTTTTTACAAATTTATGTTTTGTTTTGCCTTTTCTTTTCTTTTCTTTCGCTGTGTCTCTTTTTTTTTTTACGATTTGTTGTAATATTGGAATTGAATATTGTTTTTTGTTTTCTTTCTTGTGTCTTTTTTTTTTGTAAGGATTCCACGTGCTTTTTAAAAGGACTTTTTATATATTTATAATTTTATTTTGTTCTTTTTTTTTTCTTTTTCTTTTATTTCACTCAATAATGTGTTTACGTACAAATAGATATTTGTATATTATGCTTACAATATGGTTATATATTACATATATGTGTTTAAATTTAAGAATATCATTATACATATACATTGAAAAATTAAAATTTCAATAGTAAGAGAAAGAGAAATAACTGATTCAGACTCAGGATTCTTTGTTTTTTTCTCTCCTCCCTTTGTTTTTTATGAATAAATTAATTGAATTGAAAATATATATAAGAAAAAGTGAAGATGAAGAACTCATAAAAATACAAAATAAGAAACCTAAATAAGGAAAAGAGAGAGAGAGAGAGTGCAGGGCGGAGAGAGAGCGGAGAGTAAAAATAATTTAGAAAATTAAATAAGGAAACGGTAAAGATTACCACATTAAATAAACAGAACAAGGGGAATAAATTACAAAATAATTATAAATTTATTAAATTGAAGTGTGAATGATGTTAAAAGATTTGCCATAATAAAACAAGCACCTATACGATATTTTTAAATTTGATTAAAGTGTTAAGACTTTTAAATTATTTGCTTAGGATTTTGATTTCGGCCGTATCATATTATTAAATAACGGGAATATTATTACTGTACCTTTTGGATTGAAATTTCTTTTATGAAAAGAAAAACTCATTTACCAATATTTAACTTTCATCATTTTCAAATTCTACAAATTTGCATTCCCACAAAATTTTGGTTTAAACGGAATATGCAAATCCGGCAAAATTGCATTCACATGCAGACTATTGTAACGTTACACTTTTGTTTTTCCAAATTTTATTTTTGACCTTTGAACGAGGGCAAATTTTTTTAGAATATTATAAAAAAATTTGAATAAAAAATTGTACTGAATTATCAGTTATAACACAAAATAAATAATTTAATAAATATTAATTTTATTTTGGCAATAATACCATTTTAGTATTATACCTTTTAAATTATTTTATATAAAATTAGGATAATTATTTTTGAATATTTTACTATTTAATATTAATTTTATAAATATATTCATTAAATATAAATTTATATACTGACCTAAAACATTTAAATTTTAGTTTTAGATGATGTAATGTTAGTTATTTGAAGGCAATGGATACCTGAATTTCCAAATACATAGTTAATTTTTCATGACTGAATAAGGTCGGAAAAATATTTTGATTTATACATGTATAGCAGCACATAAAAGGTATTTTGAATTTTTGGGTTTACGATTTTTGTCAAAATAATTTTACGCAAAATAATGATTTATGAATTAATTATTTTGAGTTTAATTGTAAATTTAATATTATTTACCTTGGTTTTTTTTATCCCTCTCATTAGGCTCATATAGGCACATTTGTACGTCTATTATGACATTAAAAAGTGTGAAAAACTCAGATAGGTGTAAGAGTTGTATAAATGAACTTGTCAGTTTTACGCAAGGAAATTGTGATATATAAAGGTATATAAGAGGACAACAATTTTTTTATAAATTTTCCAATATGAAAATGTATAACATTAAATTCAAATTTATTTTTCGAATACATTTATTTATTAAATTATCAGATTTTATATAATAGAAATCTGTGAGACCAATATTTTGGGAGATACTTGAAATAATCTTTCAATAGACTTTAAACAAGAAGAAATATAGCAATTTCGAGTATTTTTCATAATCACTAGAAAATTATAGAATCTAGCAATGTAATGATAAAAATCTATGGGGCCAGTACTTCTGAAAAATATTTAAAAAAAATTTTTTCAAAAACTTTTACTATTATAAGCACAAGACACAGGAACATAAAGTTGATTTTTATCCAAACTTTCAGAATAAAATTTCAAATAATTATGTGTAGATATAGAAAAGGTAGACAAACAAAATGATAAAATATCATCATAGTTAATTAGCCTGATATACCTACATTTTTTTTTTTTAAACTTTATTGAAGTTTTCATTACATCAACTTTATTTATTTATATATTATTTTCTTTTCAATATAAAGTTCATTGAAAATTTTGAAGAATAGATTTTTTATTATGCTTACACATTATTCTGAATAAATTTCCTTGAAATTTGAAAAAGGATTCATTTCCATACTACGAATGAGATTTTTTTTTTTATAATTTCAAGAGTAGATTTTGTAATAATTATTTTTAGATTTAAACTTTTGAATAGATTTCAATTACACACAATATATGCATATACATATATAATTAGAATTAGAATTTGTTCTATATATACATAATTATAGAAGGATTTGTTACATAATTACATTTTCTTTTTTTTTATTGTATAATGAAAAAGTTTGTTTGTTTTTTTTTTTAAACTTTTCTATGTAAAAATACAAAAATTTTCAACTTTGAATTTTTATTTTAATTAAAAATCTTATATATAATTAAATAACCTCTATAATTTTTACGTTAATTAGTCGACTCTATATAAATAATATCTAAATAAGAATTATATAATAGAATTATTATATTTGTAAAAAATTCATGATTCAAATTATTAAAATCAATATTGCGTATTATTAGATAAATATGAAATCTGTATATATGTGTACATACATACATATTATATATGTATATAACACATGAAAAGAATTTTTATTTGATAACCTCTTCCTTTTAGTTCCCAAAAAAAAAAAATTATCAAAACATTAATAAATATTTATTTTCAAAAGAGGACATGATTATGTTAATTGAAAAATGTATGTACATATATGAAATGATTGATGAAAACCAAATAAATTCTATGCGATATTATGGAACACACTGATATACACATATTTATAAATAAAGAACAGCGTACACATATATATACCAAAAATACACACCACATACATGTCAAATGCATTTTTGTTAATTTCTCCATAAAATTTTCAATCATACTTTCAATTGTGTCATAGCTATATCTATATTTAAATTGGAAAATTTATAAGGCAAACGTTTTGGAAAATATTTTTATTGTTTTTAATCAAAGAAATGCTCTAATTTTTCGAATATTTCTTTTAAAGGATATACCACAAAACTGATTATTTCAGTGCACATACAAATTGTGTATACATATATATATATAGAAAATTTTAATAAATGCACATCTAGTTAGACATTGATGTAATTTTCACAATTTCTATAGAGTATATTGCATATTTTACGGCTATGTATACAAATAAGTCTTACAAGTGGTATATAATAAGCTGAATAATTGTACGCCATGTATATAAAGGCAAAACTGATTTCCAATACTTGATCAAAAATTTTAAATTTTTGATTTTAAAATTCACATACAAGTATAAATACATATAAACTATGTAGGTCAAGAGAGGAAGGAAATAAAGCATAGATTTTAATAGTTTAATATAAAAATTTTTAAATGAAATTAATAAGAAAATTGCAATATTAAAAAACTAATAGAATTAAAAATTAAATTTTTGATTTGCAATGAAATTAATTGAAAATTTTTATTTTTTTAATAATTAGAAAATATAATTATAAAAATCTTCTTAATGTATTATTTTTCATTTTAAATTTTAAGATTCTAATAGGCTAGATTTTGTGCATTTGATTGCCAAATTTGGAATTGAGAGTATTTATTTCCAAAAGGTCGCTATGAAGTCGAGGCTATTTTCAACAATTAATATAATTTTTTAGAATTAAAGAGGCATTGATTTTTGAAAATAATTTTAAATTTCTAAATAAATTAATTGAAATTTTTATAAAATTATTTTGTTATTTTAGTTAAAAGGCATATTTGATTAGTGGTTTACAAAAAAAAAAAAAAACAATATAACAAAATATATGAAAATTAATTCGTAGATATTTTTTAATAAAAATAAATAAATACGAATTCATTAAGCTAATTATTGAAAATATTTAAAATAAATATTGAATTTTATAAAATAGAAAATTAAAATTAAGTTCTACATTGTACATCCACATGTATTTTAGGGACAGCCAATTAATTTAATTGTGTATTAATTTAATTATATTTTTTTATAGAATTGCGTTTATCCATACGTGAATGGTTTATAAAAATTTGTTATACAAAATGATAGTGCAAAATAATATAGAATTTCTTCAATTGAATGTTTATTATACAGAACGAATTAAATATCAGGAATGAAGTATCATCATCAGGTAATTGAAATTCTTTAGTCAATTATACAAGTTATCCCAGTTTCAAATAAAATATTCAAGAAGTTTCAAATAATTTTTTACTATGATATTTATTTTGTTTTATCATATTGATTATTCTATATGACAGAATAAAATTACTTATTTTGATAAAAATTGCTATCATATGGTCTTCAATTGGAGATTTCTGGGCTTAAAAAATTCCGAAATTATTGTTCTCATGAAAAAGGCATGACATAACGTTTACGGTATAAAAGAATAAGAAAATTTAATAGATTTTAAATGGGTATAAATATTTTTAAATTTTAAGAAATAATTTAAGTATAAAGCTACTCTTAAAAAAATTAGCAATAATTTAAATTACCAATTCGAGAATAATTTAATTGTGAATATATTTTTAAGTAACAACATTGTAAAGTAGCGTAAAATGAACTTAATTTTTTTAAATTCGAGGTAACACAGTCAAATAATTGTGACATTTTTCCTATACGATTATATTAATAATAATTAGAAACGTTGCATAAGTAATTTATATTATGGCCTATTTCTAGTTTAACAATGAAAATACTGAGAATTAATATTTTTTTAATCTCAATTTTAAACATGAATTTTCAATATTTTCATTATAAACCAAAATCAAAGTGTTATTATTTAAACACATTTATAGGATTCTAGAACAATTTCCCGTAAAGTGTATAAGAAATAATTTAAAAACTGTGAGATTTTAAATAAAATTTTCTATATTGAAATATTCTCTTTCATGTCATTTTGAATTTTGTGAATAATTTTAGGGTATTGGGAATTTATTGTGTGAAAAAAATTTAATTTGAAATTATTGGATTATACAAAGCATCCAATTATATATTAAGACTATTAAGAATTTATTTACTAATACCAGTTGTCTTTAAATAACTGTTTGCAATAAAAAGTACAATAGAGAGTTGTGGTCATTGATATCAAAAGAATTTTCAAAAACACAAAATGACTCCATTCCTTTTAAATATTGACTAGTATATGCATATTATGTTATCCCCATTTGATCTCACGACAACTGTATAATTTCATCCATTATTAAGTCAACTACATATTGATGATTTAAAATACTTAACACTATTTGGGGTATAAAATATCGTGCCAATTAAAAACAAACAAGACAAAAAAAAAAAATTTTAAATTTTTTTGAAAATAAATTCTTGATTTTTATCCTTGATATTTTTTTTTCGGCTTGTATTGGTGTTAAAAAATTGATTTTTTTAAAAAAAAAAATGGAATAAAACGAAATTGAAGATAATAATAATAATTTTTATTTTTTGCTGGTTTTTTAATTTACCAAATTAAAATATTTTTATTGAAAAAAAAACAGGAAGCTGAAAAGAAAAATTTATAAAATAAAAAGGAAACGATTCATTAAATTTAAATACCACATTTTGTTTTGTTTCTGTTTTTTTTTGTTTGTTCCAAATATTTAATTAATTTTGAATAAATAGAATTATAAAATGCAATATTATCAACACTGAAAATATGTGTATAAATACACTTTTATGTACATTTTTGTGGAGTTGAAGAGGAAAAATTTAGTGAATTTATTTACATATGTACGCATAGGAAAAATGCCAATTAAATAGATGAGAATGAACCAAAAAATTATTTTGGTAATTTTCTCTTTTTCAAAATTTAAAATGTCTTATTTAAAATATTTATAATTTAAATAAAAAATACGGTCAATTTCATATATAATAGAATAGCAATTATCTGAGCAGGAAAATTAAATGTGAAAATGAGCGATATGCAAGCAAATGTATTTATACATAAAGAACGTTTTAATGATTTAATTCTTAAATATTGTAATTCTGTTTAAAGCTATTAAAATAGTTTTTATTATTAATAATAGGATTTAGTTTTGTTTTTAAATAAAACACAAAATTTTTGGTTAATTTTCAACTGGTTTAAATGATAGAAAGATATTTTTTAATAAATATGGATTTAATAACAATTGCACTTAGATAGGCCACCTGTAATTGTACGCTCAATACAGCTTTGTTATCACGGGGTAATGGTAACAAACCAGTTCATTTTTGACTTTATCAGCTAATTGGAATGGAATGGATCTGTTGCACCGGCCACATAAAGAAAGTCACTTTAATATTTAAATTTTTGGTTATTAACTTTAATGAGAATAAAAAATATTTTGAAAGTGATCAGATTCGATACTAGTTATAATATCATTTAATTTTCTACATAATTCTGTAGTGCTTATCAAAAACATATTTTCAAAGTCACTAATTTTATGGAATACTATAGGCAAAAGCTAAATTCAAATAACTTTTATAATTCCTTTAGACACTATATTTTGCAGACTTATACGCAGATATTAAAAATTTGATATTAAAATATTATTTTTAATTTTAAAATTTATTTGATTTTTATATTGTTTTAATAGCAAGTTTTCACGACGATTCATAAATTTTTATTTTTAATAAAATATGAGAAAAAGAAATTGTTTTTAATTTTTTTTACAATTTTTTATATATTGCATTTTCAATGTTCAACTGTTTTTATTGTGTACTCAACTTATTTGACAGTATGATATGACTCACACAATTTCTCATTGCTTCTTTGATAATAATTGCGTTATGTAAATAACAATGACTGTAAACGTTGTGTAAGATGATGCAAAAAAAGAAATTCTTATGACCTTAAGGACTAAAGATCAAAATAACTTAACAGCACTTAAAAAAATTTTTTTTTTTCTTTTTCATTTATTTTTAGCAATATTTTTGTGTATGTATGTATATATGTAAATTGAAATCTCTTTTTTTTTACACAATATAAAATAAAGTAAATGAAATGAAAATACAGATTTACATTTTAACATAAGAGTTTTAAAAAAAAATAAAAGTGGTTAAAAGAAAAACAAAAGAAAAAAAAAATTTACGCCTACATATATGCAATTTTTTTTTTCTTTTGCAAAAGTTTTACAGCATATACGTCATACATATTTTAAATTCAGACATGAATTAATAAAATTAAAAAAAAAAAAATTAAAAGTTTTTTTTATAGGGTCCTTAAAAAAATTTTCTTGAGATAATTTCAAATGTTTTTAATAACAATAGACGTTGTACAAAAAAAAAAATTAGCTATTAAAATTGAAATGTTATAATTAAAACTTGATTGTTTAAATTCGAATATGACAAAGTCTTGTTGTGTATTTTTATAAAAATGGTAGTTTTTTTGAAGTTCGGACTTGGTTGAAATTGCATTTTATATAATATAACTGTATATTTTCCGAAAACTGAATGATATCACAAATTGAAAGTAAAATTTTTAAAAGTGGAATAGCGAATTCAAAATCTTATAAAAGAATGCTATGTAATATAATTTTTATCAAATATTATGGGGTCTTCAATTACATACCATAATGGTTTCAGCTTTGAAACTCACGCATCAACAAATTTGTAAAAATTATTTATTGTTATTAATTCTTATTTTTTCAATTGATCGTCAATTCTTATTTGGAAAATATTTAAATTAATTAAATTAAATTTAATAAAATATTAAAATTGATATACTGCTCAAATTCATATTGCCATTAATAACGTTTAAGGTATTTCTGGTATTCATTATACCAGACCCTTAATGAAATTATTAGAAAAAAAATAATGCAAAATGGTGCGTCATATCAACTCTAATGTTTCAATATTCTTTCTTTTTTAAAAAAATCTAATATAAATTAAGAAACCTTCAATAATTTAATTATATTTTCGTAAAACTCATCAAAAGATTGTTGTTGTATATAGTATTTGTACATATACACTCTTTAATCTATATCCTTTCACTTTATACTCATAATAATTGTGACCAAAAACTTATAAACATATTATTTCTTTCTTTTTTCTTCTTCTCTTTTTTTTAATATTTTTTTTTAAGGTTTTTTGATTACTACCTATATATATATGTATATATATATAGTCTGTATAAGTGCATCCTTATTTTATTGTGTAAGAACGTAACATTTAAAATTGAAAAATCCGCATTCAATTCAGGTACTATATACTTTTAAATTGATTAGATTTCAATTCAATTTTCATTTTGAAATATCAAAAAAAAATTGTTTTTCTCTTTTTGTAATATGTTTTATGACCTCGTCCTCCATATTTTACACATACCATGTTTTTGGGTTCTTTTTGTATTATGTGCATTCATACATATATGCACTTTCAAATAAAAGGCACACGTCTATTATAAAAATAAGAAGAAAAAAAATAATAATAAAAGAGAAAAACAAATAAAATTTCATATTACAAAAAAAAAAATATAAGATGCAAAAGATAGTCATTTATGTGGTTTATTCTTGTGCAATAACACAAACGAAAAAAAAAATAGAAAAAAAAAATAAAAAGTAGGCAGATAGGTATATGAAATAACAATTCAACCTGACGAAATGTCAGAATTACAGAAGAGAAAGGACGAAAAACAAAAAGAAAGAAAGGAAGAAAGAAAAAAGTAAATTTTTTGATGCATCAGCAATATTAAAAAAGTATCATCTTTTTTCGTCATAATAGCCATAATGTATAAAATTGTTTACGCTAGAATACTATAGAAATGCATACATATAAGTATTTATATTATTGCAGTATAGGTAAGGACTAATTTTGTATATTTGTTTAAAATTTTTAGATAGCTATTTTTTTTAAAAATTTTTGTAAAATGAAAAAATAGTATAAAAATATTTTGTACACAAATATAGAAAAAATATTTCCAGTTAAATTATTCTTAAATCACTCTATACTGAATGCATAGAAATATATTTCATATATCTATGTATGTATGTACTAAAAGTGCAAATACTGTAAAAAAAGAATATTTCTCAAAATTTTAATTTTAATTCAACACTGATCGTATTTACTTTCACTTTTGTTTATAAATAAATTGGTCTAACTTAATGAATAATTATGAGAATAAAGTATTTATTTAAGTATGTTTTCCGGTAGATGGCTTTAATATTTCTGTACATACAGAAAATAAAATTTCAAATTCTCAATATTTAAAGCTTATATAAATCAAGTTGAGAAAGTTAGTTTCCCTTGCAAAAACCATTGATAATTCGTCCGTTTGAATAAATTAGATTTTGAAATTAATTAGAAATCGTCTGCGTAGAGCTAATTGATTTAATATAAATTATTTATAAAATATAAAAAAAAATTTCTTCCAATTCAAAATATGATTATTATTATGAAAGTCAAATATTTTTAGATCACTTCCAACAACTCTATAGAAAATTATTTCTTATTCTTAATTTAATTAACTCTAATATTATTAGAAATGACCATTTTTTTTCTTCTTCACCTATTATAGAGAACCCATCTCCCTCAGTTTCGTAAATTGGATTGGATTTTAATTGGACAGGTGAGTAGCTTTATTAAAATTATTTTTCGTATTTTATTTTAAACTATTTCAGTGTTTAGATAAAAATATTTCTCGAAATAAATCTGTAATAAAATCAACTTGAAAAGCCAATTATTTTTCATCTGTTTGATCTTGATAGTTCTATTAGCGAACGACGATATACTTATGATTAACGGAAGATATATTAGTGAAAGATTCCTGGACTAACTTCTAATATTAATTTGAAGTATTTTATAGGCCTATTTTTAAAGTAAATATTGACAGTCACTGCTTTTAACATTTACATTTGAATATAGTTTAAACAAAAAAAAAAATATTCTTTTTTGCCTTTCAATATAGCTCTTCATCAGAAATAAAAAAAAAAAAAACGAAAATATTTTTTTTTCTCGTTCTTCTGTTAGGTTTTTTTTTTTGGCTTTGGGCCACAAAAATATCAGAAACCATAAAATCACAGAAAAACGAATAATAAAAAACAAAAAACTAAATTTTTTTTTTTGCGAAAATTTTTTCGTTTTTTCCATTTTGTTTTTTTGTTTTTTTTATGTACTTAAATTTTTAAAAGATATGCAGATCCCTGCATACTTATTTACTTAAATTTGTATACCTACATATATATATATATAAATTTATGTAAGTGTTATGAGTATATTTTTTAAATCACTAATATCCTTTTTTTCCTTTCTCTTTCTGTTCTCTATTGCAGTGTGCAATTATGAGTATATGGTAAAAAATCCTACACTAAAAATGATGAAGTTTTTAATATACTTTTTTTCTTTTTTTTCTCTTTTTTCTATTTTTCCCATTTAGAAACATAATTTTTTTATTCTTGTTTTGGTTTTCTATAGTTGTTTTAGTTTTACTACTTTTTGCTTTCGGTAAATTTTTGTTAGTATATTTTATTCTTTTGGCATTTTACTTTAATATCCTTAATATCCTATAGTCTAGATAAGATAAATCTAGTCTCGTGATGATCTATATAATTTTTACTTTTCAGATCTCTTTAGTGTTTATAAAATGAAATGTTTTTTTTTGTCATCGACCATATTATTATTATGATGAAAGAAATATGTTGAATAAATCAAAAAATTATTACCAGATTTGCCGACTATAATATTGTGTTCTAAAGTGACCGGAATTCAATTTATTTAAATGTATTAAATTATTAATGTATTAAGTGAAATGCGTTAAATTTGATTGTTGTGTTAAAATTCATTATAGTGATTACTCAATTAATAATCGTTCAATTCAAATTTCTGATTGACTCATTAAATATTGTTAAACTAGTTGACTAAGGATTTTGAATGAAAATTAGAAAAATTGACAACTCTAAGTACTACAAAATTTTTTGTTTTCTGAGATTTAATATTGGTTTTGGAGCTGAAAAGAGATTCAAGTTTGCAACTCTAGCTATCTTTCCTAATTAAAGTATAAAATATTCAAAAGACCTTAAGATATTAAAATAATTGTCAAACGATCCTGTACATTTATGAGCATAACATTATTTCTGTTTGCTTATTACGATTCCAAGAAGAAGATCATAGTTTAAGTTTAAGTTTTTTCCAGAATTTCAAAATTTTAAAAATTTTTATATTATTTTCACAAAATTACAATTAGATTTTAAAGATTATCAAGGAATTTTTACATTCTGAGTAAATTTAGTAGTATTTTTGATTATAAAATATTTAGGAGTCACCGCAATTACATACATATAATCCGAAATTCAGATATCATTTTCAAAAATTTCTCAAATCCTCAAATATCTACCTAATATTGTTATTCAAATACAAAAAATCTAATAAAATACTAAATGAAATATGGACTATTTAGGAAAAAAAAAAAGAAAAAAACGATGAACATTTCACATTTTTTCAAATTTTTTACTTCTTTTTGTTTTCTTGCGTTTCTTTTATATTTTTTCCATATTTTTAGGATATTTTGTTTGAAAATAATATCATTCTTTCCTTTAAAAGAAAAAAAAAAAAGAAAAAATGCTTTTGGAATTCCATTAAAACGATTCAAATTATGATTTTCTATATTTTTTTTTTGATGTTTTGTTCGCAGAAGGATATTCTAACGTTTTCTAACAGAGTAATATAGAAATATTATATTAAGAAAAATGAGATGAGAAAAATATTTTAATTGAAAAATATTTAGCTTTATTATTATTATGTTCATATATACATTCATACATCAATCATTCATATTATACATATATACTTATAACTGAAAATGTTAATAATAGCGAAAATCAAGGATACATTTTTCACTTATTCAAGTTTTGAACGATTTTGACACTATAATCATCTGATATTTTGCCATAAGAAGACAAGATAATGCAGTACTGCAACATAATGAAATGAATGAAGTGAAATACAATGATTATTATAGGGGAGTATAATAATAAGAAGAAAAATTTTTATTCATCAAATAAATTCAAAAAATATTTTAATAGCATGAATAGATTTTTTATATATTCTAAAAATAGCGTTGGCGTTTTGTTGTGATCATTGTTCTTTTTTTCTATCTTGTTTAATATTTTGGTTGTAATAAATCTTTGGAATTGTTTTAAAGTATAATGGTTTTTTTTTAAAGACAATAGAATATATAAAATAATGATAGATACTTCATTCAATGTAATTTTAATTGTTGCCATCAAGGAAATTAATATTAATTGTTATTTCTTTAATTTTTCATTTATTTTCTGGTTTTTTTTTTCAAGTTAAGGTAATGGAACTGATGTTGGATACAGATCCTTGAATTATTCTATTATTGAAAAGGGTATAACATAATATTATGTGGGTTAAGAGTGAAAAATGTAAATTAATACTCAAAATGAGAAAAAAATTAAAGAGAATAGTGAAAACAAAAAAAACAGATTTCATATAATCCTTGGCCAGTAGTTCTAGGGAAAAAAAAATTCTTTTCTGTTTTTATTTTTTTCTTTTTTGTGTTATGAGTAGTTATTGATGAATTATTTGTTTTGTAATATATCGGAATATTAATGGAATGTTAATGACGGGTCATCCTTAAATATAATTATTAAAAATTATCTCATAATTACCTCATAAATTCGAATTTACTCTAGATTTTTTCATATTAATATTGTTGTTCCTAAAGTTGTCGTAAATATTTAAGGTTCATAATCCTAATTAAGGTTAATAATATAAAATTTTTAAGTAGAAGTTAATAGTAGTGAACAGTAAGAGTATTTGAAATTAATAAGAGCATTTAAATATTAAGACCACAATTTGTTTTAAGTTATTGTACGCAATAGAGGTACAAAAACGAGAAAATTAAAAATTGAGTTAACTCAATTGATCTCGAATTGAAGGAAAATAACATATCCAATTGAAAGTGAATAAAAATGGTGACTGAAAAGGTGAGATACATTATCAAGCAGTAAATGTGAGTTTTTGATTATTTATTGTTTCTCCAGCTTAAATTTGATCATTTTACCTAAACTCCCAAGTTATGAATAGAAATTGAAAAACTTCTTCTCTTAACTTTAATGCTAACTTTACCTTTAAGAAAGCGTGACTACCATTTAAAAATCTTTTAAACACAAGCCTCGAAGGATTGATTCCAATTTAATGATTCTGACTCCTTGATTCAGATTCTTTCAATTCAGTTAGTACTTTAACAGCTAATTAAAATTTTTGACAAAACCAATCATATTTTTACTTTATTACCCAAAATAGATTATAAAAATTCCTAAAAATTATTGAATGCATTTCTTACAACTAGTAACAATTCAGAAAAAAATTATTATAATTCTGAACTATTTTAACTTTATAAAAGAATTGTTAATCCATTTTATGAATAAAATTTCTTTTTTAAGTAATTTACAAATTTTTACAAAATTATATTAGAAAAGTTGATATGTAGAACAAGAGAAACAAACTTTAATATAAAAATAATGTTTCTATTTATTCCGCAAGTGATTCTAGAATAATTCGATATTGTTAGAGTAATATAAATTTTATAAATTATAATTTTATATACTATATGTTACGAGTATTATAAAATATTATATAATATTCTCTTAAGTTATAATTTTCATTATATTCGAAAATTTCTACTTCTTTATAAAAGTGTATTTATACTTTTTATATACTTTAAGAATTCTCAATGAGAAAACTTTTTCCAAAATGTAAAAAGTATAACAAGTATGTAAATTTTACTGCATATCAATTTAAATAGTTTAAGTTATATGAGAATACTATGCAATGAAAATAAAAGAGACCTAGATAGAAAGGAAGAGAGAGAAAAGAGATATATAAAATTATGTATGTATATTCCCAATTTACACAGATTTATAATTCAGTATTTTAAATTTATTCTAATATTATTCAATTTCAAACTTCTTATTAAATAATCATTGAATTCATAAAATTTCTATAGTATCTAAGCATATAATAAAAGTACATACCTATATATATATACTTTTATAATAAAACTTTTATAGTTTATATGTATGTATATGATGAAAAAAGGATATCAATATTTTTGTTATCCTGTGTAAAAGGAAGAGTAAAAATATTATGATTTTTTTTTGTAAGAATAAAGTAGGAAAGAAAAAAAAGTTGGTTTTTAAGTGTATACGTACGTATATAAAAAGAAAGAAACTAACTGGAAAATTTATCTTAAAAAAGCCCGTAAAATATTCTAATAAGTTGTAAAGAATAATGAATAAGTTTAAATGGTTTTATTAGTTTAGTTGTATGTAGTACATAGTGTTAACATTCTATTTAGATACACGTTGATTTGAATACAATGTTTGTTAACAACTAAATTCCGCGGTTTCAAATTATTAACTTTCGTTCGTATTTTAACATATATTTAATTCAACGACTCAACTCTTATAGTCATTCCAACATACTCAAAGTAAATTTAAAGAGGACACAAAGACGAAACATTGAAAAGAACTTTAAATTTTTTTCGTGATTACATGTAAAGTGATAAGTCATCATGAATGCGGCCACAAAGGTAATGATGGAATTAACCTGACGGATCACATCACATACACATTGCGGAAAATTGTACTCCAAATACTGAAAATGCTTTTTTTGCCCAGGAACATGTTTCTGAATTTTATTTATAATTCAAACCAGTTATAGGATTTTTTTAATTTCCATTTATAGGGATAACTTGAATTGTTTCGGCAAGGAAGCGGAAAAAGAAAATGCTAAAATTCGTTCCACATCCTCTATTTACTATAAAGAGAGCATATTTGAGATATACACAACGTATGCTACATAAAGAATTAAGGAAATCCAGTGGGTTGCATCAGCTTTCCTCAAATACGTACAATTAAAAGTTTTAGATTATAACCTCGCAAAATTTCAACAAATATAATTGTCTGACATATTGTTGCAAAGGTATCAAACAGCTTTAATTAAAGCGTTTTCGAGAAAATTTAGAATTTGACCAATATAATCATCAGAGGAATTGTGCAAAACAGTCATCTTACTGTATCACAAATTTAGGAAAAATGGTTGGACTATACCATATTGCATGTTTTGAACTTTAAAGCTCTTAATTCAGTAAATAAAGTCAATTTAGTATGAATGATTATTTCAATTTTGGAAAGACCTAAATCAATGCTCTCCTTCAAGTAAAAGTATGCTCCTTAATACTGGAATTAGTTGGTAAATTTTGTAATATAATTTCTTTCTTTATTATATTTTACCATTGTTAGAAGTTTACAAGGACTTTCTTTTTCAACTTAAAATTCAAAATGATTACAAAAATATTTTAGAAAAGGATGCAGTAAATTTGTTTCATAGTCAAATTAAGGTGAATAAATATTTATTTTAAAGAAAAATATTTAGGATAATTAAGTTAAAAAAATTTCCATATTACTATAGTATATAATAAAAATATTTATATCTTCTGAGACTGACAATGCCAAGATTAAAACTGTATGTACTCGTACATTATATGTAAGTTCAAGTATAAAACTAAGTAGGAAGGCATATTTTATGTATGATAATAATGTAGCTAAAGTTTATGAAAAATATGCTTAGTTGTTTTTGATTTTCTTTTAATTAAGAATTTATTTTATTCATATTTTACACTCACACATACATAAATCTACTTATATTATTTTAATTTTTAATATAAAAATCAAATAATTTAATTGAAACAAGTATACTGTTCCTAATTTTTATTGGTTTTAAAGAAAAACTTGTCTAAATTTAAATGAAATTTTATAACTTGTTATCGTTCTTAGTAATATTTTCAAATCATGACTGGTATTCAGGTATTATAATAGAGTAAATTTCTATCCACTTGCATTAATTTCACTGAAAACTCTGTCATACAATCGCGTATAGTAATAAACTGCTCAAAAATTCAAGGAATTCAATGCAAATGTATATATTCATTAAGTAACAGATGGAATATGGTTTTAAACGAATATTGAATTCCAACGTATATTCGTGAAAAACAAGAATAATAATTAACAAAATGTTTTTCACAATCATTAAAAATCCTTAAAGTATGCAATATATTTGATAGTATATTTATACAAAATTGTTAGGAATTTATGAAATATCTGTCACAAATTCCAGTGAAACTAAACCAAATCCACGTATTAGCAGGAAGGCTAGATTTATAAGTTTAATTCTTGATTCGAAGCTGAACTGGAAGTCTAATATTAAGCAGCTATTGTGCTTTATTCGTGTAAAAAAGCCATCGGAAAGAGGTTAGGCTTTAGAATCACTCAGTCTATTGGGATCAATCTGTCGTCATTAAAATATCAAGTCGGCAGATGCGCCTATAACATACACAATACGATTTCGAACCACGTCATAGAGGCCGTGTAACGGCATCGAACCTGTTTTTGTTCTTGGTCACAAAGAACTTTGAGTTGGAGTACTGAGTTGCGTTGGTCACAAAGAACTTTGAGTTGCGTTGAAGTACGCCAGAGAATTCTTGAGTCTCGCTTTCGAGTTAGTAGGTTTCAGATTATCATTTCCATAATCAACTCATAACTCTAAGCTCCAATGCTCTTTTAAAATTTGGAAAAATTTACTTAGTCTATAGTGGCTTATATTATCATCCTTATATTCAACAATTTTTCTGAAAAATTTCTTGAAACAAACTTCCATTATAGGGAGTCGATATTTTCTTCCTTATTGTTATCTTTGCCATTAAACTATAAAATCATATTTAGAACATATGCATATTGAAAAATATTAAAATTTAAGTTAAAAAACAAAAACTTATTTAAAGTTATTATGAGTAGATCACTTTAATATATTGAAATTGTTGAAAGTTTGAACATGTACACATATGAGAGTACACAAAAAGAAAACTTTCTAAAGTTTCGTTATAAATATTATAGCATTTTCTTACAAAAATTTTACAAATTATCATTATGGATTTCACACTTCTTTAAAAAAAAAAACGAAGGATATGTGTACATAAAAGCAAATTAAAAACTAAATTTAAACTTTCAAAAAACAGAAATTTAAAAAACAAAACTAGAATTTCAAACGTACATGGAGGAAGAAAAGAAGAAGAAGAAGGAATGGGAAACCAAAAATAAACTTAATGGAATCACGTTTGTAAAAAATATCCAAAAACTTTATTTTTAAGTTTTTTCCTTCATTTTTTTTAAGCAACTTTTTAAGTGATATTTTTATTAGAAAACTTAACACATTTTATTTATTTTATATAGTGTTTAACATCTTCATGTATATAAGGTCCTTTTTCACCACCACATTTTTATTCCTGACAAATTTTAATTTTATTATTGAAAAAGATTTTTAAGTGAATTGTTTGAAATTCAATTGGTATTTTTTTTGAAAATTTTATTATAAAAATTTTAAATAAAATATAGTATGTGTATACACATCTGTATATGTGCATAGTTCTGTTGATATCGGACATTTTGTTAAAAAATCATAGACATTATTATTATATACACATTTTTATATGCACATAACAAGAAAATCTCAAAAGATTTAATCTTTTTGAATTCCGTACAAATTAGTTTCTTTTTAAATTGTTGGCACGTAGATAAATGATTACGGATTAGAACTATTGGGGACTCACGATAGTAGTCATCACTAGAAGAAGAAACAATATAATATTTTGGTAATGGATGTGATTGAAGAAAAGCAATCCGTGAAGTGTTTCACGAAAAAAAATATAAATATTCAAAATTAATTTTCTGTAAAATTATTCAGAAAGCAGTGTTATACTAAGTTATCGAACCTAATCCACTTCTAGCAAATGTCTTTGTTTGTTTTTGATTCAGTCAGTTGTGAAATATATGGTTCTGAACAGTATTGCAAAAACTGATTAGCAGCATTGATATAAGAAGAATAATTTTTACAGGTCGCGTACTCCTATCGCATGGTTTTTTTGAAAGAACGAACTTAATTAATTTTGAGCGCGATTTGGATGATACAGAAATGAAAACAATGTTACAAATTTTAATGAGGATTACAGAAGCAAATGGCCGGTTCGATTGGTATCCAGATATTTGGATCTATTTCAATAAAATTAATGGCTATGTAACGCATCTTCTGCTTGACCGCAAATATTTTCTTTCATACTCAGAATATATAATAATGCACTCTGAAATATGAATTGGATCACAATAGTAGAAGGCATAGGCAGACACAGAATTGTCATTGGTGGAAGAAATTATTAAGCATTGATTGGTCATGTCTCTAAACTATTTATAAGAAAAGAAGTATATATATTTTGCTGGTTGCTGGCCCGCTTATCCTCATATACAAAATAATGTGATTGTTTCTTGGCAACCATTTTGCCAATAGAAAATATTCCATGGTGTTTCCTTTTGAAGTTCATAGTTTATATACGAATCCATGCGATGGATATGCGAATCTACTATGTACAAAACTTAAAGGAACTAGAAAGTTTTTCATCCCAGTACTTAGATTTTTTTATATCTTTTGTAAAAAAAGTTTCTTTTCTTACTGCCATTATGATAAAAAGTAACTTTTGAAAAAAGTTTTTAATAAATTAAGTTGATTTGAAGGTAGCCATGAAACAAATTAATAAAGTCGACATGGGAAAAATATTCAAAAGTTTCTATTTTATCCTTCAAAGCGACTACTTTAAGGTAAATAGAACCTTACTACATGCCATAGATATAGTGTAAATTGCAATATTGTATACTTTAATAAAGAAATATAGGTATTTTAATATTTTTATTACCTTGAATTAAATTCATATTAATGCAGATGCAAAAAAGAAAAAAAGAGAAAAAAAAAATTAAAAACAAAAACTTACTAACTATCGAATGTGGTGCAGTTGACTTTTTATCTTTTCCGGGATTTCGTGAAACATGCAAAATAAAAGTTTTGTTTTTTTTTACTTTAGAAGTTTTTTTTTTGATTTTTTTTTTAAAATTCCTTATTAAAAATATTTTAATTTTTAATAATTTCGAGAAGTTTGTTTACATTTTGAAAATGTATATAAGTGTATGTTCTCTATATAAATATTTATTTAAGGATTCAACTTGTTAATAGGACCTTGATTATATATGAAGGAATTTTAAAAACAATTAAATATTTGAAATTGTTTAGTAATATTATTGGTTTTAGTACAGTTTTAATATTTTTTAAGAAAGTTGCTACAAATATCGTGTAAGATTTTGCAATCGTTGATAGAATTAGTGGCCTCTATAAGTTGCAAGTTTTAGCACCTTAATTACAATAGTTTCAGTGCGATAAAATTCTATATTCACATATTGTTTCTAAAATTGTACGACTATTAATTAAAATGCGTTATTATGGTTGTGTTCAAATTAAATAAGATTGGAGACAAATGGAATGCATGGATTAACAGGCTTAATTAATTGAAAAAAAATTCATATATAGCGAGATTATAAGAGCACATATTTATATTTTTATCTTAGAATATTAAATTTAATAAAAGAATTGCAAGTGGAGCTGAAAATTTACAATATTGCAAGAATTTTGGTCATGGGAAATATGTAGTAGTTGAAACTGGGTTGAATTGTAATATAGTTTTAAATTTTATACGTTTGGAATTGATTAAATTCTAAAACAAATTTATAAAATTTAAGAATTTTCAAAAACAAATAGAATTTTATGCTCCTTTTTCTTATAGCACTATACTGAAATTATTTTTCTCTGTTTTTAATGATTTCAAGACCACATATGATAATTTATTTCCTAATATATTAAAAATTAATAATTATATTTTGTTATTATTTTCCAACTAATCTTCATTTAATAGCAAACCTTTACAAAAACAAATAATATCCTTATATTATATAAGTATGTATACCTATATATAGAAATGAAAATTTTGATTGAACTAAAATCAATAAAATTCAGTTAACGATTAATCATATATTTTAATTTTTCAATGTTATTATATTTTTTTTTGTCTAAATTTTGGTATATATGGCCTCGATATATGTACATATATTCATGTAAAATTATAGCATATCTTCATGTATAAATGCTCTTCTTCCCGATTAAAGGTTATTTCGCTATTTTTCTTTATTATTCTTTAATATTATTTTTATTGTTATTTCCCAAAAGATATTTTCAAACCACAATATTATGTTCCTTTTTACCTCTATGCTATTCTACTCGGTTTTCTCTCTTTCCCATATACAAATTTTGATTTATCTATTAAGTAAACAGACTTATGTCTATTATGTATTATATAACATTTATATACATACATAGATTTATAAATAAATACACTCATATATATTTTCATAATATCCTTATAATAACCTATATTTTATTTTTTAAGAATTGAATGTAAATTGAAACTAAAAGTGGTACTACACTTGTGGCACTTTAATATATATATTATAATAATATTTTGAAGAATGTCCTTGTTCTTCAAAAAAACAAAAAAAAATATAAAAAAAAAATTAGTTTCTTTTATTCAATAATATGTTTGTACACATGTTTATAACATTTATAATATATTTGTATACAGTATTAGGTACCCTGTATAGCAAAATAATTTCAAAGTATATGTGAAGGTGTAGATTGAAGGAAATCCTTTGTTATAAGCTTTAACTTTAAGTGGATATATTTTTGAATAGAAATAAAAGTATATTTGTGTATTCTGTGTGTGTATATATAGTAAAGAAAAACAAAATAATAATAATGAAAATCTTAAAAAAAAAAAAGAAGAAAAACAAAAACAAAAAAAGGAAACGATAATATCCTTGAAAAATCGAAAGCTATTTACTAGAATAATGTAAGTCTGGTATTTTAAGGAGCAGCGATTTTTTTTCTTCTCTTTTCATTATTTTTATTGCATCATTTCATATTTTTGTTATACATAATATGAGTATATGAGTATTGTGTCATACATAATAATTATGTGTGTATAACGATAGATAGGCACATACGAAAAATTATTTGAAAATTTATTTTTAAGTGTCATATAATGTACTCAATATACATATGTATGTAGGTATAGTATGTATAAAAATGAGGGACAGGTGAATATTAAAAAAAAACTCAAAAGGAAGAAATACAAGTAAAATATGAAAAAAAGTTATTTTTGCTTTTCTCTTTAAGAGAATATAAAAATTTTCTGATGATTTTTTTTATTCATTTATTTTCTTTTTTTTCTCTTACATACACATGTAAACATATACAATCCAAGAACAGGTTCACGCTTATTCATGGATCACGTTCGGATATTCGTTTTATCATTTTTTATGTAAAATATTTTTTGAATAAAGATTTTACAACATATTTTTGATTTAAATTTTAATTAACAGATTGAAAAATGATTTTATTCATACAAATTTGTAGTCAGTTATGCTGCCATTCATAAATAAAACCAAAATATTTAAGGCAAGATGAAAAGAGGCTGGAATATGTTATAACATGGTAATCATTTATTGTTATAGCTACATGAATTCCATTGAAAGCAAGAGAAGTAAGAAATTACTGTATCAACTCTATAATACATGCACAAAAGAATGAATTCTATGAGTATTGCAAATAATTGGCACACTGCATCATCCAACCAATTATTTTTTGTCATCAGTTTTCGTTATTGATTTTGAATAACTATTTAGTGTTTGAATTATTTCTATTTCCTTTTTATTGAACTGCCTAAACTGAATTGTGAATGAACATAACACCTATAAAGGTGGTTTTTATTAATCGAAATTTAATTTAAAGTATTTTTTTTTAATTACTTTCAAATTAAAATTCTTAAATAAGAAAATAAAAACAATTCAACGCAATTCCGCAATTATTTTCTTATTACAAATATTTATTAACAATTTTCCTTTTCTATAAAGTATAACGTATGAAAATTTAAAACGTAAAAATTCTACTCCTAAAAATTTCCTTATATTTTCAGAAAACGTAGAAGAACATACAGAAAAAAAAGAAAACTTCAACATATTTTTCAATTTTCATTAACTTTTCAATAACCTTCCGGAAGTAAATCAAAACTTTTCTAAATTACATTTTTTTGCTTTATTATTGAAATACTTTCGGTATGTGTTTCGCCTAAAAGTATGTAAAAAAATGTGATTCGTTTATTTTATTGATTGTATTTTTCAACATTATTTTTAGTAAGTTTAACATGGAACTTGAAATGAATGTAGTTTCATGAAAAAAAAAAAAATAGTTTTTTGTTTCCATTTCACTCTTGTTTTAAGTTTTCAATAACCTTCCGGAAATTAGGTACCTATTATTTGTATGTGAATGTGTAACATTCATCGTTTTATTTAAACGTAAAAATAGTAAATGTTTAGTATAGTATAAGAGAAGGAAAATTAAAGAAAAAAATTTAAAAATATAAAAAATTCAGCAAATATGATAACTGTTATTATCTGGTCTATAGCAAAACCTAATTTGTTTTTGGTTGTTGTCTAAACTATTAAAATATCTGAACCGATTTGGGTTGTTGCCCAATTTATTAGACAGTCTGATCCGATTTGGATAACTCTACAGTCCTTCAGAAATACGAACTAATTTTGGCTGTTTTCCGGTCTATAAGAAAATCCGTCTCAATTTGGATTGTTATCCAATCTATCAGAAAATATGAACCGTTCGGGTTGTTGGCCAATATATTAGACAGGCAAATTAAACTACTCTTCCTTTCTTTAGAAATCCGAAGAAATTTTAGTTGTTCTCTGGTATATTAGAAAATTCGATTCAATTTGGATTGTTGTACAATCTATCAGAAAATACAAACCGATTTGGGTTGTTGTCCCGTTTATTAAAAAATACGGTCAGATTCGAATTGTTCCCCCCTTTTTTAGAAATCTAAACTAATTCAGGTTGTTTTCTGATCTATTATTCCATCTATTAAATAATTGGAGGCGATTTTGATTGTTTTACTCTGGTTAGAAAATTCGATCAGGTTTGGATTGTTGGCTTTACTTTTAGGAATCTGATCTAATTTTGGTTGTTAGTCAGGGTGTTAGAAAATTCGATGTAACTTGGGCTTTCTTCGCGTCTAATAACAGATACGATCAGATTGAGATTTTTGTTCCGTCGACCAACAAATTCGCCTTTGTTTCGCATATATTAACGAAACAATTAATAGCAATTAGGTAAAATGTAAGCATAAGTTTTATTTAACACACCTTAATTTTGTATTGTTACTAATAAAGTCATTGAGAAAAAAAATAGCATTATTTCATTCAAAATTCGAATAATAATTTATCAATATAAGCAATATTAAAAAATCATAGAATTTATTTGAATTTATATTTTAATAATAAAATTATAATAATAATTAATATACTTACACATTTGAAGTAATTTCTCAATTCTAAATTATAAATATATAATATAAAATAAATATAAATAAGCGTATATATTTTAAATTATTTAAAAAGCATTTGAAAAAATTTACTGACTTTGTTATTATAAAACATTAAACAACATTACTAAAATTACAATAATTATACAATTTCCTTATTAGAAACCTAAATTAATTTACAACAATAATACTAAAATATTTATTACTTTTATTAATTGAAGCTCAATTTTTTTAATAATAAATAAGAATTTTAATTTTAACCAAATATACGATAAAATTCTACCCAACTTTTTAGAATATAATTAGCATGCTATACAAAAAATTTTCTTAATTAATTTTTATTAAAATTTTAAGAATTTTTTACGTAAAATAATTAATAAAATTTTTAATATAAATAAGCAAAAATATAACGAATTGGGGATAATATAAATTTTATAAAAATATTTAAAAATTTTATAGTACGTTTACAATAAATACAATTAAAATATAAAAATTTATTTGTAACATTTCCTACAATTCAACATTATACTTGTATATAGATTTAATTATAATGTAGAATACAAATTTTCAAATATTAAGATGAGAACCCATTACTATAATGTCCAGACTTATAGACATACATATATAGTTACTATATGCGATGAAGAAACTTAAAGTATGATTTAATTTAAGAGAATATTTCATAGATAAGTTTTCTTTAATGAATTCCATGTATTAAAGGTTTAAAGGACAGTTTGTATAAATTTATTATTAAATTACCTAGAATTTAAAATAACATAATAATTACATTATATTTAATTATATGTTATTATAATTTTTAATAAATAAAAAGTTATTTAAAATTCTAAGTAATTTAAAATTTTATTAAATTTACTATCTATATAACAGTTACAGGACTGATCATAACAGGTATATTATGAAAAATAATGAATTTAAAATATTCAAAGGCGTTCTATCGGCTTGAATTCGAAAGTTCATTTTTGGTTTTCATAATAATATAAAATGTTAAATCTGTTTAATTTTAATTAATATTATTACTAATAAGAATTGGTTTTAATTGAAGAGGATGTATTAATGAATATAATAGTAATAATAGCTAAAATTGGGATAGGATATTTGACACGATTATAATAAATGATATTTGAATATCAAAAATAAAGAGTAGAATTGTAATAAAGAAAAAAAAAAATTAATTTGTTTAAAAAGAAATTTGTATAACAAATAACAATAATTTTATTAAGTAACGGGTTTTGGAAGAGAAAAGAATTTTTTTTAAATTATTTTCAAAAAACCAAAGAGTAAAAGAGAATACTTAGGAAGCAGTTTTCTGGGTTCTCAATGCAAAAATATTTATTTCACTCGTAAGAAACATTTGAATTATTAAAGATGAAATGGATATTGGTCCTATAAGGCATCAACTCTAGATAAATTAAAGTTCTTTCATAAAAAATTTTCGATATAAAAAATTCTTATTCGTAAATTAAATTCCAATAATTTTCAAATTAAATTTTTAAATTCTCCCACTTGAACATGAAAATATTAAAAATGTTTATAATGAAGAAATTTTCCAATTTAATAATAATTTTAAATAAATTTCGTAATATACAGTTTTGAATCACAATCATAACCCTAGTACATATTTACCTTTTTAGAAAAAAATTGTGATTTTCTCTTTTCTTTTTTATAAATTTCGCGAACCAAAATAATTTCTCAAGGTTCTATTATTTTCATAAAATTTTTATTTCAATCGGAGTGGCAGCACGTACATGTAGTTATATATAATACGAACAGCGATTGACTCATGGTTATTAACTATATAATTTTGAATGAAACTAACAAAAAGTTTACGGTATATAGAACGCAATTTTTCAATACATATTTGAATATCAGTAAAAGTTTCAAGATTTGTTATTTTTTTCTTATTTTTTGTTTTTCTTCTTTATTAATAGATATTGTAACTGAATGGAAAAAAAAAAACTAAATTAGCCTTCATAAATCCTTCTAAAATTCAATTGATTTGATTTGCCTTCAAATCATTTAAAAGAAAGTTACTATTACGATATACGTTAGTATTCAGTGTTATAAATTTTCATAGCTGCACAAAAGCATAAAGGTAATACGTATTGGATAAGTATTATATTATGTTGAAGTGGTCTTACAATGTCTGTATTTAAGGTTAATATAGTTTGTATTGTTTATATTTTTTCAATATAATGTTGTAGTGTGTGAATTTCAAAAGAATTCTTTTAATAAATTTAAGTTTTTAAATTCGGTGTTTGAGAATATCTAACATTATTATTGTATATATCTTTGTTTGTTTTCGAAAATTGTGTGTGTTGGGCTTTTCTCCTAATATCAAAACATATAAAATATTCTAGGAGTGAAGTTAATACCGCGTATTCATGTTAATATTGTTTGGAAAAATTTTGGTATTTAACCATGACAATTTAATAAAAAAAAAAATAATTTTCATAATGATTCTTAAAAATTATTTTCATAGCATTTTCATTGATTACAATTTTATTTTATAGGAAAAAAAAAATTATTTTATTCTTTTGAAATTAGTACATTGTACGAATTGTATAAATACTTGTATTATGACATAATAATATGCAAAAATTTACTCAATAATCATTGAGTTATATTAAAGATTCAATTAAGAAATGTGATATTAAGTAATGATTGAGAATTAAGAGAACTGAGTTGATTAAGATTAATAATATGTTATTCACGATCAACTGTTATATTAATAATATTTTTCAATGTACTTACACACTCATCAACCAAAATTGAGAATGTTTATATTTCTCGTATATGTATTATACGTTTTCGAGAACAAAACTATTACACAAGATTAGAGTTATAAAAGTCATGTTGGTCTGTATATAATTGTAAATGTAGTTTATATTAAAATAAATAGTATTTAAGAGAAATATTTTCAAAAGTAATTTTTCTTTTTGTAAATATTAGAAATATATTAGTAAAAAGACTTAATGTAACACAATATAACAGTTTAATTTTATAATAAGATTTAATATAATACGAATTATTGTGTGCAAGTAACTATTTAAAATAAAATGTATAAATATATAGAGAGAAATAAAATGTTTATAATAATTAATAAAAATTAATATAAAATTAATAACAAACAAAAAAAAAAATGAAAATAAAGAAGAGAAATATATTAATTATATAAAATATAAATATTTTGTGTATGAATTATTTTAAAAATTGAAATGTTTAAGATTAAAAGAAGAGAGAAAAAAAGTATGTAATAAATATTTAAGGTATGTGTTATATTATTAATATTCGATTTGATAATGATGAATTGATTTTAAAATATATAATTTACTTAAACAATTTAATATTAATATATAGGTGAAAATTGAGGGTTTTTTTTTTTAATGAGATTTTCATTTTCACTATACTTTGAAAATAAAAAAAATTTTTAAAATGAAATTTTAATTTTTTAATGTATTTGAAATTATATAAATTCTATATATAAATCTATATTTTACATAGTTATAGATAGATAAGTATAGTAATTTATTCTATATTAGAAGAAGAAGAAAAAAATGAAAACTGTCATACAGTACATGTTATATTTATGGGTTTTCTATATATAGAAAAATGAAATAATTTTATATGATATTTTCATGTAGTTATACATGATTGATTCTATTAAATTAATTATGAATACTGAAAAAAAAATTATATATATAACATAATTATATTCTATAATAATATGTTCTATTATATATATTCTATGTCTAGAATTTTAGAACTCTAAAACTCATTTAAATTCATTATTGTTTTATAAAAATTTAAATCTTTTAAAGGAAATATAAAAATAGAAAATTTTTTAAATCACAAAATCTAAAATTTATTCTATATATTAATAGAATTCTATATAGAAACAACACCCTTAATTTCAACTATATATATATATATATACGAGTACGCACAGCTACTATATATTTAATTCTAATTTTTCAAACAAACAAAAAAAAAACTTAGATTTGCTGTATTAAATTATCAAGTAATTATTTATATTTATTATACTCTAAAATATTAAAAATTAATATATTTTAATTAAATTTTAATTTCTTTTTTTGTTATTTCAAATTTTAGAACTAATTTTTGTTTTTATTTTATTTTTAATTTATTTAATTAATTTTCTTAATATAGAATGCAAAAGAAAATAAAATTGTCATTATCATTTTTTTTTTTTCTTTTTTTAATTTTACGCATATTTCTGTATTATATTAAATTTTTCTTTTGGTAAAATATTTGCTTTATTTTAAATTTTTCTAATAATTGTGTTGTAAAAACAAAAAAAAAAATCTCGACTTTTTTATTTGTAAATTTAACAACACAAAATACAATATTGTTAGAAATACAACAACTATTAAGATAATAAAAAAAATTAATAACAAAAAAAAAAAAAAGAAAATAATTATTTAATAAATTAAATTAATATAAAATAAATAATAAAAAAAAAAATTATACTTAATAAATACAATATAATCAATTATAACTGTTATACGCAACTTATAACGAAAAGTAAAATAACAAATTCAGTTATAAATATATAATAAAATAAAATTAAAGAAAGAAAGAACAAAAAAAAAAAAACGTAAGGAAATCAAATATAACAATTGTTTTTTTTTTAGTATAACAATAAATCTTTTATTGGAATATGGAAAAATAAAATATTTAATATAATAAATTTAATTAATATTTAAAAAATACGGGTCTCATTTTTTTGTTTTTTGTTAATATATATTAATAAAAGTAGTATAAAGGAGACCGTCTTATAACGATGACTTCTTTAAAAAACGATATATCGATATTTACATATCAACATAATAAAAAAATTTTTTGCTTTCCAAAAACTGTTATATTATATTCTTTAAAATAAATAATTAATTAATATATAGTTATTTTGTATTTAGTGTTTTATATATAAATTATATATAATATATATATATATAATGTATTTGTTTTTGAAAGTATATATATATATATATATATATATATATATATATATATGATTATATCGATTACCGTTTTCTAATTAAAAAAATCATTTCAATCTTTGTTGTTTTTTTTTCTTTCTTGAATTAGTTTAACTTGCGCACATCAGGTGCAGACAGCTGCTGCTTATTCGTATGTGTATTGTATATGTATTGTTTTTTTCCCTTTAATATATATTTATATATAATATGTGTAAATAATATATATATATATATATATTATTTTTCTTTAATCTAAAATTTAAATAATATTAAAAAAAAAAATTGTTTTGATTTGAATAAACCTTTCTTTTTTTTATCTGTGTATATATTGTATATAATAATAATGAAAAAAAAAAAAATTCAAAAAACTCGATTTATTTCTGTATTTCGGATGATGAATTTTGTTTCCTTTTACAAGAATATAAATAATTTTTGTTTTTTTTTTTTATCATTTATAATATCATTTTATTGTTTTGTAAAGTGTTTAATAAAACATATAGTGTATTATGTGTGTTTGTGTTACATCAAAACATTTTGTTTAGTGTATTAATAATAATATTAACGTGTATTGTGTATATTGTGAATTGATTATGTTATGTTAAAAATGTTATAATAATAATACTAAATTATAGTGTTTAGGGGTTTCACCTATATGGTATGTATGTATGTACGTTAAAATAATGTTAGATATGGTGTATGGGGATATTTTATTTCTTTTTATACTTTTTCTAAATTATAAATGTATTGTAAGAGAGAGAGAGAGCTATTTAATAATAATAATTATGCAATATTCAGGAAATTATGTGTACGATTCAATAAGTGTTATACGCATGGATGTATGTATTTAATACGGGTTTTTTTTGTTAATTAATTTTATTTTCAACTTTTCTTTTAGCATTTTTTAAAAATGTAGAATTGGAATTTATTTTTTCTTTTTTGGTCATAGTTTTTTTTTGAACAAAAAACTTCAAATAGCATAATGGTTAATTTAAAAATTCAATTGAACATGCTTTTTATATTGGCACATATAAATACTAAAAAAAATGGTATAATATGGGTAATTCATAAATATACTATATATATATAATAATAAATTATAATATTTTAAAATAAATGTATTTTTTAGACTATTATTATAATATTATGGATAAACTTGTACAATATTAATGGTCTTGATGTTAATGTAATTTCTAATAACTAAAATTTTAATATCTTATTAGGCTTGTTTATATTCCACTCATTTTATACGATTTTTTTCTATATTTCCTTGTAATATATGTATAAATTGTATTTTCTAGCGAATTTAATAAATTTCAGGTAAAGTTTATATTAATTCAAGTTTTGATAACTATTTGGGTTTTAGGCATTTATTGAATTTATAAAATTTTACTGTTATACAAAAATATAACAGTTTATTTTGGGATATTTTAATATTCAATTAATTTATTAATTTGAATACTTTTTTAATATAAATTGGGTAGAAATTTTTCGAATAAATTTTTCTGTTTTGTTTGCGGCTTAAGATAATTAGCAAAAGACACTTAGCGAAAATTTTTATATAAGATGTTTTGTTATTTTTATTTCACTTCAATCTCATCATGAAATGCTATTAAAACAAAGGATCAAATATTTAATAATAATATGCAAGAGAAATGGACACTGAGACTGACAACAAGAGCATAAAGTTTAGAAATTTATTGCACAATTTTTTATTAAAATAAACGACAATTTTATTTAATAATAATATGCAACAGGTTTTAGAATAGATAATATCAACAAATTTTATTAAGAAATTTAAGAGAACAAAAAGCATAGTCCAGGCTTTCTATATTGTTTTGATTGGGTGAAATTCATCGTTCATATTTTGTCCGACATTTAAAGTACTCGATTTTGAATGCATTTCAATCTTGAAAATTCTACCTGTATAATATATATACATATAATTGCAAACTATTCTAATTTTCATATTTTTTAATTATATATTAATTAAAAATACGCATATAATGCTTTTCAATAAAATTTATTTAAATTTCTATATTTAAATTTGGAAACCAATTCTTGTGTGGGAGGCTGTCACTTTGTTAAATATAACTCAAATCACAAATGTACTATAAAAGGTGCTGAAGGTTGAACTTAATATTTTTCAAAAACTTTATAAGATGTTTTAAAAACTATACGTAATTCTAAAAGCAATCTTACTTTTACGATTACACAATATATAGAATTTAAAATATTTAATTGTAAATTACTACCATAGCATGAGAAAACGAAAATTAATATTTTTGTATAATATCATGTGAGTACGGTACATGATTGTTTTATAGTTACATACAATTTACATTGTAGAATTACAGGTCTCAAAATCATAACAGAGAATATTTCTCTTTGTTGAAATGTAAACAAATAGTTCCACTTTAATAAAATGATGCAATCATATATGCAATCAAATAGAATGCAATATCAATTTTAATATGTACAAATAACCAATTTATATAGATTCCGCACCCCTAAAATTAGGAATAGTATAAAGCGACAGCCTTGCACTCATTTTATTTATTAAAATTATAAAAAATTTTCATTACTGCCAATAAAAATTAATAGATAATAAAAATTGTTATTATAAAAGAAATAATTTTTTCTGCATATTTTTTTTTGAATATCAATTTTATGTATTACGAGTATACACTGAAAAAAATTATTCACACTATTAAGCATATTAATCAGCATTGAATTTAAAAAAAAATTAAAATTATTCATTATATTTTAATATCCATTTAATATTTATATTAATTTTTAAAAATTATTCAATGTTATAAGGATTTATTAAATTTTCATTAATTTTACTCTATTTTGTATTATTTTTATCCACAATGATATTGAAAATAAATAATATTTTTCAATTATTAAATACTATTTTTAATATTATTAAATTTAATTTTTATTGTTTTAATATTATATAAATTTTTAATAAAGTTCACTAAAGTATTAAAATCTTTATTTATTATATTTTTGGTATTATTTTTACACAAAGTTTTAAATATTAGGTTGTTGTTCTAATTTTTGTTAAAAATGTTAATTTAAGAATATTAATTGTTAAAATTCGATTAAGAATTGAATATAAGTATTAAAATTTAACTTGAAATTATTAAAATTTATATTATATATTTTATAATCATTATATTAGTATTATTGGTATTATTTATTTTATTTTATAATATTTACATTAATTAAACATGAAAGTTTTTTATGTACAAATGTACATATGTATGAGTTCACAATTTTTAAAATTTACAATAAGAATATAAATAAAAAAAAAAATCAAATGATTTTATAATATTATTTTCAAAGAAAATATACAATTATATATAATAAAATATACAGTATAATAAAACGAGTGTAATATTAAAATAACAATATATAAAATGAATTTTTGAAGTGAAATATTGTTTTGCCCCCTATAATCTACACATTTTATAAAAAAACTATTTTAAATAAATTTTAAATAATTCCTTATCATTCCTTATTGTTCTTTCCACATTTAAATAATACGTCGTTTTCCACACAAAACTAACCACACCTAATATAGATTTTTTTTTTGATAATTTCAATTGAAAAAATTCGAGACTTTGGGTCCGATCTACGTCAGCCATTTTGAAACTGTCGAAGATGGGAAAAAAAGATCTCTTAAGGTGTACTTAAGGTCCTACATGCATTTATTGTATTTTTATAGCTATTGTGATATAAATTGAAAAATATTGCAATTTCGATGAGTTTTTTGAGAAAAATTATACATTTTGTACAAAAAAAAAAAATGAAATATTTGATTTATTATTGACAAGTGAATTTTTATTGTTCTTCTTATACAAAATACTGATATAGATGTTTTACTAAACTACTATTTTGACGAAAAAAAAATATTATTTTCCATAAATTGATCTTTACATTTATAAAAAACAAAACAACGAGAAAATCAAAATAAAAACTTAAATAATATTTTTAAAGTATTCACAGTCTTGCATAAAATTTATTTTTAAAATTTTGAATTACAATATCATTACTTTGTTTACAAAATATAAGCAAAGTGAATTCACAATAATTATCAATAAATAATAAATAAACTCTACACCAGATGGCGAATAACTTCAATTTATTATTATTTAAGATTTAAAAATAATATTATATGTATATTGTCAAAAATAAAAATTTAAATCAAAAAAATTTCTACAAAAAAAAAAAATTATTGTGAAAAACATTTGAAGAAAAAACATTTAATAAAATAAAAAACAAATTAATTTTAACTAATTTGAAAATATATAAAAATATATATGTATAGAAAAATTTGAAAATTATGGTGAAGAATTTTTAGAAAATATAATTTTATATAATATATACGATTAATATATATATGGAAAATATTTTGCTACATTGAAAGCCTATATATATATATATATATGAAAATATAACATAAATAAAAAGTATGTAATATAAATAATATTAAAAATGCTTTTATTTTGAAATATAAAAGGAAGAAAACACAATTATTTAAATGAAATTGAGCTATATATAGAAAAATTAAAATAGGATAAAAAAGTAAAATAAAAGAAAAATGAAATTAAGAGAACAACTAAAATCTTTTTTAATACTCTAGCGGCAAAATACTAAAATATTTGATTTTATTATCTGTATACACATAATTGTGGCATTTGAATGACATTTAATGTTAAAGGTTAGAAATAAAAATGAAAACGAACAAAAAAAAAAATAATTAAATGAAATTAAAATTAAAATAAATTTTTTAAAAATGATTTGAAAAATAAATTTTTGACTTTTTTTTTTTTTTTTGAAAACTAAATTGTATAATACAAAAATTTTGATTTAAAAAATTTTATTAATTAAATTTTTTTTTTCAAAAATAAATTAAATCATTTTCAATTTTTTTTTTTTTTTTTTTTGGAATTTTTCAGTGATAATAAGAAGCGACATAGTTATTCAATATATACGCAGTTTTGTTTTTTTTTTTTTAAATAATTTTCTTTTTGTAATTTAATAAACAGAAATTGAAAAATTAAAAATTGACAAAAAAAAAAATAAATTTTTTGTAAAATATATGAAAAAATTGCTTTTCTTTTGTACAAAGTTGATAGAATAATAAAAATAAAAAAAATAACTATATAGAATTGAAAAAAAAAAAATATTTACTATAATTTTTTTTTTTGTTTAATAATTTTTGTTTTGCAATAAAAATAAGGAATTTTTTTTTGTGATATTTTTGCTTTTACTTATTTATAATTTTTTACTTTCATTTGCTTTTTTCCATTTAAAAAATATTTTTTGTCATATTTATTAAGTTTTATAGAATAGAACAAACATATCTTACATTTCAAATAGGCGACCAAAATGATGAGATCAAAAACAACATTATTTTTTCAAATACTTTATATAAATATTAATAATTTAAAAGAAAAAAAAAATTTAAATTCTAAAAATAATTAAAATTTACATAATAGCGAAGCGTTTCTTATAGTTTTTGAATTTTTGGGAAGAAAAATTATTTTTTTTTTTTGTTGTAAAATGGGTAAAAAATATTTAGAGGTTTTTTTCATTTGTTTGTTTTTTTTTTTTTTTTGTACCATAAATTTTTTTTTAAATTATTTGCAATAAATACAAAATAAATTTTGAATTTTTCTTTTTTCTTTTTTTTCGGATTTTGTAAATAAAATACAAAACACAAAAAAAAGAAAAAGAAAAAGTTGCTATTTCTTTGTTTTTTTTTTTTTTAAATTAAAAATTTATGATTTTCGCTTAACATAATTTTTGTATATTTAAATTTTATTTTTAAAGCTTTGTTATCTTCTTAATCATTTTTAATATGATTGAAAAGAATAATAAGTCGAAAAGATTTTAATATGTATTATAAAATAATGTGGTAAGAAAGATTTTGAGTGTAATATGAAATGAAAGAGAGTCTTACTGTAATGTAAAATGTAAGAATGCTATGTTACTGTTCATCAATGCTTAAAAGTAATAAGAGCATATAAATATTCTCTTTAAATGGATATTGTTCCCTAAAAAAAGGAAATTTCTGGTAATTAATTCTTGTAGCTGAGATATTATTACTAAATTATTAATAGCGGTAATAGTTAATAAATTAGTTAAAAGTGTTCTTTTTAATACAGTGTATTTCGTTTAATTATGCCGTGATTTTGTAATTTGTTATATTAATAGATTCAGAAAATTTTGTTATTTAGATAATTTGTTAAACTAATGCTATTGCATTAAAATGTATAAACTTTTAAATTATTTTATATAATAAATATATTTTTGAAATTATTTTAATTATTTATTGTAATAAAACCGAGTGCGACAGGAGCAACCCCTCGAGCCACCGCAGACATTCCTGACTCTCACCTATCTGAATATTTTCAAATTATTCTCAGAAAAATTTTTTAATTGAGTAAAAGTTGTTTTGTAATTTAATTATATTGCAGTATACAATAAAATTAGAAAAAGAGAAAAAATACTAAAAATATAATAATTATTATATATTATTAAAGAAAAATTTTTATAAAATTGGTCCTATAGAATTAATATTAATAATTAAATAAAAATAAATAGAAAATATTTTAAAAATTATTTAATAAGTTAGGGTATTACAGTATATATTAAGGTATCAGAATTTATATGGATGTATATTATTAAAAATTCATTTTGGTTTTTCTTAAATAATTAACAAGTATGGTAATAATCTGATTAAAATATTTATTTTCGAATGTTAATTACAAATGTTTACTAATTTATTAATATTTATTATTTTAATTAATGCTTTTAGGATTTTAATAATTAAGAATAATGTTGTAATTTTATATAACAGTAATAAAAATAATAAAATTTGTTTTTTGGAAGTCACGAATTTTAACACGAAATATTTTATGAAAATAATTCAAAAATTTCTTTTCTAAAAATTTTCAATAAAATTTTGTATAGTTAAGTAGAATACCATTTATTCCTATTGATATGAAATGTGAAGGCGACCATTATAATAATAATAACATTATGTTTTAAAATGTGAATAATTATAAAATTATAAATGAAAGAGTTAGTTGCATGTATATGTAGTATGAAGAATGGTATGAAAAATTGAGGAAGGAGCATGATATTGAATAAATATTTTGTGATAATACGGAGTATAATATTTGTGGTTTTGAATTGAATAAAGTCAAATCTATTATAGAATTTATTTTAGTAAGTGGATATTTGTAACACTTTAATTTGGCAGAAAAATTTTAAGTATCATTGAATCGATATATACTTAGTTTTTTATATTTTCATATTATACGTACGTCATTTAACATCTTACCTTTAAAATAATTAGAAAATCAGACTGTTTTATGTTTCATACACATACTATTTTAGTAACTATGTTCGGCAAAAAAAAATTATTTTCAATTTTATCTCTCGTAGATTGTTATTTTTTTTTATTAAATTCTTAACGTATTTTATTAATTTTATTCAGAATATGTGCTTCAAAAGCTTACTAAAATTAGCTGATTAAACTATAATATTATAAATTTAAGCATTTTTTTTGGTACGCTAATTTACGATTAATAATTTTAAGATAGAGAAAATTTAAAAAAAGCTTTACTTAAGCACTAATCCTATAAGTAGGCAATTTTTAAAAAACAGCGAAAAACTTAACAAATTTATTATATAATTTGAATTTTCAATTTTGAATGTGTTATTTAAAAATTAAAAGAAAAAATATAAAATATTAAAAAATTTTGATTTTATTTTTATTAAGCCGTGATTTATTATATAAAAGAGATTTATAGAAATAGCGAGAGATATAAGATGTGTGAAATAATTTAATCATATTTTATTTTTAGATTGCTTTGTCTTATAATTATTTATTCTTTAACTAACAAAATACAAAGCGTTTTTCATCAATTTTACTAAGTATAACAATACGTGTGCCGTTAATATTAATTAAGTTGAACCTACTGCTTAAATTTATTATTTCTAGTTATATTTTGAAATAATTTTAATATTTTTATAGTATTATTGTGTTTTGCGTTACAGAAGGAGAATATTCAAATGAAAATTAATTTGAATTAAAAAAATAAAAATAAATTAAAAAATTAATTGTTGTAAAATCAAAAAGGAAAAAATAGAGAAATCAAATAAATATTTAAATATCATAAATTTTTTTTTTTAAATTTTTGATATTTTTAATATTTATTTTGTTGAATTCTTTTAAATTAATTTCTCTGTTTGAATATATTTTATTTTCATATAAATATTATTAGAATATTGAGAAGAAACAAAAGCTTTAAAAATTTTTTATTTGTTTTTTGCGTTTTAACCAATTTTTGGGGTGTTTTTTTTGAATTTAGTTTTAGTTCGGTAACTCTTACATAATTAAATATTTTTGAAATTGACAGTGCAGAAATATTTTATTTTTTGATTGTAAGTATATAAGAGATTTTAAGGAGAAAGATGTGTTTTTAATTATTATTTACTTTGGAATTTAATTAAATTAAAAAATTGTTGTTAATTTTTTTAATATTTTCGTGTTGTGCTTTAAATGTCACAATAGAAAAAAAAAGAGTAAAAGAATTTTTTTTTTTGTATAGAAAAAGACATTTAAATATACAATAATGTTAATATTATATTAAAGAGATGTAATAATTAGGAAATAATTGTGATAGAAATACATATATATAATATAGAGAAATAATGAAGTTGAGAGATAGAGAGAAAAAGAGAGATTAAGAGAGTTTAAAAAAAAAAACAAAAAAAAATATTGGTGGGTGGTATATTTAAAAAAAAGAGTGTTTTTTTTTTTTTGGTTTTTAAGTGTTTAATTTTTGTTATTACCCATGATTCAGGTGGATAACGAGGAAATGGAGCTATTTCTTTTGTTGCAACATTGCTTGGCAACTCAAGCCTTCCACCTAATTTCCGTAATTTTCGTCGTTTTTCTACCCGTTGTTTCGATCTTATCATCAAAGCCGCCTGCATCCTGATGGCTTCTTCGTCGTCTTCGACGTCTCCTCTTTATGTTAATAAATTCACCACTCGACACACTCATAAAATATTTAACAAATATCAAAAAAAAAAAAAAAAGTATAAAATAATAATAAAAGTAATAATAATAATAAATAATAAATTAATAAAATAACGGTATAGTATAAAAAAAATAAATATTTTCTTTTCTTTTTCAAAAGTCTTTTTTTTTTTTTTTATACACAACAAAAACAATAATAATAATTTAATTTAATTAATTATTACGGAATAACAACAATATTATAGTAATTAACAATAATATGGTAAAAAATTGTTATACAAGAGAAATTATACATTTAAAAAACACAAAATAAATTATAAATATTTCTATTATTAATATATATATATATATATTGCGTTATATATATATTGTGTTATATATATAAATTGTATATATATAAAAGTTTTAAAAAAGTTTTATTGTTAATTATTCGGCTTTTATTATAGTTGTTGTTGTCTCCTTTTTTTTTTTAGATTTTATATACAAATGTGTTGCTGTATTATAAAGTTTTTGTATTTTTTGTTATATTATTTTATTAATAAAAAATTTAATAAGTATTAAATGAAAAAAAAATATTGTCAAAATTTAATTAATTTTTTTTTTTGTATTTTCATTATTATTATTGTTATTATTAACATTTGATGTGATTAGTTTATTTATTTTCGCATTTTTAATTTAAATTAAATTTGATGATAATTGAAAAGTTTTATACATTTTGATTTGTAAATGTTTTTAATAAATTTTTAATTAAATCCCACGTTTTTTGTGTTTTTTCCTCATATTGATTATTTTTTGACTCTCTTACTTGTATATTATATTAATATTCTCATAATATGTTTAATGGTTATCTTATATTACTGTAATATTATTTACTACCTTATACTTTTCTCCCGATATAAATTTTTAAAAATTTTTTATCTACTCAAATTTAGTTAATTTGAATTATGTGTTATATTAATTTTTATTATATTTTGTGTGTTGTTTCATATATACATATTATATTTATATATATAATAATTCTGTTTTCTTTTTTTTAAGAATATTTTGTTATATTATAGGCTTTTATGGTGAATTCCATTTTATTTTTTAATTTTTTTTTTTTATAATTATTTATTAATTTTTATTTTTTATTTATTTAAAATAAAATTTTTGATTTGATTATTTTTTACAAATCCAAAAGTAGAAAAAAAAAATGTACGAAAAATAAAAAAAAAACTGTTATACATTTTGTTATATAGTGTTTGTTTGTTTTTTTGTTTTAAATTATTATTTAATGCTATTGCTTATAAATAAATTAATTGTTATAATTAATTACATTTTTGGTTTGATTTTTTTTGTTATATTAGTTTTCTTTTTTTACATTAAATACCTAGCTATATACTTGATCCATTATTTTTAATAGTTCTTTTAGGCAGAATGAATTCTTATAAAATAATGTTAAATTGTATTTAAATTGTTTACAAGTTATATAACACTTTCGTAATTTTCGTTTCATTTTGACATTATAATTTGACATGATGGTTGAATTTTTACATATATATGTGTTTAAGTAAAAAAAATTTTTGTTTTTTTTTTTTAGTATTTCTTTTTTGCTAGTTTTTTATTTTAATATTATTGATCTTATATTATAATTTATTGTAATACATAATTAGTTTGGTTTTTAATATTATCAAAATCATTATATTTGTTATACTCATTTGTTTTTAGAAAAAAAAAAAGTTATATTTTAATTGTGTAGCAGTGTTAGTAAATTTTTAATTCTTAATAATGCTTTTATTATTTAATTTATATATTTTTTTTTAATTTATTATTCATTTTTTTTTATATAACATAATTTTATAAAATTTATTAACTTATTTTGATTTTTATTATAGCCATTTAATAGAAAAAGGTACATTTTTTTTGTTATTGTATATATGTATATAAGTATTATATAATATATAAAACATAAATTTTTGAAGTAGGAGATTTGAAAATGAATTTTTTTAACTCAAAAGTTATATGTATATACATATAAATTTTATTTAATTATGCAGGTATATACAAATTTTAAAAGAAAATTTAATTAAAAAATTAAATAATAAATGTTATATTTATTTAATATCACATATTAAGTTTCATATATTTATAGTTTTAAAATTATTTAAATAGCTTTTATTTTTGAATTTATGGGATATTTATATATATATATTTGTATATATATAAAATATATATTGTATACATAGAAGAAATAAGAAGCGAAAAATTCTTTTATATAAAATATATTATAATGTTATATTTATATATAAGCATATATAAATGTTATGTATGTTGAAACTGTTATACTAATATTAAATTGATGTTTTTTTTGTGGTAAATATAAATTATTCTGTTATTTTTTTATGTTTTTATTATTTTCTTTATTATTTTTCATATTTTGTATAACACATTTGTATAACACTTTTGTATATATATTTTCATTTTTATATTTCTGTTTTATATTTCATTTTAATTTATATAATATTTATTATAAATTTTTGTTTTGTAAATTGCACGACATTTAAAATAATTTTTTATTCTTTCTTTTTTAAATATAACAAATACTTTTTTATTTAACAAATATTCATAAATATTTGTATATAATATAAAACAAATATTAATAATATTTTAGAGGCAAATTTTGAAAATCACATTGAATAGAATTTTTTTGAAAAAAAAAAATAATTTTTTTTTTCTTTTATTTAATTTTTTTTTGTTTAATTTTATTTATTTTTAATTCTGTTTTAAGATTTTTTTTGTTTATTTTATAAAGAAGCACTTTGTTTTATTGTTTAATTAAATTATTTTTTTTATTATTTTATTTATTTTATAATTTTATATATTTACAGTTAACTTTTTTATTATTTTTATGTTATTTTTATGTTTTTAGCGTTATATAATGCTTAGTATAATTTTCTAGTTATTTTTTTTAATTATATTAAATTTTTTTTCTTATAAAATTTTTAAAGTTATAATTTTATTATATTAATTAATAATTTTTAATTTTGTTGTATTATTTAAATTCAATTAATTGTAATTAAAAATTAAATTGTAAATTTTATTTTTTTTCTTTTTTTAAATTATATACTATGATTATGATTAATGATTATCACAATTTGTTTTGGTTTTGGTTTTTGTTTTTAAATTAATATAAATTATTATTTAAATTAAATTTAAATTAAATTTTTTTTTAATTGATCATTTCTAAAGTTAAATAATCTTCCTTTTTTTTATTTAATTAAAGTTTTTAGTTTAATTTTAATCTGTTTCTTGTTTCTTTTTTCTGGTTTTTTGTTTTATTTATATCAAATAAAAAAGAAAATGAAGTCTATTTACAAAATGGAATCTGTAATAAATTTGTTTTTTGTCGTTTTATTATAAATTATTGTTTTTTTTTTTTTTTTTCATTTGTATTTTAGTATTTCAATATAATATTTTCAAAATTTTATTAAAAAGTAATAATGAAATTTACACGTAATAAAATTATTATTATAGTTTTTAATATTCATTATCAAATTAAATTTATATTTGACTAATATTTATATACGTTAAAATCAAAATTTTAATTATTAAAAATATTTATTTGACCAGTTTGATTTTTATATAAATAAAAAAAAACTTCAAATCATAATTAATAAAAAATATATTATAAATAAGAAAAATTTATATAAGAAAAAATAAATTAATATAGTTTAAACTGTTATACAAAATTAAAATAAAAATAAATGGCATAACGAGTGGTGAATTTGACAATTGAACATGAACTTTTAACACGTGTTGTTTTTCTTGAATCATGTATGTATATATAAATATATGGGTATATCAAGTAGCACCAGTGGGCCTGTATATAATATTTTGCATAAATCTTTCGGGAAAAAAACAAATATCATAAAAGTGTGTTATCGTGAGTCTATCAGAAGAAACCTCAGAAGATGTAGGACTTATAGATTATGTCGGAGAGTAGCAGCAAGGTTCTAATCGCTTTAGGCCGTTCAGCTTCGAGATTAATAGTTGGTATGTGCAGTGGTTAACCTTTGTGTTACCCTTTATTACTCTGTGGAGTGCTTAAGATTGAGACGTTTCGGCTGGTTAAAGGGGGCGGTGCGAGGTGGTTTGTAAAACACATCGTCGGGGGTATATTATATTATAAAATTTTCAAATTCAGGAATTTTTATATCTACCTCATAATCCGGTCTAAAAATATACATATAATATCGAAAATCATTAATTAAATTCAATATTAATCTGAAATCGCTCAATTCAATTTAAGGTAAGACTTTTAACAATTTAAGAAATTTTGCAAAAAGTATTCTTAAATTCTTTAATATTTTTTTTTAAATTTTTATTATAATTGCATTATATTTATAATTTATAAAAAAACGTACAATATGTAAGACGTTTGTAGTATACGAATATAAATTTAAGACTAAATATAATTATTTTTATCAAAATAGGAGGCGCACCTACATATGTGTTCCCTATTTACTTAATATTCTTAAAATGAATAAAATTAGAGCAATTAAAGTAATTTGCAAAATAGAATTTACAAAAATAGAATAATAATAATTACTATTATTATGTCTTATTAAAAAATTAAATATTCAATTAAAATTAAATTCATTAAAATTTTTTTTTACCATTGATATTCGTAGTAAGTTATTAATTTTTAAGCGATATTTTTTGGCACGTTTTACGTAATTAAAAAAATTTTCTCCCCTATAGAAGAAATGGCAATTCTAGTATGAATAATATACTAATGAAACTATTATACGTATGCCTGTACATATTAAAATTGAAAAACAAAAAAAAAAAATAAAAGAAGAAAAGAATAAGTAAAAAATCTATATAAGTAAAACCAATAATTGTAGCCAATTTAGTAATGTTTTTTTTATTCACAGTTCAAAGGATATTTTCCTTAATATGATGATTTACACGAATAACTTTTATTAATAGAAAAAAATAATAAGAAATATTTGAATTATAAATATAATACCGTTGGTTTAGAGCTTGTTCGGAACAACCGTAACATATCAGATTTTCAGGATAATAATTTTCAAATTTAATCATTCGAAAATTGGGTTTGTAAATCGAAATGGAATTTTTTTTTTTTTTAATGAATTTAGGATTTATTCCTTACAATTTTAATAGCTTAAATGTGCTTTAATAGTTCTAATGTTTTTTTATGCCATTGACTAAATAATATGTATACAAAATTTTTAGTATCGCGGCTAATGGAGTATAAAAATATTTTTAGTGCGAAAAATGACTAAATGGTGTTTGTCGGAAACAAGCACTAAACCGTCAATATGCTATACATATATATTTCATAAAATAATAGTAAATATGGTGTATAATATATATGAATAATATGCAGTGTTTTCATATATTAATAGAACTGTAAACAATAGAAATAAAAATTAATTTGAGGTTATATTGGTGAAAATATAAAAAAGTACAAAAAAAAGCTTGAATTTGACAAGAGAAAATATTATCCACGTGTATAATAATTTATTAATACTATATAGAAATATGTGACATTGAAATCCATTAGCATGTTACATAATACTTAATATGTAGATATATATATATATAGATTAAAAAATAAATATAAAGAAAAACTATTAACTATGTTTTGAATATATTTGTTTCCAATGCAAAAAAAAAACAAAAAAAAAATATAATATGGTAAGGTTTCAGTGTTATTCAAATTATTCGTATGTAGCTAGTTTTCAAGAAAAATTTAACCAAAGACTTTATGATTCTATTAATTATTATTTTATTAATTAAGAAAAATTGTCAATAAAATCTAAATTTATAGAAATCTACGAGTAAATTTATAAAATCAGTAAAATATTAAGAATTGGCCAATAAACTCATAGTATTTGATTCACAAATTATTAAGAAGAGCATTAAGGAATAGCGACATGTTTAACTCATACATACTTCAAATGAAAGAGAATTGACTTGAAGAGCAAATTAATATATTGTATATAAAATTCTCACAACCTACAATGAGAAGGAAAGGGATTAAATATACTGTATCTGTGTCTACTGTTGTATGCTGTTACTGTTGTCATCATCCATTTATTGTTATTAAGTGTGAATTTATTGATTCTATTTTAATGTTTGTAATATCGATAGATGGAGTTCGATCGTTAAACGGATTATTAATTTGTAATTATATTAACCATTAAAATATTCTATTCGTATATAATAAAGAATGATATAGGAAACAGATTATTGCTGCCTATTACATAGTCATATAATCTAAAATTTAATCCCAGATATATTTTCAATTTAATTTTTATTTGTTTTTTAATGGATAATATTAAATATTTTAACATTTTTTTATTTTATTTTTATTCACATATAAAGGCCATAAAACCACAATAATATTATTGAATAAGTTGAAAAGTTTGTTTAAAAAATATTAATAAAACCAAATAAACATCTTTCTTTTTAAATTTAAATGACTAATATAATATAAGATTTTATAACAAGCTTATAAATAATATAGGAACTGAAAATATAGAATAGATAAAATTATTTGAGAAAAAAAATTAACTAGCGCTCTGGTAATAAAATTTTATGATTTTCTTTGCCTAATTTGAAGATGATTTAAAAATTTTGTATATAAATTTTTTTAATAATATTTATTTTAGATTTTATATAATTTTTATTATAGGTACATATATAATAATTTTCAAAATCCTTGAAATATTTTATTGTTATTATATTATAAAAAAATAATTTATTATACAATATTATGGATATTTTTTATATATGTATATAAAAATAAAAAAAAATTTATGTAATCATTATTTCGACAAATCTATAAATTTCATTTACAGTTTTTCGACACTTAAAGATTATTTGTTTAACAAGTTTGTTTGAGAAATACGGAAAAGGAATGTAAACTCAATAATTTTGACAAAAAATTTACCGAAAATAATATTATGACAAGGGAATTCAATGAGCACATCCAAATTTAATCATTTTACGAAAATTTTCAAAATGAATTTTTCGGCACAACTCGAAAAGACTGAGAGAAAACCTGTTTGAATAAATTTTAAAAGTCGCTCTATACGATGATAGCAAATTAAAATGAGCAGAGAGGGATATTCAAAATTTGATCAATAAATTGTACACTATTACAGTATATTGTCATACGTGTATGACAATATACATGTAACATATCACTTTAATTTAAAGTATTTCCAAAAAAACAATATGTATAACAGTTTTTTCAGAAAAACTCTTATCTCATATACTTATATGTTCTTTCAAAATATTTTGTCAAATAATGAAGGATCTGAATTAGATATTTAAATTTTCATCTTTTTTTTTTGATTTAATATTTCAACTTTACAATGTGAATTATGCAAAAAAATCACTCTCATAAGCATAAATAATATGACAAAAGCTAAAAAAAATGTTATTTTTTTCAACCTTCTGTTGTTATACACACATAAAAATGTAAGAAGGACAATAAAAAAATTAGGGTAAAAAAAATATTATTAACCACTTAGTGTATTATACACATATACCACGTATGTATATTATGTATATGAATAAATTATAAATAGCAAAAAAAATATCCTAATGTACAAAAGTTCAGACAATTACCATTTAGAATAATAAAAACATAGCAAATAATAAAAATATAAAAAATAATAATAAAAATATGTAATAACAAAATGTTATACTGTTATACATTCATATACTAAAAAAAATTACTATTGCAAATATTTCCTGTTCACATAACATTACTATTATTATACATGAAACACAGCAATGACTTAACTTTTATTCAAATTTTAGACTCTTCATTATCTTGGACAAATTGCAGGAAATAAAATTCCATAACGGAAAGATTTCAACATAATCCATGAAGCGAAAAAAAAAAAAATTTGCATAATATCTTAGACATGGGTATAAAATTAGAAACAAGTACCTACATTTATAAATATTATATGTAAATGTATATGGTATTGCTTATACTTGTAACTTTTCTTATCTTGTATAATTTTAATTGTATGTAAATGTTATACAATGCTTTCAATTCAATGATATTGCTGTAGTAGAACAGTAATAGAAAATATACCTCTTATATGCATGAGTTAAATGCCATAATATTGTACAAAATTTTACAGTGAAAAAAGAGAGAAGAGCGGATTGTGGAGTAGAGACTAATTCATTTTGATTAAATTATTCAGGGGAAAAAATAAGTTAAGTTTTAATATTCTCGGCGAATATTTAAATTTCATGTTATATTTGAATTTTATATTTTATATATTAAAAAAAAGAATAAGAAACAATTTGTTTAACAGTTTATTTCAATTATAAAAAGTTTTTTAATTAAATAAATTTTTTTTTTGCATTTTAATATTTATAATTTTTTTTTTGTATAAGAAAATTTCCTTTAAGAGTTTTGCGGATGAATCAAGAGAATTATAAATATTTCTCTTTTTGTTTTTTCCCCTTTGTACACTTACATAAATAAATAGATGATGGTTATAGTTCTATGTGTATGTAAATTGTAACTAAACTACGAGTAAAAATTATTTTAAAATAAGAAAAGAATTTTAATTAATTAAAATTTTTCTCTTAATAATATTAAATTAATTTTAGATTTGTGTCTCTTTATGTTCAAGTATGTTTTATGTATTGTTTTTTTATATATATAAGTACAAAGATTTTGTCGATTGCATTTAAAAATAGTAATTCTAGAATTAAAATTCTTACATTTTAAGCAACTATTAGAGGAATAGCAGATTAAATGCATTTAATTTTCCCTGGACAAAGATATTAATGTGAGAAAATTGGGTAGTATGGCAATACAGTTTATGTGTGACAAGTTACATGTCCTTCAGCCTACGATATTTAAAATCAAATCTAGCCTTCAGAAGGTCCTCCCTAGTAATGCTAAACAACCCTACTGAACGATTAGGTAACCAACTCTGCAGTAGTAATAGAAAATATGGAAGTTCTTAAAATTACTGTACTTTTTAATAATTATAAAAAATTTTAAAAATACTATTAAAATTTAAAATTAATTATTTTGAATCAAACATAGTTGTTTTTATAATGAACATAGAAAGACCAGAAATTCTGTGGAATATATGATTTCAAGCTGCATAGAGCAAAATTAAATAAAAAAAAAGTATATACTTTAATTTTCTTTTCCATCTTAAACCAGAAAGACCTTGTTTGTATATGAAAAGTAAACAACTTCTTTTAGAAAAACTTGAAAACACAAAAAGTGAAATCTAAAGAAAAACTAAGGAATTTCATCTAAATTCTTGTTTATATTAAATTTTGGGTTTATAAAGTTTACAAAGGAATGAATTATAAAAAAAAAAACTATGTATATTTTGTAAACATTATAAAAATACAAAAATACAAGGGAATTTAAAAGTTTAACAAAATGTTGGTTTCTTATAGAGAAAATACGATCAGCAGAATTCCAGAAAAACAAAAATTTGTTTACGAATGTGATGTTTATAAGCTAAAAAATCAAAACGAAATTATGTAGAAGAATATTCGTATGTTGGGTTCCTTTCATAAATTTCGTTCTAAATAACCGGAAATATACAGTGTTTTATAATTGTCTCAAATGTCTTTCTACCCTATAAAAATTTATTTAAATACATTTTCTCAAATTTAAGATATTCAATAAGATTAAAACAATCTTATATTGGAGATAAGGAAATTATCAAATATTTTTAAAATATAAGTAAAATTTTAATTTGAATAACTCAAAAATACGTATTTTTGAAATATAACATTGGCGAATTCGTATAGGTCTTTCCACGCATACATCTTGTTAAGGTAAATATGTATATTACAACATACACAGGTATAATTTGTCAAGAAAGTAGATATATTGTATTTACATAAAATAATGATGTCGAGAATAATTGTGAAAATGATAAAACTAATTAATATGCAACTCAATAAATTTTATAAATTTTATAGAAATATATGTATAGATTGTGCATACCTATACACAATCACACTCTATTATTTATTTTGCCATACATACATCTGGATTCATATAAATTTATATAAATGAATAATAAACAATTACAATGTTAATTATTATTACGTATATTAAGATTTTCAGATAATAATGACTATATAAATATGTAATTTAATTAAAATTTGACTTCAAAATTTAATTAATATTTATGAATAATTAACAATTTTATAAGTATTAAATTTGAAATTATAAAATATACATATTATATTATAGCTTTCATTACGATGATTTATTATCTTACATGTATATATACACATACATTATGTTTGTACTTTAATATATATAGAAAAAGTTATTTTCTTAATTTATTTCTTTAAAATTTTTTGGCATTAAATTATATCAAAATGTGAGCTTATGTACATGGTATACCTAAACAATAAAATTAAAATTTAATATCTTCCAATAAATTACGTGTCAAAAGGATCATTTATCTCGTTTAAATTCTTGTCAGAATGTGAAAGTTTTATTTGAAGAATAAAATATTTAAAATTATTTTATAATTATGAAATAATATTTATTAATTAAATTTAATTCTGAATTTTTAATTCACTTGGAATTTAAATGGATTATAATTTTAGGATTTTAAATAAAACCTAAAAGGAAGTACTTTTGGAATTATTTAAACCAAAAATTATTGAATAATTTTTAAGATTATAATCACTCTCAATGGGTTCTTCATGCTGTTTCATTCAGAATGCAATATATAGCACAATCTGTAGCGAACCAAGACATTATGATTAAGATCCTTTAAAAATAATTCAAATTTTGTTAATATATAAATCAATTCGAACTATTTTTCCATTCTTTTCCATTCCTTTTAGCCTTACCCATTGTTTTGAATGAAATAATTATCTATTCAGTTAAGTTTTCACTAGATTACAGCTAATATCAACAATTTAGTTAAATCACAATTCTTATAAAATATTCAAAAATACAAATTCAATGTTCCTCTTATTCATATTAAAAATATTTTTTAATAAACATTGCTTTTTCCGAATTAATATATTATTTCCAAAATCTGCCGCACAAATAATAAAAGAACCATAAATTCTTGTTTAAAATAAAAAACCATTAGTATCAAGGTATATATTTAACAAATATTACAAAAACATGAAAAAAATCAATTCAGTTCCAGATTTTTATTTTAAATAATTAATAATAACAATATACAGGTATACATATATATTATATATGTATATATTCAAATAATAGTAATTGTCTGTACTATCCAATGTGCATCAGCAAAAATGGACATTTTATTATTACAAGGATACTGATGAATTGATTGAAATATTTTAATGTGACAATATTAATAAATATGGTAATATCAATATTATCGTGCAGTATATTTTACATACATACATACAACATAATAAACCTTGTATTGTTTACAATGAAATTTTTTATTGTACTTCCCATCAGATATGTATGTCGTCAATGTAATTCAATAGAAATCCAATTTCACCATATCGTAAATTAAAAGTACGATACGTTTTTAAATTAGAGAATTTTGGTGAATTTCTGTTCCTTGTACAAGGTAGTAATTTAAGCCTCCTTTAATTATTTTTCAGTATAAACCAGTTAAATTGTTTTTTTTTTTTTTAAATTTAAGAAAATATTCTGAGTCTTTTTCTTCTTAAATGATTTGTATAAGCCAACCAGCGCAGTTTTATGGAATTTTGAATTAGGACTCGCTTACTTCAACTTCTGTTTAAGTCTGTTTCATTTCCATTTTGTACTAATTCGAATCACAATAATATTAGAAGGCAACGTCCGTGATTCACTTAATCTCTATATAAATTAATATTCAAAATCTGGATTTTTTCAAGAAAATCCATATAATTTACATGCTATACGGGAATTAATTACAATTTTGCATTCATTCATTCACATTTTATATAAAAAAATATTATATACATATAATAATATTTATATATTTTATTTGGGTATTTTAAATTTTTCCCTTTATTTTCAGATACAAATTCAATTTTTATTCAATTCATTTTCAATTCAATAAACAGATGTCCTATATTTTATTTTGATTTTATTGATATAAATAAAATGTGTGATGATGAGAATTCTATATATTTTATTTATATACATAAATCATAAATGAAATCCTTTATACACACATACATATATAATAAATAATACTTTTAAATAATTAAACTTAAAAAGGATATTTTATATGGGATAAAGAGAGCCAAAAAGGAACAAAAAATAACCAAAATAATGGTCAATAAAAAAATTGTTTTTTTATTTTTTTACTTTATACAAATTGATTACTACATTATTTTATACCAGATGGATTTCAATTTTATTGTACATTATGGAACAATTACCATATATATATGATGGGTATATGAAATTAACAAAGGCGGGATGTGATAGTGAAGTCCAACATCCGAATTAAAATATCATGGGTATCATATGTTTTCGTTAATCGTACATTAATATGTGCAAAATATTAATTCCAAATAAATATAAAAGAACACAGTGCACAATGCACAATGATGAAGAAATAAAAAAAACTACAGAAAAGATTTTATAAAAGATTATTCAATAATATAAAGTTAAAGTGTTTTAATTTCCAAATAAAAAGCAGGAAATAAAACAAAAAAAAAATAAATTGAAAATTGTAGTCTTAAAATATTAAAATTTTCAATTTTATTAAAAAAAAATAATATTTGTAATCCTACATAATACAATATTGCATTTCATATTTTATGAGATTTAATATTTGTGTTTCATATGGCAAAATTTTTAACTTCCGATCATGATAAAGAATTCAAAAAAAAAATCCTTATTGAAAAAGGACTTCCTAAAGGAATTGGGGTAAAAAACTTTAATTTAATAAATTGAATAAATTTTTTATTACAAAATTTTTTTGTATCTTTTTTTAGTTCGAAAAAAGTTGATTAAATGCTCATAAGATTTGAAAAAATAAAATTTTGTTCAAGTAAAATAAAAATGTAATTGATTTAATAACTTTTAAAATTTAATTTGGAGAAAGAAAATGTTAGTTTGGAGCACATAATTTATAATTATTTTTAGTCATTTGTTCAATTTCTTTTAAAGGATTTCAAATATTTTGTCCTAAATATGATGTAATCCTACATATTATCATTGTGTACCATATACAATACTGTATAAATAGCACTGGCTGAAATGAAATCATTAGAACAGTAGCAACATTTCGTTCTTAGTAAAGTCAAGATAATATTCCAAAAATTTACATCTGTTCATATTGTTATGTAGTTAATAAATTAGCTTTTAGGCGTTCCAGAACATTTTAGAGGCTCCTGATTTAGAGACCTTTTAAATGTTATAATCTTTACAGAGAAATAGAAAATATTTTAATTTAAAAACCCCAAATCAAATGAACAGTTCATTTTTATATACTATGCATATTGTTGCTCCCATCTATGTACTCTAGATATGTTAATCTTTTGCACTTAACTAATTACTTATGGATTTCAACCCATAATATAGTGAAGACAGTCATTATTTTTAAAAAATTTTTAAAAAATTATTCTAAAAACTCGAACAATTTCTAAGTTGAATTACAACCTATGTATGTTAATTAAATTCTGTAATCCAAACAATATCTTTAACACCAAAATCATTGAATATTTGGGTACATTATTGTCATCCTATACATGCATCCGAATGAAAACACAAAACTGCTCTTTTCTTTTTTTTAATTCATACAATTAATATTTTTATGTACTCCGGATAATTATGACTTCATGTAATTTATTTAATAATTACATCTAAAAATTTACCCTTTATTATCCTTTTTAATTTCAATTAAACTGTATGTATACATGTACTCGTAATTTAATATGGAAATGTAAAACTGAAAAATAAGATATTAAATTTTAAGTTTCATATGCATTTAATGTGGTGCATGTCTCCCTTATTTAAATAAATTTTAATTTTATACTGGGAAAAGGAAAAAACTATATTCTTTTTATAATTTTTGTTTTTTTTAAAAAGAGCAAATTTATGATTTAAATATGCAAAAACAAAAAAAAAAATGAGGAAAAATTTTTATAAAGGCGACCTAGACTATAAACTACAAAAGTATAATAAAAATGTTTTATGTTTTTTATTATTTGCTTTCATTTTAATTTTTGTTTTTCATTTTTACAAATTTACTATTAGTATCTATAGAGAATATCATTTTAATACAGAAAATCTGTGTAATGAAAATTATTTGTGCAGTACAAGAGAAAAATCTAATATAAAAACCTTCTATTTAGAATTTGGATTGAGGTTCGGGTTTACAATTTATAATATGAGAAACAATTTTATATTTAGAATTTGAATAGAGAAGCTGGTGTAATCCAGTAAGTTAATTGTTTATTCCATCACATACAGTAAGTTAATTGTGTTGTAAACTTTAAGACAGCACGAATGTCTTCAATAACTTTGATGATACTATTAGCTTACGTTACATTCCCACAAGAAGTAAAAAAAAGAATGTATCCAGATGAACAAATACTGTTATTCGGGCTGTATTTTCACCACGTTCTCGAAATATATTCTGGAATACAAAAATTGCCCATAACACAATAAATAAACCGCATAGAGGAAGTGTTTTTAATCGAATATAATTTCTTTTAATAATAATGAATGACAAAGTTTTGTATGCTTTGTTATAATGATGAGTTAAAATGGTCTACAATTTCAAAAGACGATTTTATGCCTCGAAGAATTTTTATGTATGAAGAAAAAGTTTTTTTGAATTCTTATAGTATCAAAGTGATTACATAGTTTGGGTTGAAGTTCTCAGTTGTGATTGAAGATAAATTTAAGATTTTCGATTAAGACTTAATTCTCTTAGTCTCTTAAAGTTTAATTTTAAATTTTCTTTTATATTCTCTTCTCAGCAATCTTAATAAATCTCAGTAAATTAACAGTTTCGTCTACAATATTAATTAGAATTTTAAAAATATTAAAATTAAATTTATTTCAAAACAGATACTTAAAATAAAATTAAATATTAATCATAATTTTTACTTTTCATAAAGACAACCCGATAAATGAAAAATTTCTTTATTTTTTACTTATTTATTATACAAAAGAGAAAATAACTTATACTCTCTTCAAATTGTGAATTATTTTAAATGAGACTATATTAGATTTAAAATCATATCCTATGAAAACATTTTTAAAGAACTCTTTTAAATTTTTTAAAAATATAGATGGCAATACAAGTATTTTTCAATTTAGGTATACTTGTATTTATATAAAAATATGAATTTTAAATTTACTTTAGGTGTAGGTTCTGTTCATATACTTTTTAATGGATCGATACGGAATAGCATAAAATGAACATAATGTGCATAACTGTATGACTTCTGTAAGTCATACAGTTATGCACATTATAAAGTATAGTTACAAATAACCATAGTATAATAGTATGTGTTGTGTATATTTTATATGTGTACAATATAATTTATATTATTATGAGTAGCACCCACGAATCACGACGATTTTACAAAATGTTTTTATTATGTAATATACTAAAATATATTATATTTTTATTTATACATTTATTATCTGTTAGTATATGAGTATATACAAATATAATGTGCAATTTATAATAATAATATTTATTTATAGAATGAGCAATAAAAATGAAAGGAAAAAGAGAAGGAAAAAGATATGAATTTTTTTTTTTGCTTATGTATGTATGTATGTATCAAGGATATACATATACGAGTATACAATAACAATATTTATTTAGTGAATTATGACTAAAGATAATCTTTTATTTTGTTAACATTTAAAATATGTAAAGTTCACCTTTGAGAAAAAAAAAAAATAAAACAAAAATGATTAATGAAATAAGTATGGGAATATAGTTTGTTTTATTTATTTAAAAGAATTATTATAGAGAATAATGAGAGTAAAAGAAATAAAATATAAAAAAGAACAAAATCATTGTTAATATGTTGAAGTATATACATACATATATATATATGTAAAGGATTTTTTATATTAAACTTTACTTAGTTTTTTTTCGAGTGGAATTTTTTATTTAATTTTAAATTTTAAAAAAAGAGAATGAGAATAACAGAATAAGAGAGTAATAAAAATTAAGAAAATCAGCTTAATGTTAAATTTAATATAACAAAAAAAAATATTAAATTTAAAATATTGTAGAAACGCGGAAGGACTGACGGCTTTCAAATGAGACTGAGGTATTTTAACGTAATGAAACCATTATCTTTTAGTTGTGAACAGCTAGTAACAGAATTAATGTACAGAATCAGAGGGCAGAATCGAAACACTAGTATAACTTACTAAAACCCCGACAGGTAACCGAGTTTATTAAAGATTACAACCAGTTGTTAATGTGGTGGATTGTTGTCCTAATTGATATTATCGAAATATGGCAATGCACCATTGTTATTCCAATTGATTTTTGATATTGGGTATAATTTTACTATATTCACAAGTAACAGTATTATTTAGGTAAAACTATATACTCTTTTAATAGTGACAAAATATTGTAGATATAAGTTCTTTGCAGAGATTTTTTTTTGTGTAATTGTCTTGACCACAAATTTCTATTATCCAAAACAACCAAACATTAAATTTTTCTAAGCTTCCAATTTTCATGCAGAAAATGTAAATAAGCGAATATTCCAAAAAAGAAAAAAAAACCAAAGCAAATCAAAAAGCTTTTTTGCATGCTGAAATAAACTTTGAGTTCCAAAAGCAAAAAAATTTCTTAAATTGATGATTACTTGTAAACCACATTTTATAAGAATAATTATGTAGCAAGAGCTACATAAACCGAAAAAGTAATTTTGTACCATAAAAGTTTGAAAAAAAAAAATCCATTCTTCAGTCGTCCATTTTTTTTTGGCGAAAAAGTTTTCAAAATTTTAATTTACCTCAATATGTTCACATAAGCAAATTCCATCTTCACAATAGGCACATTGTGAATATTTATGTGGTTCTTTAATACCATTTCCAATTGGTGGATGTAATAATGTGCTATCATCTGTATAATCTCTATAATGAAGTAATTGAGCTTGGGTTAACTCATGACCTGTCGCATCCAAAAAAGATTGACAATCATCATAAGTTTCGAATGCATTACTTCGTCTAGGTCTAACACGATAAAAACTACATTTTCTTTCCAAACGAAATGGTCCAGGACCAAAAAAGTCTTTCTCTTCGGCAGCTTGTGATGATGTTGATGCAGCTTTAATACTATGACCAGGTGATGGTAATGGTGTTGCTGGTGTAACAATTATTGAATCATGTGGTATTGGAAGAACTTGTAAACCGCTTGTTTCTGTAGTTGAAGTTGTAGTTGTAGTTTGAACAGTTGCACCTGTTGTTGTTATTATTATATCAGTCTTCTCTTTTTGATCATCTTCAATTATATTACTAGTAGTTGTAGTAGTAGTAGTAGTAGTTATAGGTTGTGCTTGAATTATTGATGTTAATGGTAATGTTGTTGTTGCTGTTGTAGTAACTAATAATGTTTCATCTATATTAACTAATTCAACACCAACTAAACTGCTTGTACCAGGTGGTTTTAATTTATTTGTTTCAATTGATATTAATGGTGTGGCAGGTGGTGTAGCCTCAATTTGGCTAACTAATGGAAATGATGCTGTTGCTGATTTTATTAAATGTGGTTTATCTGGTATTAAACTTTCATCGGTTTGTGATAACCTAGGTGTTGATGGACGTCCATGATGTAAATTTTGACGTGAATGATGTAACACAGCTCCATGTGGTAAATGTGAATGATATTGACTATGTTGATTAATAATTGATTGTTGATTACCATAATATGTAATAGCACCACTAGGATGACGATGATGATGTGTATGCGGATGTTGTTGATGCCCTTCATGTATTGGCAGTAATAATTTACTTTGTGTAGCAAAACTAGCAGCACTTAATTTACGTGATGGACCACCACCAGGTGTACGTAAATAATTTGGGGGTAATTGATGAAATTGACGTGATTGTTGAACACGTGGTTGTGCTATTTCATTAACGGCACGTGCACGAGCCTGTTGTGCTTGATATTTTTTTTGTTTATTTTGACGAGCTTTACGCGATGCTAATGAAGCACCGCCTGCAGCCGCATACATATTATAATTAAAATTTTGTGATTAATTATTTTTAATTTTTGTAAATTTTTGAAATTTTATAATTTTTTATGAATTTTCTTTTTTTTGGTTTTAGAATTTTTAGAATTAGCGCCTATATTTTGTTGGTATTATAGATAGTGAGAGAGATTTTACTCTTTTTTTTTCTTTTGTTTCTTGTATCGAATAGAAAGTTATTTACGCGTAGTTTTGTAGTAAGTGAATTTTTCTGATGAATTTTTATGAATATATACATATATGTGTGAATGTATATATAAATATTATTTATTTTAGAATTTTTTTTTTTATTTGTTTTATAAGATATTTATGGGAAGTTTACAACAAATTTGAAATTTTCTAGTTTGACGAGACAGCGATAAGTGATTGAATATATGACAAATTTAATTTATTTAGATGTTAATTTTTTATTTTAATTTCTTTTCTTCTCAATTTTGATTACTTAATTAAATTTTTAGATTTTTAAAATTTTTTTTTAAATAAAAAATAGTTTTTATAATGATTTACCATTATATATAAAATTTAAGTGATTAATTTAGTAGTAATTGTTGATTTTAAATTCTAAAGTTGCCCTTTATATATAAGCTATATATATATATATATATATATATATATATGATATATACAATTGAGAGATTGTTCTTCTTTTATAGTTAGTTACATATATAAATTTTAAGTATTTTTAATTAAAATTTAGTTTCAAATTATTTTAGTATTTATTTTAATAAAATATAATATGTGCGTTTTTCCTTTTTGAAAAAATTGATTCTTATTGAAACTTAAATTTTTATTAATAATTAAAATACATTTATTTTTTAATTAATTCAAAATTAATTCGAGAAATTTAAAAAATTAAAAATAAATGGAAATTTCCAATAATTTAAAAATTAATTAAAAATTTTCTATAAATATTATTTGAATACTTTTTATATTTTTATTTAATTAGATGTGTGTAGATGTAGCGAAGAGCATTTTATAATGAATTTTTCTCTTTAAAATTTGTTAATATAAATGTTTTTATTTTTAATTATTTTTAAAAAAATTTTTTTTTTAATTACATCACAATAAATATAAAAGCAATGGCCGGAAATGGTGTATTTAATTTTACAGTTTATTTAAAATTTTTTATAATTTTTTTTTCTGTATATTTCAAAAAAAAAAGAAAATTTAATTTAAATATTATTTTTTTTTTTTTGTTAAGATTTAAGCATATACAATAATTAATATTCTATTTATAAATATTTTAAAAAATTTTTAACTATATATATATATATATATATATATATATATACATATAAACCTTTATTAAAAAAAAATTGAAAAATTTATTTTTTTATTATTTTTTCAAATAATTTTAATTTTAAATCAAAAAAATTTTTTGTTTTTATATTTTCTTAACTTTAATTTTTAGAATCGAATTTTGGAATTGAAAATTTGAAATTAAAATTTTAAAAATTTTGAATAATTTTTTATTAATAATTGAATTAATTTAAGAAAAAAATAATTTAAATTTTCCAAAATATTTAAATTTATTTTTGCAAAATTTTTTGTTTTCGTTTTTTAATTTAAAAAAAAAATTATATTATATAAAGAAATTATTAAATAATTTTTTTATTTTTTTTTATATTCTTTTATAAATAAATTATTTTTCTTAAAAAATAATTACGATATAAAGCATTACACACACACATACCTTATAAATTTAAAAATTTTACTCAATTATTTTCGATTTTATGCATATGTATACAATAACATTACTATTATTATGTCAATTTCGCTCTCTAATAGAGTTCTCATTCTAAAAAAAAAAATTAATAATATGGTTCACATAGTATAATAATATTAATAGTTTAGTTCTATATACTATTGTTAAGTAAGAGTAAAATTAAAAGTGAATTTGAAATTTTCTCATTTTTTTCCCCCTTTTTTCTTCTTTCTTGTATTTAATAATAATAATTGTTATGTATGTATACGAATTTTGTTTTCCAAAATTATTTTTAATATTTCTTATAAGATAAAATTTAAGATTATATTTTTTTTTTAATCCCTGTACTTTTTGTATATTTTAATATAAATTTATATTTATTTGTTATTGTATAACAAATATAATATATATATAATATTTGTTTATATTAATTATGTATGTATTTATTTATTATACGCTATTTATTTAAATAAATATAAAGTGATTTTTTTTCTTTGTTTTGATCTTAGAAAATAAATATTTATAGCTATTTTTGCTACTGTTATATATATTTAATACTGTTATTTATTTTTGAAAATAGTTTTTCTTTTTCTTAATTTGGTTTTTGTGTTTTAAAGAAGATAAAACAAGTCTTTGTTTTAAAGTATGTTTTTGTTTATATAGCAAAATATAAATTATTATAATTTTTTTTTTTAGTTTCAAGTTTTGTTTAAAATATACTCAAATATTAATTTTTATTTATATATATACATTTATAAATTTTATATAAATTATTAATTATTAATTTTTTTTTCAAAATATTTAATTTATTTTTTTTTTTGGGGTTGTATAGAAAAGTTGTGATTTTTTTTGTGTAAAAATTTTTTTTTTTGTTTTATATAGAAATTTTATAGTAGAGTATAAGAGTTTTTTTTTTTTTTTAAAAATTTTTAATGTAGTTTTTCTCTTAAATAAATGATTTTTTAGAAAATTGTAATTTTTTTTTATATAAATATAATTTTTTTTTTCTCTTTTTAATTTATTTATATAAATGTGATGTAAGTTTATTTTTTTTTTTGTTTTTCGTTCTTATTTGCGGTAATATATTAATCAAAAATTTTAAAAAAGGAGAATAAGTATGAAAAGTGGGAAGAGTAAACTGAAATTAATTAAATGTGAGATGTGAGGTGAATTTTGAGTTTTCTTGTTTTCTTTAAAACTGATTGTACTGTGATGTTTGAAAATGTTGTGTTATTTTTCACTCTTTTAATTATATTAAAAGTTTTTTATGGTTGTAAAAATTAAAAACCTGAGTTTTAATTTAATTCTCAAGTAATTTTTTTTTCAGTATAAGTTTGCCATTTCTTAAATTTTTTTTTAAATTTACCTGGTTTACAATATAAATTTTTGTTTGTTTTTTTTTTTTTTTTAAAGAAAAAAGAAATTATGCCAAAAACATTATAAATTTTTTATTTTTTTTATAAAATTTTTTTAAAACAAATTAAATACAATCGGATATCAGAAAAGTTATGAGATTTATTTTATTAAATAATTTAAAATTAAATGCATATGTAGAAACCATATTTTATTTATTATTATATTTGTGTATTAATGTATATATGTAATAGTATTATAGTTTATAATACATTATTAATTATTTCTTAATATATTTATATAACAATTATTTATTTTATTATATTATATTATAAAAATTAAATAATAGTTATTATAAAATTTATTATTGTTATTAATTAAATAAAAATTGTTAAATTATTATTATTACTAATTACTTTTATTAAATTAATATTAATAAAAATAAATTATTATATTTTTATAATATAATATTATTCTGCAATTATTTAATTTTCTTTTTAATATTATTTTAATTGTATTTGCTTACTTTTATTTTATTTAAGTTTTGAAATAATCTACTATTTAAAAATTAGAAATAAAATTATAAAATCTATACTATTTCAAAATTATAGAATTTAATTTATTGAAAAAAGGGAAAATTTCTAACATAATTATTATTTATTTTTTCTACTCAAATAATTTTTTAACTATTATCAGTTTATTATTTAATAATATGAAAAATATAAAAAAAAATATTTCTTTTACAATAATAAAATAATTGATTTATTCAATAAAAGAAAAAATGTTTTTAATAATTAATTGTAGTTGAAAATTATTTAATTAAATTTTTATTATAAAAATTTTTATAAATTTTAATCAATCTTAAATTTAGCTTCTTTCTTTATTATAAATATTTTATGTGAATTTTATTTTTTAAAAAAATAATTTTAATTCTCTTAAATTTTCTTTTAATTTTTCTCTTCTTTTTTTGTTTTACTATTTAATTTAAAAAAATTGTATTGTCTTGTTATGTTATACTCTTTTTTTCTTGTTGTTTTTTTTATATAAGGTTCTCTTTTTCAATATTTAACAATAAAATAATAAATGTTACTCTTTATATCAAGTTGTAATTTATTTATTTTTGCTATTATTTTAGTATTATAAAAACTACTTTTTTGCTTATGTATAACATTTTTCAATTTTATAATAAAGTATGTGTATAAAACTAATAAATTTTTTTTTTGTTGTTTTTGAACTATTATTTCTTTATTTTTAGTAATAATAATTCTATAATAATAATTTTTTATATAATATAAAAAAAACAGGTTTTCTTTTTTGCTTTATCATAAATATTTTTGTATTTTAGCCAACAAAAGCGACATTTATATTAATAACATTAATTAAATTTATATTTATTTAATTTTTTTTTATATTAAAATTATCTACCTTATAATTAAATTGTATTTAAATGTTTTAGATATTAATAACAAATTTTTTTTTAAATATTTTTTAAATATAATAAATTTTATCTTGATATCATTTTGAATTTTTTTTTTTTATAATTTGAAACTTGTTGAAAATTTTCTTTTAATTTTGTCTTGATATTTTTGGACGTTATTTTGTTTTTAAATATTTTTAATTTCACTATAACTTTTAATTGATTTTTAGTCTAATTTTAAAAATTAAAAAAATAAAATTGTAATTTTTAAATTTTAATTAAATAATATTTTTTTTAACATTTTTTTAATTATTTAATTTTCTGATTCTTTAATTTAATTTTGTAATCTATCGTCTACTACTATTTTTTTTTTTGCGATTTATTTTATTTTAATTTAATTAATTTTATATGTTAACTTCTTTTAATCAGTTGCATTTTCTTTTTATTTTTGAATTCTAATTTAAATTTACATTAATTATTCTAAATTTTTTAATTATTCTTGTTTGATAACCTATAATGAAATTATTTTTTTTAATGAATTTTTTGCGATTTTGGGCAACTTTAGTAAATTAATAATTATTATGATAATTTAAAAAAATAATTTATATAATTTATTTACAATATATTCTCATTTATACTTCCCATATTTTTATGAGTAAATATTAAATATTTTAATTTATTAAATTTATGAGAATTTATTTCCTATTTCCCCTCTCTCTCTCTTTATGCGATATATGGGAAATTTATGTCTCTTCTTATAATTGAATGAATACTGAAATGAGAAAAACAAAAATAACGAAATTTTTAATTAAAACAGAATTAATATTAAAAAAATTTGAACCACAGAATTATGTAATATTCACCGAAGATTCTCTTAAATTTTATAATATTGACGTTCGTTTAATTTTTGGATCTTTAATATAAATATTTTCCAAAAAAATTTGATTATATTCATCCATCTTCTGGGGCAATATTAACTTTCTTAAATATAATGTATACGTTGTCGGTATAAGAAAATATTCGTATAAGGAAATATTTTAAAACAGGAATAAAGTTTTCTCTTTAAATGCAGGATTTCTCTTACGTATTCGAGTTAAGTAAAAATTTAAAGCTCAACTTATAATGATCAATTTCTCATTTTTGGTCAATTATTCTCTCATTCTCAACAAATTCTTTTATTCTAATAATTTTTTATTAATTGAATTTATTACAAATTCTTCTATTCTAATTTATTTTTTAATTAATTGAATTTAATAAGAAAAACTGCGTAAAGAATTAAAAGTGCCTTCATGCAGTATTTCTACAAAATTTTTTTATTTAAAAACGAAATTCTAAAAATATAACAAATGATCTTTTTGTAATATTGTATAAAAGTTAAAAATTCCAAGTATTACATAATTGACATAATTAGTAAACACTGATGGTACCTGCATTTATTTAATATTTAATTAACTAACAGATTACATATTGTGAGTTTTTCTTCATTTTAGTGTAAATAAAATACTATCAAAAGTGTATAGCATAAATCTATATTAACGTGTTTATAGGTATAATATTCAAATACAATAATAATATAACATACAAATAATATAATAAAGGACAGAGAAATAGGAAAGAGATCAGCACACAATGCTACAAATATTACTATAAATATAGAGTATTACATAAATAAGCACTTATATATGATATAAATCTCTTAAACTATATGATACAATGATTGTTTTTTTTGGGAATGAAATGCAAACACCATTAAACATTTCATTATTTTTTTTCTCTATATATTGTACACATACGAGTATAAACACATATAGGTATTATAGTATTTACAAGCAAATACTCAACCATATACTTTAATTTTACCCATATGGTGAGTAACAACTTAAATTTATTATTGTTGGCACAAGTACTTTTCTTTTTTTTTCTAATTTATGGGTTTAACTCTTGGGGTTTTCTGTTGCTTTTTTTTGACATTATACTGTTATATACATAGATATACATATATTTTTTTAAATTTTTATTTTTTTTAGAGCTCTGCGATTTATCGATCTATTCTGCTATTTAAAACTCTTAAATGAACTTAAATTGCATATCAAAATAACAGAAAAGGAGTAAAATAAAAAATATAGAGAGAAGGAGGCAAAAAAAAACTCAATAGGTGTCCTATTTTACCTCTGCATTCAATTTTTTGTATCTTTTCCAACTATGTCTTTTTTCCATTATGGACTCATTTAAAAATAAAAAATAGAATAAAAAGAATTTCTCATAAATCATTTAAGTTTTTTTTTTCGTTTGATTTTTTGCTAGACAGCATGTGGCAACAATATTTAGATTCATAGAAAAAGATACCAGGTAACAAACCGTATAACAAAATGCAAAGTTAAAAAATAAAGTAGATTCTAAATATTTTTTAAGTGGACAGAAAAAATGTTGAGCAGCGTACCTACTTGCATATAGATAGGGTGCATGGTAATCAATGATGAGTACTTATATTATAAAATCAGGATTTTTTAACTTCACTATGGTTCAAGACTTGGAAATAATGAGTCTATAGATTTAAGAGTTTCGCGCTATTTTTTCAACTAGACCATTTCAATGTTCCTATATACATATGAAATATTTTTGATTTATTGGAAAATGTTTCATCAGGTAAAATCGGGTGAAATCGGGGATAATCGGGTAATTGGAAAATTTTTGTTAATAAAAAAATTATTACCCCTATATAATAAATATAAAATGAGTAAAAAACTAGTTTTAAATTTTTTTCCAAAATCCGAACATTTTTCTCCCCAAAAATTGAACATATATATTATTTGAGATTCGGTAATAACATTATTCCCACAGGAGATGCCCGATGTTAAGCGGACTATTATTTGAGAATTAAGCGAAAATTTTACTCATTTTTCGAATTGTTAAAAATGTTCATATTTAGCCTATTCGTGTTAAGTGAAAATTCTCATTCAAAACAAATTTGTTAATATTTTATTTAACATTCAGTTTAGGGACTGCAATTTGATATTTCCAAATTTCGTTTGGTTGAACGAGAAAGCACTAATATAGAGGTAAAATTTTAGCTCATAATAATAAGACACCTACGTTTTATTTCCTGTGTCTCTAATACAGTTTTGCTGGGATAATAATTTCTACTTAAAATATGAATAGTTTGTGTAAGTGAATATAAGAAGCAATTTTCTATTTTTATTTTAATTTTGCATATGTATTTGTATTAAGGTGAGGCATTTTAAGGTATTAGAAAACAAAACGGAAACTAACCTTAAGATACTTATAGTTATAAATAGTTAAGATCTATTACATAAATTAGGATAAAATAAGGATAACAGAATGTCATAAATGAGGATTCATATATAAAAAATTGTTATTTATGTTATTTACCTTTATATAACTCTTATATATATTATGAAGGATTTTTTTTATAAAGGTACAAAATTATGTGAAAATACAAATCTTATGTGTAATTAAGCATAAAGCTTAAAAGAGTCAATAAAAAAGCACAAAAAAAATTCATTTTCACCTAAGGATTAATTAAAAATTTAATTGAATTATGTCACATTTGTTATATTTTCCTTAATGTCTATATATTAGCATTGTATAGCTTAAATTGAAAATTCTATTTCAATATAATTATATGATTTTTAGATATGTATATACAGTTGACATTGATTTTGATTGATTTACGTTTTAATCTAATTAATTATGTAAGAGTTTTTGATATGTAATGTATTAACTCTGCTAACAATATTGCTCATATTTGGTTAGTATAATATGGTAAGAAGTTGCTTATAATATTTTGAATTTTTTACGGAAAAGAAAAATAGGTCATTATATGAATTTTATAAATAAAAGAAAAATTTCAAAAAAGAAAGCGTCAATACCTTTAATTTTCAATGTATTCCTCAAGGATTTCAATCAATAATAGCAATGTTATAAAGTAAATATAATAAAAGTTGTTGGAGAATTAAAAAATTGTGGTTTTTTAATTCCTTTACAAGGACATTTGAATTCATAAATTAATTTAGGAATATTTTAAAGTTTTAAAATATAATTAGACATCATATTAAAATAAAGCAAATATAATAGGGAAATTTTAATTAATAATATAACAATATAGGTGAATTTTAATACAATATTGAATGAACAATAATTAATTATTGGTTATTACCGGCCTAGAACAAAAATAAAGAGAACTTTAGAGAATTGTTAATAGGCTGTTATTATTTGAAAGCTATGCACTCAGTTTTTATTTAAATTTCTCTGATTTTGTACTGATTTGGGATATTTTGCTCATTTTGCTTTTGTTCTGGATTGAGCATCTCTGTTATTATTTCGTACTATAGAGTTTTTGTAATAACGATTATTTGCTCAATTAAGAGACAATTTAGAGTCTTCTTAATAGCTATAAAATGAAAATAATATAACAATTTGGAAAAAGGCTTTTTAACAAATTCTTTAATATAAAAATAGAACAAAGAGTTTTAATTTATTAAAATTTTCTTTATAAGTTTTGTTTTCAATTATTTGTTAAACTGTTACATTATTGTAGTATGGTTTATTATTAAAAAAAACTAATCATTCATTAGAAGAGATTTTAAAAAAAATCCTTTAAATAAAAATTGCATTTAAATAATTTTTATTTTACTTTAATTTTAGATAGAAAGATATGCATTTTATTCAAAGAACATTGTTGTGTTCGAGATTTAGCAATTCTAGACAAAGAACAGGATTAATTTATTAAAATTTTAAATGATTAAAAATCATAATAATCATAATGGATCATCAATTAAGGAATTGAAAATACAAAAGGAAATTATCATACTGTATTAATTACTTATTTTAAATGTTTTTTATGTAATCAATATCAAAAATAGTCACTTATTTTTAAAAACAATTTATTGAGTCCTAGGGAAGCAATAATTTCATATTATTGAACGTATTTGTATGTAATAAAAATAAACCTGTTCTATAGTATATGAAATATAGGAAAATATCACTAAAAAATTAATTAAATACTTTTGTCAAAAGAATATTTTGTTTATCAATTTTAAGAGTTAAATTAAAATTTCTTAATTGAATATTTAATTAAATTTTTTTATAAACTTTTTAAATTATTATTCAATTTTATTAATTTTATGGTAATTTTTCTTTGATAAATTGTGAATTATGCACAATTCTTAGTCATGTTGTATATGATGCAAACAATTTTTGTATTAATTTCAATTTATTTTGCGAAAGTACGAGTTGCGAAAATGTAGTTACATTAAAATTTTCAAATTGTCAGTTGAAAAATTTTATAATTAATTACCGTTAAAATCATAAATATCGTAAATTATACTGTGTTTATAAATTCATAACGTGGAATATTAGACGTGTTTTGTTGATAATTATGCAATTGATGGCCGGAAAAATTAATATTAGAAAATGAAAAGTAATATTATCAAAGTTGATGAGTTACAAATCATATATAGAATCATAGTTACACAATGAATATATTCAGAATTGTTTTATTACGACCATCCAAATATAGGCTGATAATAATTTGTCTACCATATGAAAACTATAATTAAATTTCATTAGTAGATTCATATATTTGCTCGTTATTTCAAAAATTAATTTTTTTAAGAGTAATTTTTCTCGTACACGGAATTTTTGTGAAAGAAAAACAATTTTTTCAAAATTATTTAAGATGTCTCCTAAATTTATGCAAATTACGATAAAAACATAATTCCATATTTTTTGTAAATCGAAAATAGTAAGTAATTAACGTAAGTAGTTAACTAGCTATTCAATAAATTCAAAATGAAATTTTTAAATTTCTGCAGTTTGTTAAATGAATATTATATAATTTAAAAATTATAGAATAAAGTCAGTAAGAGAAAAAAAAAATTATGAATTTATTTTCAATAGAAATTAAAATAATGAAAAACTAAAATTCGGTACCTAATCCTCAAAAATTTTTTTTTAAATTGATAAAAAATAAATTATTACATTAAAACATTTAGAAAAAGAAAAATTTGCACTTTATTAAAAAGTTCTTCAAAATTTTTTAATTAAATTCAAGAATATTTATTTTTTTTTAACAAAATTCTGAATTTAAATTAATTACTGTAAAATTGTTGACCTAATTTTTATTTTTACAAATTTTTTTTCTTAAATTCTTTTAAAGTTTAATCATAACTATTATACATTATTATGATTATTTTACTTGCATTGCCATCAATTTAATAAAATTTCTATTCAAGAATTTAAAAGAAACAAAAACGAAATGAAAACGAATGAATTTAAATTAATAAAATGGAGAAAAAAAAAGTCATTTATAAAACTACTTGAACATATTTTTGTATACAAGTATATTTATACATAAATACATACATATACCATTTATGAAATTATAATGCATGTTGAACGTTTTTAAAACACACAATTTTAAATTTAATATTTTATTTTTCTTCATGTTATTGTAGAATAGAACGAATAAGAAATAAAACTAGAAATTTTCCATTTTATACTTATTCATTTTCGTCATACTCATAATTTAATTTCATAATTATAATTTCATGTATAATTGAAAGGTGCACCCACATCTGACATATTTTTTTTTACTTTGTGCTTGAGATCATTGCCTTTTAATTTAAATACGGTATTAATAAATTATTGAACATAAAATACCTATAAATTTATAGTTTTCTTTTTGAATAATTTATTGAATTCAACAACGAAATATTTGAAGGAAATGATTTTTAATATTAAATAAATAGGAATGTTTTCGATCGTGTACACAGAAGGTGAAGAGCAATCATTATCAATATGAGTTTAATTAAAAAGTACTCAGAAATCGTAATTAACAAGAGGAACTCATAACACACATCAGTCATTGTAATTCGTAACAGTAGATTGAGAATTACTAAATAAGAGAAATTAAAACCGCAATTCTATATACAATAATATTTAATAGTGAAAAAATTTTCTAAACAATAATACAGAATGATAAAAATTTCTCTTATTTTTATGTGACAGGCAAATTATCTCATCTCATTTTTTGATATTCTTACAGAATATTATTGAGTTTAGATTTGAGAATAATATTAAAATGTAAAAAACTCTTGTGGTATTATATAAAAGTTAATAATAATGTATGAATTCGTGAGTTAATTTTTTAAATATGCTAAAAGAAAATTCAATCTCTAAAATTATCATTCCTATATTATCTCATTCTCAAAAATTTATAACATATTGTACGTACATGTTCTAAATATTTAAAAAAAAATTGATACACGTATACGTGACATATGTACGTCATGTGATTTTAATTTTACGAATTGACAATATTTTCAGTATAAAAATTTTACTCATATTATAATAGTATGTAGGTATACATTGAAAAAATATATTGTAAAATGAGGAAAGCACAAGTAAGAAAAATAAAAATTGCAAAAGGTTTATATTTCAGGATTGATTTTAAATTCATTAAAATTTTATAAAATATTCTTACAATAACGTCACTTCTATATTATATATACATATATGTACATCTAAAAATATAGACTTAAAAGTAGCGGAAAAAAAAAAGAAATCATTATAATGATTTTTTGAATAATTTAAGAAACAAGAATTTTAAATGAATTCAAACTAAAATACAAAAAAAAAGTGTGTATTTTTCATACATGTTAAAAAAACAAAGAAAAATTATATAAAAAAAAATTTAATTCCTTTTGGGGGTCTTTTTTCCGTTTTCTTTTTATTTTTCTTCCATCTTATATATTTATGTATATAGTTTTATTTCATTGTCTTCTTGTCTTGCTTGTAACTATATGTGTGCATTTTTACTCCCATTGCTATTATCACGAACACTAACTAACATTGTAATTTCTATACGATTGTTTAATACGAAAATTTTTTTAGTATTATATAAAAAAAAACGAGAAAAAAAATAGTTGTGGATAAATTGATAATCAGCGTTTTACTAATTCTAGGATATCTGTTATACAAACTATTAAATAAATTGTTTCTTACGAAGCTCATTAATAGTAACCTGTTATGTATATACTGTAACCAACCAGGAAAATCATTGGTAGACCATATGAAATAAAACAGTTTTCGAACTAGAGTAAGGAATGCTAGCGTGGAAATGAATCTTTTCTATATAGAGCTTTACAGTAGAAAATTTAGTTGACGGATTTATTTAAAAGCTACTCGTAGGGTCTTGGATTGGAATTGTTACGAATGATTGTTAGGAACAATATTATATCCTTGATAAAGTGTTAGATATATGTGTATTATTGATTAATTTCCACGAATTTAATTCTGTTGTATTTGTACTTAAAATTGTTAATTCATTATCCTTATTATTGTAAATATTTATGTATCTGTTATATTTGATTTTTTAAAATTCGGCACTTTAGTAACGCATTACTCATTTTATTCTCACTCTACTAATTCTCATGCAGTAAAGTGAAAAAATTAGATACATGAACGACAATCTAAGTATTTCTATTCGGCATAGTATTCAAAACGTACTGTTGAATTTTACACGTAATTGTATGAAAAATTTGAAATTATTTTTACTTTTAACAATATTTTATGCATGTACAATTATTCTACTTATAAGTATGTGAATTTTTGTATGTATATGTTCATGATTCTAACAAAAGAAAAAAAAACTATTCAAGTATATTATTATTAAGGATATTATGTAGAACAGCAGGATGTATAAATGTCTTTTATGATAACAAAAAAAAAGTTTTTAAGTAAAAATTACAAGAGTGAAACTATTATAGAACTGAACTTTAATATTTTATGGCGTTATGTTGAATTGTATGTGTTATTGTATTTCAAGTTTCATTATTTTCACATGATAAATTTTATTTTAGTTTTCAAAATTTTTGTTATATATATAACAAATAAAAAAGACATATATAACAAAATTATTTTGTAGTTTTTAAATTAGTTTCCATTATATTTTTATGACATTTTGTGTTCAGTGGAATTATTCTATCACTTTTTTTTTTGTAAGAATTTTTTTATGTTTATGTTCGTCAACTTTTAAAATCAATAAAATTCAAAATAAATTTTTGGTCCCAAATTTGTTTATTCTTAGATTTATGGCTTGAATGCTTTAACATACGTCTAAAATTATTTAAAAAGCTGATAGTTTTACAAGATTTTAAGGATTGCGTAGTAATTAAAATAAACTTCTTGAACTTTGAACTTCAGCATGTTTGCTAATTCTAGGTTCTAATTGGGGTATAAAATAATACTTTTAATGAAATTACATAAATTATTTTTACTATATAAGTACTGGTTATTCTATGATAATTTGACGATTTCAACAAATTCTGTATTATTTGCATAATTTAACTTTTTTTTTCTATTTTTTAATAATAATAATTTATTTAATTACTATTTGTGCACTTACGTGCTATTTAAATAAACTCAATACCAATATATTATAAATTTGTACTTGATGAATAAATAACTAATTTAAAATTGCACTTGATTATCGAATTATTTGAATAAGAAAAATTTTTTTTATTTATTCTTGAATTTTTGAATTTTTTCGTTTCCTTTTTTTTTTTTCAACAATTATTGTGATTGGAAAACGAAATGGTAATTTATTAAGAATTTTTATTGAAAATTTATAAAACGTTTAAAAAAAATACCATATGATAAAAATTGCATACTTTTAGGATATCGAAATATTGCATGAATAATAAATTTTGAAAAATACTAGAAAAGGATAGTGCTAGTATATTTATTTTTAGGTATGAGAAATATGTATTGAGATGATTTATTTCTTGTAATTATTTTATGTTGTTGTCTAAGAAGCGAGGCCGATTTCCGGAAATGGTTTCTGTACCGATATCAGGAAATGGTTTGAATACTTCTATATTTGCATTTTTTAATATGAAATTTCGTAATATTTACGAATATTGACAGAATTTTAGCAATATAGGGATCTGAGTCCCCATATAAGGACACTCGCTATAAGTTTCTATTATACAATAATTGAGTGGTTTCTCCATCATTTGAGAAATTTATGATAGAATTTTTGTATTTTTCATTTTCAAATTCTTTCTCAACTTTTTATAAAATTTTAATAAAAATTTTCATTTATTGCATTCTTTATCAAAGTAAATTGGTTTTTTAATTCGATATAAATTATAGGTAAAATTATTAAACTGAGTTTAAACATATTATTGCGATCAATTACTAAATTTATTATAATCAAGAGTTATTACAGAAGCTTCTTGTTCTGTATGTTCATAAGTGATACATTATCTCTGCTCAGCTTAAGTGTGTGTCAATTTTTTTTGGTTTTTTTGCCAGTTTTTACTCTATCTTGCAGGATCAATAAAATTTTTTAAAGTCAAAACTATTCATTCTTTTTATTCACCTCATCCTGTATTTTTATACCCGAAATATGCCTAAATACCAACTTTTCGTATATATCTATGTTTTAATATTTAATGTATATGTATATGTATTCATATTGTGAGCTTTTTTTTGGATAATACCTATACATACAAAATGGTATTAAAGATCAAGATAAAAAGCACGTATTTGCAATTTTTAAATCATAATAATATCTAAGAAACATGAACACTAGAAAAAAAAAACGGTTGAAGGCTCATTTTAATTTTGCAAAATCTTCTTTAAATATTAATAAAAATTGTATAAAATTATACGTACAGAATATACTTGTATACATACATACGTTCATGTACGTATTTTGTGATTTTTTTTGTATAAGTTTCACCGCTTATCTCCTTTTTATTCTTATATTATTTTTAATATTTTTTTTGCTCCTGCAACCATTCTTTTGAGCCTAATAAACATTTAGTTTAGTTTTCTTCTCTCTCTCTTTCTCTCTCTCTATCTCTCTTCCTCATTTTTTTTAATATAGAGAGGTTTATTTTAGTAAAAGAAATGAAAATACTGTATAGGCATAAGAAATAGAGAAAAAAACAAAGTTATAACAACCAAGCGAATCTATCACTAGTGTACAATGCATGACATAGAATTACTCACAAATGTATGGTACATACTTTTGTTATTTAACAAGGAATAGAGTTAATTTCAGTCTTATATTATAGAATGTATCAGATGTGTTATATTTATGAACATACACATACTTATATTTTATTAAAACACTTATTTTAAGATTATGAGACTATAATACTCGTAATGCAAAAGGATATTGTATTTAAAAGTATAATATATACAAGAATTAAAGGTAAAAGAATTTTTCTACAGTTTCTGTTTTTTGAATTAAAAAATCTAAAAATAATGTAACAAAAAACAGAAAAAAATTAAATAAAATTATTAAAGTAAACTTTTACTTAGAAAAAATTAAATATATAGAGTGAAAGAAGTTGAAAAGAAAAACTATATTCATAATTTTATATATAACGAATGAGAGAAAGGATAATTTGATTAAAAAAGCAAGAAATAAGAAGGAGAAAATCACAAGAATAATATGCAAAAAATAAAAGCAGAAATTTCAGAATAAGCACAAGAAGTTAACCATATTGCACATGAAATCTCATATACCGGTTTTTGTGACCTATACAATAATAAAGTTGTTGTCCTTATTATAAAATTTTAAATGTTATACCTCTTAATAAGTAGGGGAAAGAAGTCGCCCTAAGGTTTGTTTTTTTTTTTTGCCAAAAATAAAAGTAAACAAAAATTATCCTTTTATATCCTTAAAATATTAACAGATGACCAAAAGGGGTGCAAAACAATGAGACCATTATAAAGGGGCAAGAATTTTTTTTGTATTGTCTGAGAGATCAACTTAAAAATATTTTTCCAAAGATGATGGAAAATCCTTAATAGTTTTTTAACAAAAATTTGTTGGTTGTTTTTTTGTGAAGTTTTTGGGGTTTGCAATTTTTTCTTTAAAAAAAAGAAAAAACTTTTTATAAATATTGAAAATTTTTTCAATAAAATAAATTGATTTCTTTTATGCAAAAAATTTAAAAGATTTTCTATTTAAATATTTGGTTTCGTATAGGGTAAAAAAAAAGCAGAGAATTGATTTTTTTACAAAAGATTTTTTGATATTTTGCCATTTTTTTTATGTTTTTTATGAAATTAAATTTAAGTTTTGATACCATAATAATTTCATTATAAAAAAATATTTATTATATTTTTTAATTTGTTTTTTATTAAAATTAAAAATGAGATTGAAAATGCATAATTTATTAAATTAATTTTTTTCTTCCTTTAGCAAATTTTGATAGTTTGTAATAGATTTCATTTAAAGTTTTGTGTATAACAATTTAATTTCTTCAAAATAGTAATTTTTTAAGCACATTGCCAATAAAATGTGCTTATTATACTCTTATTCCAAATATCCGTCCTTACATTCATTTACAACACTAAGAAGATTTTAAAGATTGAAACCTACTCCCCCCCAGAAGGAATAAGTATGACAGTTTCTGATTATTTACTTAGTAATTTTGTTAATATTAATTTTATTACTTGGGTGTATTTATTATGTTTTCTTATTCATCTTTCTTATTTGAAATTTTTCAAGTAATAATCGGCTAAGTCAATTTTTTTGTTAATTTAAATTTAATGGGTTTTAGGTTTAATACAAATTCATTTTTCCCATAAAATATAAATAAATTTCATTTGACCAACCTGTAATCTTTCCTATGCTAAGGTAGAAATTGTAATGTGCAACGGCTTGCAATAAGACATTCTACGGTATCTGCTTGAATGCATCAAGGGGCTGAAACTCATCATTCTACTGCAGCAATTTGTATGTGAGGACCGTCTTAATCAACACCCAACACTTAGAAATTTTATTGAGAGGTTCAAGTCATCGTTTGTTTGGAATTCTTCCGAAATTTTTTCTTCATATAATTTTGTTTCCAATATCTCTACTTTCTTTTTATGTTATTTCATCCTAATACCCTTTTAAAATATCATTTTAAAAAATTTTTCAAAGAATTTTTAATAGTACACACTCTTGTAAAAATAAAAATAACTTTTTAATTAATTAATTATGTTTCATAATAAATTATTACTGAATTAAAACGAAAATCTGAAATATTCCGAAAAAAATTGACAAAAAAAAATAACCATATATGTCCAATACCTTATGTATACAAGTACATAATTATTTTTTTTTTACATACAAAGGTACTTAATTTAAATCAATAAAAAGTCATTAAAATGGGTGGCGGGGGAAATAAATTTTTTTTTTATGAATTATAGTCATTTTATTCAAAAAACATGAATAAAAATTAATTGAAATTTTCGAATAATTCGTGTACAATATTGTAATTGTAAAAATTATTGGAGTATGTACAAGTACAGACATACATATTGAATTGAAATATACAATCAAATTTACTATTTGTACAAAATTGATTACAATTTTTTCTATTTCATTTTACAATGTGGGAATTATCCATATTGTGTAAATGTTTTTATATATGAATTATATTATACATTATATTATATGTGTATAGATGATATAAAACTATTAATGAATTTGAAGTGATTTACGATTCATTGTCAATAATTGAAAAAAAGTAATCTTTTTTTTTTGATTAGTCTAACGTATACAATTATGTTTATTGATTTTTTTTCGTATTTTACGTGTGTGTTATATTTTCTGTATACAGATATATTTAATATCATTCCTCGAATTGCTTAATTATATTCAAGATTATGTTAATGATTTTTGATTATATGACTTAAAAACATAGAGAAAATTAAACGATTTAAGTCAAATTATAATTAGAATTGCTCATTATTGCCTGAAATTCTACTTGATAATGAATTTTTGATATGATTAATTAAAAATTTTAGGTTTTCCAGGCATTTCTGGAATTTTTTCGGGATTTCCTTAAAAAATTCCATAAAATTCTTTTTAATTTGCAGAAAATTAGCTATAATTTTCGTTTTTTCTCTAAATATTTTTTGGTCAAAATTCGTTTTCCTATGGTCATTAAATACGAATTGTGAAAAGTTATTATTGTATTTCTTGTCATCTTGATGATGTCATTATTGAGGTAATTTTATTTAATATTCTTTATTGAAAATTTTTGTAAACACATAACTCCTTATTAAGATTGCAAATAAAATGTTGGTTTTACTAGGTCTATAAGCTATTAATTTTATTTTATTATTAATTCTATTTTTATGTCCTTAATATCCTTAATATTATATTCTTCTTATAACATGTTCTCAATATTATACATATTACAGAAAAACAAAATTCTATTGTGAATACAATATTTACTTTACAATTAAAAAATAACATTTTTGTTGTTGTGATTTTCCTAAACAAATTGAATTTGTATAAATCTCAACCGACATTGTCCAATTTTATGACAATGTCCTAAAAATTTTTTTTTAGTTTTTTTCTGTGTTTTATGTTTTATATCGTAAACATTTTAATGTTCTAATAATAAAGTAGATATTCAAATGAATAGAGTAGACAAAACAAAATATTGAAAGTTTTATTTTGTTATATATTTGTTTTTTATGATTCACTTGGGTATTATATGAAAATATTGAAAAATAAAATTAGAACTACCTAACTAAAGTAAAGGGGACAAAATATAACAAAAAATATTTTTAATATTCCGTCATCTATATTATTCTCTTCATTTAACTACATAATATGTATATACTCTATACTTTTCATAAATACCAAAATTTCCCGTCTCTTTCATATAAAATATATCTCTAATTCTTCATATTACTTTTGTTTGAATGACAATAATTTCACTAGAAACATTGGAGTAAGAAAGGAGTACTGAGGTAAGGAGAAAAAATAAAAGTTAAGAGAGAGGAACAGTAGTTATTTAATTAATAAGATGTTAAACTGCCTTAGCATGTGATCTAGCTTCAAATGGTTTTAATTTTGATAAAAAATTTCAAATCTAGAGCTCAAATTTTAAAAAAATTATTTTAAATAAACGAAAATGTTTTTAAAGAAACAAAAATTTAGTAGAAATTTATACTCAATATTATAATAATAAAAAATCTCATTTATATAAGGGTAGGTCAATATGGTTTATATTGACCATGATCGGTTATTGTTTATTTAATGGTACTTGTAATGTTATTTTATCATTGAAATTTGAATGGCTTGTTTTTTTTGTTTCTGCTTTAAATGGGATCATATAAAATTTCAAATAAAAATTTTTTATTTTTTCCTTTAAATTTTTAGAGGTTAAAATATTTTTATAAATCATACATATATGTACAAGGATTATTAAAAACAACAATATGTGAAGGTGAGCTGATCTTTAATGAAGGATATATATTGCAATAGAAATCCTTAAACTACTTTTGTACAGAAATATTTGTAAATTTGAATGATATAAAGTTAATTCACTGTTTTCCAATATTGTAATACAAATTTTGTATTTTTCGGCTAAAATTACTTATTATAATTAATAATCATGTGTGAATTAATTGTCGACTAGTTATTGACACATGGAATTCATACTCATTATTGATTTTGCTTATTATTTATAGATAATCTATTTTATACGTGAACAATCCATTTAATATTATTATTGTTGCAAACTATTCCTTTATTTTCCTTTAATTGTGGTCTATTTTGTATTTATTATGTTGTTCATTTTGTAAACCGACAATAAATAGTTAGTAATACTTTTGAACATATCACAAGTAATTTATTTTTATTTGTTTGAATATGTGTATATATACGCATTTGAATGCATTGGTACCATTAGAACGATTAGAAAAATGGCAATGTAGTAGAAAAATAATAATGTTGTTTACATTTATTTTTATATATTTACTTTTTTCAAAATATGAAATAAATAAAAGTTAAAAGCTTCATTTTTATAATATTCTACTTTTTTGTATAATGTATGAATATAATGGTTTTTAAATCGTACAATAAAAACTCATCTATTGTAACTAATGTATGATGACATGCAATTACCATTATAACAATGAAAACGCATTTTCATTTATTCAAAATATTTTCATATTCTTTTTAAATATTGTTATTGTGTTGAAAAAAACAAAAATAAATAAAATTTTTATCATTTTATTTTAAAAGTTGTAGGTCAGTTTATAATATTGTAGTTGGAATTAATTTTATATATAATTGCTTTTTTCAATGTATTATAACAAGTGTATTTAACGCTGTCGATTTAGTCTCGACTACAACCACAATTTATTTGTTCATTAAAGAGAAAAATTCATTCTAAATGCATGTTTTAAAAAATATTTTAGTATTATTATTTCTCTTCTTCTCCCAATTTTTTTCTCAAGTAGCAAAACTCTCTTTAATAAAATTTTGAGTATTTCATAAATAAAAGTTGTTTGACTTAAGTATTCTATATCTTAAATAACACTCAAATAAAATTACATTATTTTTATAAATTTAATTAAAGAGAATAAATAAGAGTTCGAAATAAGATTATCATATGAGAATATTAAAGTTAAAAATAAACTTAGTTGAAATTATAAATAGGTACATGGTTAATTTGAGTAAAATTATATTTTGTATGTTCTAATAAACATTTTAAAATTTAAAACTGTTATATTTTTTTTTTTTTAAATTCAAAGGGGTGCTTTATCTTCAAGTACATATTCTAAATTATAGTTATATATTTCGAAAATGGAGATTTTAATTAAATATATAATATGTGAAAATTTTTAATTTTTATTTATAAAAGAATGAAATAATAAAAATAAACTCTTATATTTTTAAATTAAAAAAGAAATGAAAAGTACTTTATTTTAAAACTGTAATGACGTCAAAAAAGAAACTGAAAATTTATTGTTTACAAAAAAATAATTTCAAAAGAAAAATTAAAATTTCCCTTTTATTATTTCCATGTGGCTATTCATTAAATTGTCTTAAATTTTAAAATCGTTTTTGCATTTTTCAAAATGCTGATTTTTGTAAAAAATTAGAAAAATACCATTTAGAAAACAGAATTTTTCTGAAAATTTAGTGTTTTTTATTTCGGAAGCACAATGAGTATGAAATTATTATACCTTTAAGGCCCAAAAAATCTCATTCACAAAAATTTTTGCTAGAAGTCCCCATTTCACTTAGACAAGGAGTTATGAACGAAATATTGAGAGAAATTAAAAATTATTCTAAAAATAGCCAAACTATGGTTTTTTTAAAATATCAGTGTCCCGTAAACCATTAAAATTTCGAACGAACTCCGGAATAAAATTTTTTAGCAATTTCTGATTTTCTTAGAACTGTTATAACATTCATTGTTTCAAGATTATGCGTAATCTTTTATTTAAATTATATGTAGACAGATAATACGTAAACATTAAAAATATTTTTCTATTTACAAAATATTCAAGGAATTGTGCTTATCATTGACAATGATTTTCAATGCGACCTTAATACATAAACTTCTTTAATACAAATAGAATATATTTTTAAGTATTAGTATATTTTTAACTAGAATGTATTTTAATATTTGAAATTTAAATGTATGTTAGTGTTTAAGTTTGTATGTCATCTTTAAATAATATTCTATTTTTTTAAGAGTTAAAATTAACTAGAAAATATTCAACAAACTCATTGTATATATACATATTAGTACATAGAATTATTCTATATGTATTTATATATTTTATTAATTTGTATAACATATTTCTACACTATATTAAAGAGATATGAAAAAAGAATAAGAATGAGAACAAGGAGAAGAAAGAAAAAAAATGTATTGCATTTCCTAATTATATTTCATTCTAAAAATAATATCCTTTTCAAAAATATATACATATCAAGAAAATATAAAGAAAAAGTAGAAAGAAAAATAGAGGTCCTGTTACGGTTCTTCTATTTTTTTTTGTTTTTCTTTCTTGTGAGTATTAAAATTTTATATATGTATACGTCTATTCGAATTTCTAATTTTATTTGTGATGATAATGATATTGATGATCATGATGGTCATGATTGCAATGATTATGATGATAACGATGAAGTCTTTCTTGGCAGAGTTATAAGTTATCTTTCAACATTTCAACATATTATTCAGTTGTTTGAATAACCGTTATGACATAAAGGATATTTTTATATTTTTTTTTATTTTCATTTTAAAAATTTTTTATTTGTGCTGCTTAAGTTTTTTCTCTTGTTTTTTTTGCACTTTTATTCTTCTTTTTTATTTTTCTCGAGGATAATTTGAGTAAAAAAAAAAATATCATGTTTGTTCAACTACTTAGATCATATCTTCTAATATTAACCTCCAATGTTTTTTTTTATTTTCTTGTAAAAAATTCAACATGATTTTTTTTTCTTTAGTTTTTTTGTTCCTCTATGTTAAGGTGATGTATAACAATATTAGAACTGGTATTTTTAACACCTGGCATTTTTTGGTCCTTGTTAAATTTGTAATTTTTATCTAAATATTATTTATATGAACTGTAATACCAACGTCATGTTATGTTTATAGGTATGTGTATAAAATGTACTTAAATTTACGTATGTAGATATATCATACGGGGAATGTATTATAGCTGACATCACAAATATTATAGGAAGAATATAAGATGGTATATGTAGTTTCATTTTCTGTTTTCTTTTCGATTTTAAATAAAGACCTTTATAATGAATGAAAATGTCTTTGAACATGAAATTTTAAATGCTGCTTTAATTCCTTTAATATAAGGTATATATGTATATATATCTATATAATTTATGTATATACATTATATATTAGTTTTAGATTTACAAGGTTAGTATTTTATAAAGTATTTATTACACGTTCATTTCATTGAGAAGAGAATTTTTAATAATAATTTTTTTGAAAAAGAATTTATAAGACAATTTTTTTTTTAAATTGTAGTTATAGAGAAAAAATGTGTTTAATATGAAAAGTTATAAATTAAAAAAAAAAAATATGATTTGGTCACTAGAATAACTTGAACACTTTTGTAAAAATTATAATAAATGTTAGTTCTATGGTTTTAAAAATATTAAAAGAGAAAACATCTTGAATAGTAAACAGACAGTGAAATGAGTAGCGAATAGTTGAATAATAATTAATTTTTGATGGTATTTATCATTTTTAAATGCTAAATAAAATTTTTGAATGCAAAATAAGTGAAAACAGTGATTTTTTTACAAAATATAAAATTGTTGCCGCTGGAGTTATGCAATTTTTTGTTTAGTTATTGGACCTGTAATTTTTAATTTCTTTTAAATTTCTTGAGTCCATAGTAATGGGAAATATTGAAATTTCTATTTGAACTCTACAGATTCTTCAGTTTTAATTAAAACAACTAATTTTTACACTTAAATCAGTGCCTCCATGAATTCAAAATGCCCTTGTCAGTAATTGTAAAACGTATAGGAACTTTATTCAAATGAAATATGACGATTTTTGTTTTCTAATATCGCGACAAGGTCTATATATGTACATATGTAAGAATACTAGAAAAATTAAAAAAAAATTCAAACATTACTTTTTAAAATTATAATTCCAGTTCTCTTATTTTCAAGGATTTTATAATTTAGAGATCGTGGGTGCATATCCTTTATATGTAGATAAAAAGGGAGCAAAAACAAAACAACAAAAATGAAAAATTATTAAAATATTTCCACTGAATACAAAAATTTGCAATTCAATGAAATCTAAACTGATTCATTTAATCAACAAGAAGTACAATAATAAAAGAAATAAAAATCCAGAAACAAAAGGGAAACAAAATTAAATCATCTTAATCCCTCACAGGGACAAACACCATAATTTTTTTTTTGCTGTCATATAATAGTGGCGACTAAATGATAAAACACCTGCATACAATTGAAATATTTTCATTTCATACCTGTATAAATTTCAGTAATATAATGCATGAAAAAATGGAGTGTGATAAATTGTAAAAGTTTATATAGTATAATTTACTGGTTCGCAAGATTTTACTAGTAATACAATTTGTCTTTTCATTCTATTAAGAGTTTTTAGTCATTTAACATAATGCAAAAAGTTCAGTATAACATTCTGGGTTAAAATAATTTGCAAGTATGATTTCATTTTTAAAATTTCTCGGTCTTTTATCATCACATTTGTTTCGAATAACAATTTGTTCAAGTATGATGAATGAGAGTCATATTTTGTGGAATGTCATATCTGGCTTTCAGCAAATAGAGTTATTAAAATTTTATATTTGTCGGGAACAATTCCAAAATTCTAACAACTCTAGCCGTTTACGTCAAAGTAAACGAGCGAAACATGCTAGTTTAATTAATCTTCCTATAAAATTTAATTGAATTAAGGCTAAAATACTCTGGGAATTTAAATGAATTTTTACTACTCTAGAATTAACGATTATTAATATTTAAATTCCAATTATTTTAACTAAGATCTGTAATATTTTTTAAATATGTCACGAAATATTTAGAATATTTTAAACTCCAATTTCGCTTAAATTACTTTTGAAGTTCATAAATTTTTTAAAAGAAAAATTTCCAACTATAAGTTTTTAATATAGAACAAGTTTAGTTAGAAAAATCCACTCAAGAATTATGATTAAAACATAATCATAACTTTTTAAAGTTTATTATAATATTCTCTACCTTTATAACAAAAAAACAACAAAAAAAAAGTTTATTATCATACAAAATAATAAAGAAAAAGTAAAAAAAAAAAAATATATAAACCAATCAGGAAAATTACGTAGTTTTACCTTTTTTATTTTTTATTTCAACTGGAAAATTGCTGCTGGTACTGCATGTGATATCATCACTCTTTTTATTCTTGAAATATTATTTAAGTCTGTCAGAAATTCAAGGATAAGAAGCACGGATAAGGACATTTAAAGTGTTTTCTGCATTAAATATGCAACTAAAAAACTGTTATACGTATATGTGTTGGTGTGTTTGTTTTAAGGACACTAAATGCATTTTGATTTTCTCTTGTTTTTTATTTTTTTTTTTAATATTTTGTTTTTTTTTTTCATTTGCTTGTTTTATTTATGCGGTAGAGAGAAGATTTAATTTTTTTTTGTTTTCTTTTCTTTTTCATTCTCGATCTCCCTCTCTCTATTATTTATTATATGGCAAGGATTTGTGTGTATACAAACATTCGTGTATATAACACTTAGAAGATAAATTATAAAAAACTAGGAAATATTTAAATTTTAAATATTATTTTTTTTTTCTTATACAATATGAGAAAAATGTTTTGCCCGTCTCAATTTTGAATGTTTTAAATGCAACAGAGAATATTAAATTTTTTTTTTTTTGAAATTAAAGCGATGAATGAAAATTTTTTTTATTAATATTTTAGAAAATGATTTTATGTTGGTTTTGAAAAATTTTATTTAAAAATTTTGTTTTGTTAATGATACTATGGAGTTGGTGTGTGTATTTGTATGATTATGATAATTTTCGTGTAATTAAAATATATATAAAAAATATAAATTGATATTTGGGATATGAAAATTTTCTGTATTAAAAAGTAACTATTTAAAATGCTGATTGAAATTTGGTAATGATTTTGGAAAAAAATTAAGAATTATTTTTCAGAATTTAATATTATATTTTTTGCTCATAATGTTGCAATTATAATTGTTGTTTTCTACTTATTTTCACTGAATACAAATGGCTTATTTTGTGAGCAAATTTTGTGAGATTGTGGGCTATAATAGACTAATGATTAAACTGTAATGGATATGAATGAATTGTAAGTAAATTATGAAATTGTAAATCACAATTACTGAAATATTCATAACGAAAATTTTTCTCTGTATTATGGCTTTTGTACAAAATACAGAGCTTATAGGGCCAAAGTTAAGGAAAATATGTTTAATTCAGCCGCATTTATTTTATATTCCACTTTATGTCCCATACTTAATAGCCTTTATTTCTGTTTTCCCCAATTGTCATTATTAAAATTTGAGTGCTTTGTTAATTAGGAAGTTGATTAGAAACAATCTATGGGTTGTGAATTTTTTGACAAAATTTTTCTTTCTTATACTCGTAATTATCATCCTTGGTTTACATCCTTTCTTTACGAATTTCATTACAAAATTACTAGAAAATTCTGCAAATTTTAAATCATACCAACTGAATAATAATTTTTTAGAATTAAATTTAAAATTTCCACCAATTATTCTAAATTTCAGATCAAGTCTTTTCTTTTTAAATTATAAATTATAGCATGCAAACTATTATACATGCATGGAGACTATTCTCATATAAAAAGTACACCGCAATTTCTATCCTTATATGATTTTGTTTGTTTAATTTGAAAACCATTAAAACTATTGAAATCACAAACGCAACTCAATAATCAAAATACAGTAAAGTTGAATCAAATAGAGTGTGGTTTTACGAGAATTAACTATTCTTTATGGTTTATATTTGAAAATTGTGATTTTTATTTGAAAATTTCCTAAAAAACAAAACTAGTTACCAAATTAAACTGATTGCAATAAAAAAACAGCATAAACGAATATAACAGAGAAAATTTAAATAACAAACTAAAATTCTTTATACCTTTTATTTCTGAAAATAAAAGCAGAAAACAACGGTGAATATATAACAGGAATATAAGGATTTTGAAAGACTTATATTTATTTCTATCGTTTCCTATAAATCTTTTAAACATAGTAGACAAAAATAAAAAAGAAAAGAATGAGAGAAAGAGAGTGAGGCAAAGACAGAAAAAAGGTAAAATTAGATTAGAAAAATTTTTTGTTTTTCATTTTCACCTGACATCTACAAAAGTGAATTTCGAAAAGTACACATGCAAAAATTTCTATTACATTACCGCGGAGCATTAATTTTCATTTTCTATTTTTTGTTTTTTTTTTTTGATAGCACAATAAAACAAGTGCAAAAACATACTGATATAAAGTCATTTAAGCTAGTGAGTCGTAAATTTTTTGATACCGTTACTCTAATATCCTTTTAATAGAAAGAGGAAACATTTTATACCGTTATCAGTACAGTATACGTACATGTATATTGAGTTTGTAAGTATAAACATTGTTATATACAAAAACAGTCGTTATTTGACTAAATTTTGTTTTTTTATTTTTAAGTATTTAAAAATTTATATGCATATTTTTCTAATAAAAAATTCCTTGCGATTTAAAAGATATCTTACTTATTTAAAAATTCTGTTTAACCTGTTTTTAATGCTATATTCGAATTAAATTAGTAGAACTAAATGTACAATACGAGGAAAAATGTTTAAATAATAGACACATACAGTCTATAGTAGATATGGCGAAACAATGGCTAAAAAGTATCATTACGAGGGTCACTATTTATATTTCGGGTCTAGCAATAAAAAACAAACATTTATCATTGGAAATGGTTTTATTGTTTTTCAAAATATTCCCCATGAAGATCAATACACTTTTGCATGCGCTGAAACCAATTTTCGTAGCACTTTTTCCACTCCGATTGAGACACCTCCAAAACATGGTTTTTGAACGCATCGACTGCTTCTTCAGGTGTTGAAAATTGACCATTTTTTGACCGAGATGAATTTTTCAAGTCACTGTAAACAAAACAATTCGCGCTCGAATGACAAAACGTTCTGAGTGAAGTTGACCTAAAAAATGTCAAACTTTCCAATGGAAGTGTCAGATTGCACCTGGCAGCACTAGTATTGCCAGGACCCGAAATATAAATAGTGACCCTCGTATATTATCATTGGGTTAATATACTTTCTAATAATTTGTGCTAAAATTTTGTCTCAGAACTTAATATTCATAAGGGCAGCGGAGATGGATCGAATAATGCAAACTCTTCGAAATTTAATGTCTTGATTAGAATTCCAAGAGATTACATGGAATTATATGTCGTGATGCTTCTAGGCTAATGTTCCAAACAGTTGCTCCAAACATTTCAGATTTTCTTGATAGTGAGGAGATGCCGTAAAACATTTTTTAAGGGTTGTTTGCGAATACATAACGGAAACTTGTAAAGAAATTAATGAACGAAAAGAGAATTATTGAAACAAAGTTTGGATTCACTCATATTGCTCTTTTATGTATTTTAAACCAAATATTTAAATTATTTCATTCTAATTTCAAGTCATTTTCATTCAAATTTTATAAATGGAATTCCAATGATATTCTCAGGACTTAAAATTTATTTTTATAATAAATGAATAAAATCCATTTTCAATTTCAGTATGTGGTTATAATGGGTTGGAAAATTTAATAAAAATTATTTTTGATACTGTACACTTATAATTCTTTATAACAATAATATTAAAATAATAATAGTGTTGGAAAGTATATAAATATTTCGACCACAGTATGTAAAATTTTAAAACTTTTATTTTAACTAAAAAGAAAATCGATTTAAAATTTAATAAACTTTTCGCGGTCTATTTTTTTGGTTTTTAGTTTTATTTGGTAAAGTATTGAAATTTTGGTTTTGGTTGAATAAATGTACTTAATTCTATATATTTGTAAAATATGTAAAGAAAATTTTTTTTTTTTGCAAAATATTTGGGAGTAGTATTTTATCTAGGAGGTGGGAGTGAAATGTGAGTATTCAAAATTGAGAACAATATTAAGTTTTATGTAAAGCTATTAGAAGATTATTGAACTGAAACAAAATTTATTAAAATTTTGTCTACTTAAATTTTATGTTTAAAATCCATTATTTTGTAATAATTGAGTAATTTTGGAATTTACATTTATTTTACTTACTTATTATATTTTACATTTTGTTAAATTTTATGAGGCAAGACTTTTGTTTAAAAATTATGAGGCATTGCAATAAATTTCCGGTTCAATACCTCAAATAAATCATGAATTTTTAAGTGTTTTTGAAATTTTTTGTATTATTGAATGTCTTATTCTGCAGCCAAATATTTTATATAATTTATTTTTCAACAGGTTTCATAAAAATGAATTACATAATCTTCAAATGCTATGAAAATTAAACTTATCTTGTTCTTAATTATTTTACATATTATTGTTAAATGCTCTTTTCGAAATAAAAATGTTAGAAAATTCACTTTAACTAGGCTCGTTACATAAAAATTTAATGAATATGTGCTTTCTGTATCATTAGGTTATCATATTTAGAAAAACTATTAAATTTTCTTAGATCCCCTAAAAGTATGCAATTTTTCTTAAAATTTGAAAATTCTAATTTTCGTTTCTTATTAAATGAGAATAACGAACTAACAAGCTATACGCTCATAAAACTATTATTTCCACAAAAAAATCTATTCTAAATATAAAATTTTCTTTAAATAACGTCACATTTTAATTATTAACGTCAGATATTTAAATTTTTTTATTATATATTTTAATTTAAAGGTCATTTAATATTAAATGTTTAGTTTATTATAAAATTATAAACAACCGAAAACGTACACACCCTAAACTTTAATCTTGACCTTAGTCAAGGAAATTTCCAAAAAAAAAATACTAAAATTAACATAAAATTAGTAAGGATCTTTCACATCTTATCCCAAACCTTGTTATTTTTCTCATTTTATATATGTTTTTATAATATTTTTTTTTTATTTAGTATTCAAATTAATAGTCACCAGTCACGCATACACATATACATATATTATAAACTGTTACAATATTGTTGTGAAAACCGCATCATAAAATTGTTATAATAATATATTTTGTGTGTGTAAGGTTATTGAAAGAATTTATTTAGTAAAAACAAAAAAAATAAAAATATATTAAAATTTAAAAGTGTGTAAAAATGTCAAATTAAAATGTCAAAAATTTATGTTTTATAAACATAGATATTACCGTTATTTGACATTTAAATTATTAATTATTATACGTATGTAAACTAGCTAGTATTATTATTATTAATAACTAGCTAGTAAATACATTCACATACATTCATATACCCCTATTTTCTTTTTGAATAAATATTTTAATAACATGATGTTGAATAACAAAAATGGAAACAATGAATTGAAAAAAAAAATGCACATGCATGCACGCAATACAAACGTTCAAGAAACAAAAAAGGAATAAAAGAGAAGAGGGGGGGGGGGGAAATATAACAAATTTCAATTCAAAAATTGTTATTTAATAATATGCAAGTATACCTTGACTTGTAGATTTACAAATCTTCCTTGACTTACCAGTTTACTTTTACTTATGTTTGATTAATAAATGCACATATGCATGCTTATATATGCACATACACTGGGTAGACTAAGACAGCAAAATAAACTTTGTTTTTATTGGTGTTTACGTATTTGTAAATTACCTATATGAAATTTTCAGTTATTATTTTGTACTGTTTTGTAAATTATGACATTTTATGTTAATTTGGTCATTAAATTAATATTTAGGTTTTTAATCTTGTTGTGGTTATACACATTTAACAATATAATTTTTTATTTTATTTATAATAAGAAAATTTTACCTTTATATAAGTAGTTGGCACATTATTTAGTAATGTTTGAGTAATGATTTTTAACCGTGTAATTTCCTTATTTCCTTTTGAAGGAACTTGTTTTGTTTGTTGGATCGTAAGAGAATAATGCTGTGCAGTTTTAGTGAACTTTCAATATGTTATGTGGGAATATGAATTTTTTTTATTAAATTAGTGGATAAACAAAATTAGTGAATATTTGTAGTATTTCCTTCTAATAAAATTTAATTTATTCTGTAAATTTTGAAAAGAATTGGACTTAAATTTACATTAACATACAAATTTTTCTTAAAATCGATTTTTTGTGTTGATTTTAATTGAATTCTAACCACTCAATGTTACCTTCTTCTAATTTTTGAAATAATTAAAAATTGCGTACTTTTAGGATAATTAGTTATTTTTTTATAATAGAATACAGCTAGATAGAAGGAATTTTTAATGATTCTTTTATATTTAAAGAGGGCTCTTAAAATTTCAATTTAAAGGTTTTAAAAGAGAATATTAATGCAATATGTTAAAAACTGTCATAAAAGTGATTCTATTTTCTGAAATACTTTGGGACTTAACAATTTTATTACAATTTGAAATATTTTTGCAATTCGAAAATATTTACCTAAAATTTTTTTATTATTATTAGAAAAATTTTGATTTTATTTCAAATTCGGTTCCATTTAAAATGATCAGATTCCAAAATAACTAAAAAATTTTAAAGCAATAAATACTAAAAAACCAAAAAAAATATTATAAATTTTTATTTGAAGATCCTTGTCTATAGATTTTGAAAATATTTATTTTAAAATTTGATTATTGAAATTTTATAACTATTATTTTTCAATTTTAATTGACATATTCAAGCAAATAATTTATTGGAATTTGAATTTTATTTTTCGATTTTACACTCAATTATATTCTAATATTTTCAATTTATTTTATATTTTTTAACAACTGTTCATACATATGTATGTCGATTCATATACGTTCTGTAAATTTTATAATATTATTTATTCAATTATAGGTATTCTAACACTAGGATTACCTATATGTAGATAGATGTATATGTATATAAATCTAAGAATAATTTATATGTCCATGCATTCATGCACATGATTATAACTCTTATGCATTGTTTTCATTTCAGTAGCAAAACAAAAAAAATATATGTAAAAGATTTTTATCTTGTCTAGATTTTATATTATGGCCATAAAATATGGTTTTATTCATAATAAATTTATATATATAAACAATAATGTATAAAAATAATAAATATATATAATCAGGTGTAGAAATATAATAAAATATAAAAAGTTTTAATGTGGTTAGTAGTTATGGCAAGAATCTGGTATTTAAAACAAGGATGTTAAAAGAGTAGAAACATAAGCAGAATTATTTGATTTTCTAAATAATGCAGCCGTCTTGGGCAATTCATTCCTTATATAATGAAAAATCATATGCGGGATAAATTAGAATCTTGATGAGTTCCGAATACTAGATTTTACTCCTCGTAAACAATCATTAATAAATTCAACATTCAACACAAGAATTTCCATTTAAGAGATCAGGTGTTAAAGAAGAAGATTGATATGAATTTCTTATCGTACAAAATCTCTTAAAAAATAGTTTAAAATTTCCAATTTTCAAGTTAAAATATTTAATGTCACAAATTGCTCTTAGTTACAAGTAATTCGATTTTGATATGGGAATTCCAAACAATAATTTAGCAATATAATGTTTATTTAGTAGTTAGCTATAGACCTATAGTAATATAATATGATATTTTTTTAATAATTGAAAATTTGAACAATCAATTTTATATTTTAACACTTTTTATAAAGTTTAAGGTTACTATTTAAATTTAATTCGTTTTCCATTTGGATAAAATACCATTTAATAAAAAAGGTTGCGTGTGAAAATTATTTCTTTAATCAAAGGACTTTATATTTATAGTTACAATGTAATTTTTGTAAAAAAATGTAAGAAAACTTCCTATTTCAATCAATCATTTTTTGTATATAGAGTTATTCTAAATTGATATCCTTAAATATCATAAGGACATATGTGTATATAATGTATATAGCTGTATTATGTAATGGTATATTTTTTTATTATAAAATTATTTTTCAATTATTCTTTGTATCTATCCCTTTTAATTTATAATAATGTCTATATAATATTTTCTATTATACGTGTATAACGTAATCCAATTTATCATCAATGATATTTTATAAGAATTTCTTTTGCTTGTTCATTTTTCCTATTTTTAAAATATTTTAAGGATATAAATTTTATAGTTGTCAGATTAATAAAAATTATTTTATTTGATTTTATAAAATGTACCTATGCATTATAAAATTATAATAAGTTTGTAAATATAATAACGTTTGAATTTTGTATTACTTATATAAAAAGTGTTATAATTATATTATCTTCATAGGGTATACATAATGTATGAATAATAAAAAATATAAAAGAAAATATCGAATATCATATGATATTTAAATATTTTATGATGTAGAAATATTTTAGGTATGTATGTATGTAGATATATGGGGTAATATTTGTTATATAATATTATAAATTTTTGATATATAAAATAATAAAAGAAGGTACGTAATCAAATTGATTTTTTTCTCTCTAAAATAACAAACAACATTTCATATGCTATGGCCTATGTGTATAATAGTCTTGTAACATGCAATACCGTATAACTTGAAATTTCTAAAATATTAAGAAGATATCAAAAATCTGCTTATTATATCATATAATAGTGTGTAAATTTATAATATTAAATGAAGTTGATTACTACCATCTTACAGATTTCCGTTTTACTCAAGAAGTGTTTTTAAATATATAGTGTTTATTTAAAAATATGATAATTATGAGATGAGTCATCCGTTATGAGGATATATTCTATGAATAAGAATTAAAGCGTAACCTAGTCAGATTTTAAACCATCAATAACAGGATATGGAGCCTATTTAGGTGATTTTCTTCAATTAAACCATAATAATATTGTGGTGTTCTTAATATACTAACTAAAAATTTTGAAAACTTTCAAATAAGTCTTACAACTTGATAAAGTAAATTTAAAGGAATTTTCCCCTATTGTTTTTTACACGTGGGTGAATATAATTACAACACAAATTTTTTTTTGATCAAACAGTTTCATTATTTATAACGACGACGTAAATAAGAGTGTATGAATTCATAAGAGATATATATAGAACTGAATGCGTCACTTATGACGTGTTTTGTATTGCAATACTTATTTTCTATAGAAACTCATTATTACGTTATGAAGTCATCAATAGTGTCATAAAGGTTAGATATTTATCAAGATTTCCATTAATTGAGGTAGAACAAGAAACGGTAAATTACCACCTTTCAATAAATATAAAAAAAGCCATAACAGTAAACGAATTACTGTAATGATTTTTTTTAGGTTTAAGATCTTTGGCTGACAATTAACTACTTTTGAATTCCTTGAATTAAATCTAAAAAAGATACGAACTCAAATTTAATATAAATTCTTTATCAAAGGAGAAACTTGTCTCAGAATAGAAAGAACTCAGAATAGAAAATTTTTAAGTAGAAGATATTAAAGAATATGTGGTACATACGATTTAGAGTCACTAGATTTAAAGTTAATGGTAAAATATGTTGTTTTATAAAATTTTCTGATATTTTTATTTAAATTAAGCATTTCTCTGCTTGTCGACAATATTTTTGCTTTTCAAGAAATACACGTGTTTATGTTCATATATGTGATATACTGATGTATATATTGCATTAATATAAGAGACTTTTAAAATTGTGCTTAAAGCCATACTGATTCAGCCACACAATAATGTTATTATAGATTGTTGTTCTTGTTTAATATTATTTTATGTTATTTTTGCCAATTATGTTCATCCTTTTTCCACCATACTCACACATTTATTTTGAATATTTTATGTTTTACACATTTATATTATCTTTTAATACAAGTTTATGTGCATTTTCCTTTACTTTTATATAAAAAACATAATGATTTTCAATGTATACAGGTGTGAAAATAGAATGAGATGCTTAAGGTGTTCTTTTACAATAAATAATATCATGTTAAATTTTATACGAATAACATAAATTCGTATAATGACCTAAAAAAAAAAGATAAGAGCATTTACTTGATAATATTTTGTTTGAAATTAAACATACATACATTTAAATGTGTATGTATAATGTGTATTTCTCATAGAATATTATTAGTGGAATAGAAAATCGAATACATAACTGAGGGTAGCATATTTAAAGTTGAAGATTAAATATTTTGGATTGTATTCATGTACAACCTACCAATAAAAAAATATAATCAAAAGGAATGATTTTGATGAAAATTTTAAAATATGAAAGCTTTTTAGAAAAAAAAAAATTTATAAAATAATTGGAATTTTGAAATCAAAATATTAAAAAGAAATTTTTCAAAAAGTAAATATTTTTTAAGTGTTTTCGAAACAAATTTTCCATAAAGTCGATGAAGTCACGAAAAATAAAAAAAAAAAATTATTTTCAGAATATTATGGAAAAAAAATTTCTATTAATTCCACAGAACGTTATTTCGAATGGATTCGAAATTAACTTAATATTTTCTGTCTTAGATTGTTTCTTAAAAAGTATTAATGTAATAACAAGGGTATGGACCATAAGAAGATTACTATCGATTCAAATATGAATTTAATATAATTTTGATTATAATACCAATTACATATTATACAATACTAATATTAGAAAAATTCAATATAGAATTCAATTACATTTAAATTACAAAAAGAATATAGAAAATTTTAGAAATATTTGAATTGAAATGAAAATACAGGGTAAATAATCAATTTTTATTATAATTTTTTTATTAATAAGAAAGAAAACTGTGCTATAATTATGCAATAAAATTTAATTGTTATACTGCTGTGAAATATTTTTGGGAAAATGATTATAATATTAGGTTCAATATTCCAAAAAGAACGCAAAAGAAATTTTGAAAACATTTAAAGAATTCTAATAATAACAAGTGGAATTTTTGCCAAGTTCATGACTGTTTATAAATACCTACTATCGAGTTTACATATTTATATAAATTTAGCATCAATGACAAATTACATGATTCCTAAAGATTATAGGGTGTTTTTCATCGAGGCAAAAAATTAGTTTTATTATTTTTTTTCCCTTTTTCCCTCCTATGATATCATACATAGTCATGCTCCAGTTTCATTGCGTCATAGAGTTTTAACTAGGTAGGTGGCTAAATTACTGTAGATATTATAATTGAAATGTCCTTCTTACGAATTTCGTTTTAAGCTACTATTTCTCCGTCAATAATGTCAATAAATTCTTATAATATCTAATAAATTTTGGTAACTGGAGACTGTTTTAAGCTCGTTCGGAAAAAGTAGAAATTTTTTAATAGAGTTTAACATTGAAAAAAAATTGTAAAGTATTAATTGGTAGAGTTGGTACATAATTTGTAAATTTAAAGATTTTTATATGAAAATAAAATTTTTTTTAATTAAATTTTTAATTTTTAACTCTAGAAATTCAAATTAAAATTAAAGCAAACAAACTTTTAAAATTTTATATTAATAAAACTTTTAATATTTTTAATATTTTAATTTGTTTTTTTTTTTTGATAACTTTGCTTTCGCTATTTTTTGAATTCACATTCATTATATGAAGATTCCATGGGTTTTTTTTTCTGTTATTTTTTTTTTTTGAAATTTTAAAAGAAAATTTAAAAAATTTTTGTTTTCATTTTTTTTTTTTTGTTTTTTATTCTAATTGCACTTGACCTACACAATAAAAAGGAAGAAAATAAAATAACAACTAAAATGAAAAAAAATATGAGAAAAAGAAGAAAAAAAAAACAAAAAATTGCAATTTAAGATGAAAAAAAAAAAAAAAAATAAAACAAGAAAAAATTTCATGAAAAATTTTCATATTTTGACATTTGAATGTACGCTACAATAATTTTTATACACACTTAGTTTTAATAAATGTAAAGTTTTGGTTCTGAAATAAGCGTATGTTGTATACAGTTGTACATGCAAGTATACTGCTTAATATTCCATAATAATAAATTGTGAGAATGTTCTGTAAACTATTAGAATAAATGTATGTTATATGTAGATTGGTGACTGTAAACTATATATTTCAATGTTTCTGTAATTTTCTTGAATTTTTTTATAATTTTTTCCTAATATGCTCATTTAAATCTCTCTTTAAATTTTGTATAAGGAGAACACACAAAAAAAAACACAGTTTATGTTGTTTTAACCTAATTTTGAGAATATGGCGAAAATTTTACATTTCTACTACACTGTATTCCGCTCTCTTTATTTTACTTATAAATGGGAAATAGAGAATGAGAAGAATTTACTTATTATTGCTCAGTTTGATTCTATTTCTTATTATGAACTTGTACTACTTTTTATATTATATACATACAGAGTGTTGCAAATTTGTTGTTTCATTCAAATTGTTGAGAAAGAAACCTACAATGATAAGGATATTTAGAAAATTTTCACAAAAAATTGGAGTCGTATCGAACACGTAAACCAACGGTCTGTTTGTGTATATAAAATATATTTAAAGCATTGCCATAAAATCAATTTGAAAAACTGTTATATTAAATTATTTTGGAGCATTGAAAGGTATCAAAATTAATATACAAAATGTTGTGTGATAATAAAATTGTTTTGTTAAGAAATTAATAAAGAACCCGAGAAGGAATTGAGTAAAATATGTTTAAGGTTACTTTTCACAATGAAATTGACTAAGATTTGTATAACAGATTGTCGCTCTTATACAAATTCTAAAAATTTGCACAAGTATCGCGCACTTAATATGGACAAGTCTATATGCATTATATTAATTCATATTTTAAATGCAAAGTGAAGAAAACTAAAAACGTTTCCTCGTGAAAACGAGAGAGAAAGAGAGAGAAAGAAAAAAAAGGAGAAAAAAAATTATTCGACTATGGCATTAAAATTCATTTCCTCCTTATTTTATTGCCACTATACAATCATGTTTTATTGTTTTTATTCAAGATGTTGTTTTCTTCACTTCCTTCCCATCCTCATTTCTCTCACTTTAGTTTTCTCTACATTATGTGTACCTAAATTTCTTGCTCATATATTTTTATAATATTTTTTTTTTGGTCTCAAATCGTAAGTTTCATTGAAATTTTACGAAAGAACATCTTAATTAAAAATTGTTTTACCTTTTTAAATAAAAAATAAACTAAAAAATCTGAAAAAGAAACAGAAAAAAAAAACAATGAAAAAAGAAAAAACGAGAAGGAAACAAAATTGCGTACTTATAGGCATGAGAATTTTTATTTTTCTTTTTTTGCAAAATGGAAAATGGAAAAGAAAAGAAGAAAAACAAAAAATAAATGAAATTTTCTGAATCTTACTCTTCAACCTCCACAACACGGAACATAAGGATTCGAACAAGTAATACAAATAAAAAAAAAAAACGTGAAAAACTAGTTAAAACAAACTAGCAAATTTAAACAACGAAGAAAATAAGAAGAAAATGAAAAACAAAAAATAAATTCATTGTTTAAATTTTTATGCTAAATTTAGTCTAATTAGTGATTTTGATTACAAGGACTCATTTTAAAGGTTGCATTCTTTATCATTTTCATCATTGTTTTCTTGGATTTTTCTTTTTTATTTTTATTTCATTCATTCATCTATCTCATCATCATCGTAATTGAGTCAAGAGAGGCATAAAATGAATTTTTTTATTCGAAATTGTTTTTGCATATTTTTTCTGTTTTTCTGATTTTGTTTTTTTTTTGTTGGAAGAATGATAAGTTGTCAGTCATTCTGTTTGTTTTATTTCATTTGGTTTTTATTCTGTTGTTGTTGCATTTTAAATCCTTATACGAATTCTATTTTAATATATAAGATTAATTTAAATAAATTAAAAACAGTGTGTTTAATAAATATTTTGTGTTGGAATTTAACAAGGTTTCTTAAAATTAAATAATAGGAAGGAGCTGATGAATGGGTTGTTTTCATAAGAATGGAATAATTCTGCTGTGGTAAAAACGTCATAGTTGGGTACTATGCGTCTTCAATTAAAAAAAATTTTGTTTTAAAATTTGTACGCAATAAAAGTGGTGTTTTAATGTGACCATCGCTTATTGAATTGGATTGTTCTTTATTGAGAAATTTCCTATATCAAATTTGTAATTATTTCCTGAATTTTTTAGTACAGTTAAAGCAACCAACATTTGTTACATTTAAATTTGATTTTCAATAGATTTGACACATTTATTTTCTTATTTTGTTATTTTTCATACACTCTGTATTTAAGTCTTACTATTAAAAACATAAGCTAAAAAAAATTTTTATTATTGTTAAAAATTTTCGTTTTTGTTTTTGCTTATCATCGCTTAAAATCGCTCTTCTTATTATTTTAGTTTTTTTTTTATTTTTTTTTTGGATTTGAATTTTTTATTCAATTCCATTTTAAAGATTTAAGATAAAAAAAAATTTTTCTTTTTATAACAATTCAAAGGCAATTAACAATATCATTTCGAGAATAATGGTTAAGTCATAAAACGCTTTTATATTATTTAAAATGATTATTATTTTCTTGATAGTGAATTCATTTTCAAAGTAACTAACTGTTTTGTGACTCTGAATTGAATTTATGGAGCGGTTTAAAAAAAAAACGTAAAGAAAAAATTTTCAATTTTAGATTATTATCATGTTCAAATGTAAAAGAAATATGTAAGAGTTTTCAAAATTTAAAAAAATTGAGTGATTAAAGAAAATTGCTGATATTGAAGAATGTAAGACGTGAGTCAAATCTTTAATGTTTAGCAATTGTTGTTGAGTATCTAGTATTGTTGAAAAAAATATAAAATTTTAATGCAGGATTTAAGGTAATTGAAAGCTGTATTTACTTTGATCGTGTTTAAGAATTAATCTGTACTTTGATTTTTTAAATATTTTAAAATTTTTGTAATTTAGAAATATATTTTTTGTATTATTAAATTGTAAAAACTTCTTAAGATCTATAACGCAAAAGTTTTTAAATTCAGCTCAAAAATTTGTGTTTAACTTGGAATCAACGATTTTCTATTTGAACCGAATTGAATTTAAGAACCGTGCTAAAGTATTATGGAACTTAAAAATCAATTATAAAATCAAATCATGCACGAAATTCAACTTACCTTTCTTTTATCGTATTTACTTTTTAAATAAAAACTTCAAAGAAAAATGCCTACCCCTATAAGTATGCAATTTCAAAATTAATTTGTAATAAAATGATTCCTAGCTATTTACATTTATCAATAATAAGCAGATTTTGAGACGTTTTTCTAAAACTAAATAATTTCACTAAGATTTCAATAAAATTTAGCTATTAAATTTTTAACAAACCGTTCTAGTTCATAAAATTTTTTGATTTAAGATTTTATTTTTGCTTTACAATTACAAAAATATTTTATGAAATAAAATTTATAATAATAAAAGCTTTTGAAGGTCATTCAATCGGTTTTTATTTGTACTTATTTTCATTTCTAAATGTAGTAAAACTAATACAAATCGTAAATTTTTATTATCGTAAATTAGTAATTTGAATTTTTAAAGTACAATTATGTTTGTAATGTAATTTGAGTTTTAAGTAGAAAATACTTTTTCAGTCGTGTTAATGGCTCTTCACAAAAAATAAATTATAATTTTTAATTCAGTTAAATATTATAAGGACCTCGATATTTATACACAATTTATGGGAACTTCATTTCTATACAACTTATACAATATATCTATGCATAATTATACATTTTGCATGACTATATGCATTGAAATACTTTTGCTCGAATATCATAAATTGTTTTGTAAACGAACGAATTTCAATCATTTTAATTTTATTCCAAATATTTTATTAGAGGAATAAGAAAAACGAAATAATCAAAATTATATATTATAATGGAATATGATGGTTTTTTTTTCAACAACTGTACATATTTTGTGAATAATTTGAAAACAATATAATTCCATAGCTACTAATTTTGACCCAAAATGAATCTTTAAGTGCACTAATTTTCTTTCAAAAATTTTCCACATTTTTCTTATATTTTTCAATTGGGGTTTTAAGGTTACAATATTTTTAGAAATTTTCAAATTTTGGATATTTATAATGTTTCTACCATTGACATTTTGACTTCGAATTATTATTATTTTACTTGCATACATTGTGTATGAAAATATTTTATCGAAATTTCTAAAAAAAAAAACAAAAAATTGCCAAATAAAAAATTAGGAATATTTTTTGAATACTCAAATGTTTTCAATACCATTTTTCTCTCAAGGATATATTATTGTTTTGCGAAAAAAAACTAAGTATAATTGAAATACGAAATGAAATTTTTTAAGAAAATCTTTAAAAAAAATTGAGGCGTATAAAAATTTTTAAGTGAGATTCAAAAGAATTTTCAAAATAATTTTGGAAAATTTCGTAATTAGGCAAAATTTTTTGTTATTTTATGCACAGCCGAGTTCATTTGTTTTCATCTGGAATGTTTGGGTCACACTAAATTTGTGTACCCATAAAAATTATTTCGGAACTATAATTATATTTTTTATATCCCAACAACTCAAAATTCAAAGGCTAGATTGGAATACAAAGTTTGTTACTAACTTTAAAAATATTTAAATGTTTAACAATTTAATATTCGTTATTGCACCACAATATTTCATTAATAATGCTGCCTCCATCATGCCCTGTATATAAACTATAAAGAATTTTATAGCTTTCAATTCGAGAATCAAAACAATTTTCTCTTCAATTTTTCATTAAATGGAAATATAACTGTTATATTAAAATCTTTAAATCATCTTCTAAATTCATTTATTTATATCATCATTCAAAAAACAATTCGTAAAATTAAAAATATAATAATAAAAATAAAATAGAATAATAAATGAAAAACGTATTTAAGTAATCCAATATTGGTAACAGATTTGGCATTGTACAATATTTAATTGATTGAATGGAAAATTCCTAATGTATTACATGACATACAACATAATAAAAATCGAGAAAATTGATTGACAACAATTTTGTTGACATAAATCATGTACTTATCAGATAAAATGTTGTCCTTTTCCCATTCGTGAAAAATATGTACATATATTTTTAGGTTTTTATGTACTTGTATAAATTGTTATGTACCAATATAAGTTTTATGACAATTTTGTGTTTACGTTTACATTATATATACGTTAATGTATCTAAATAAATCATTGGTTTTCATCTCAATATTTTATTTTTACGATTCAAATAAATTTTCTGTACTTGTACAGGAATATTTTTTAGTATAGATAGAATCGCGATTTGGGATAAAAAATTTTTGCAATATTTATGAGAAAGTATTGTAAAATTTTTAGAACACTATAAAATATAAAATAATATTTTAGTATGAAAATGTAAAAATAGAAACTAAAAATTGTAATTTCTAAATTGACAAACTATATTGAAATTCTATTAAAGAGTGGACTCTGAATTTCGAAAATTAATTTTTCATTGTTTTTCATTATTAATCTAGTTGCATACAGTACAGCAATTCTTTTATAATGATTTTTGATTGATATTATTAGTTTATTGATGAAAGAAAAATTAATTGGAATAATTAAACAGTCACAAAACAATTTTGGTTTGACCAATATCACAATTATGAATTTCCATGTTGAAGAAAAACCACATAAAATAATAATAAAAGTGAGAAAAAAATATCCTTGAATTGTTTTTAGACTTGATCAAAATAATATTAAACAAGTTTTATTGGAATTCTGGTCAGAATTTTGTTTGCCTTTCAGTTTTTTAATTACAAAATTGACATGGCAAAAATTTTAATTATAATTTATAATTTGGTTTGAAATATTGGTGAGGTTATACAATATGTTTCATTAAATTTTTGTGCTGCAAATTTGAATATAATTTAAGATGAAATTATGAAAAATATAAAGAATATTCAATATTCGAATTATATAGCTGAAAATTTTAATAGACAATAGCGAGAAATGCAGAATTTTTTGAAGTATAAGTGCTGTAATAAAATAACATTAACTGGAGAGTATTTCATAAGTTTATAAAGCAATATAGAAGTTCAGAATTGTTGTTTTGCTATATGCATGAAGTATGGGAACAGGAAATTTATTGAAAGAATAAATAACTCTCATGTTATCTAACATCGCAACACCATATTCACCACATAGCATAATATAATGTACAATATAGCTCAATATGCTATATTGTACATTATATGATAATTAAGATAGTCTTAAGAAAACCACCAAAAATAAAGACTTAAATAAAATTATTGTCTTTTGATTTACTGCTAACTGAGGATACCTTCATAACATTATTAATCATGGTGGTATTAAAGTTTACTTATTTCTTATTGAAAATCACAAAATCTACAATAGTCGAGAATATTTGTAAAGTAAATTCTAGTTGTATTACAGTTTTAATTCTTGAAAATGTCCCTCTTTAATATTTTTATTTTCTTTAAAAATACGTACTTTATATATATATATATGTGGGAAACCAAAAGCCAAACACTATTGAAAAAGGTGTTATTCTAGGCATTTTAAATCGGCACTTTAAAGAAAAATAGGAATTAAAAAAAAAAATAAAAGAAAAAATCAATAAAATAACATTTACAACAAATCAATTTAAAAATAGAAGAAAAAAAATTTTATTGCATGAAAAACAACAACAAAAAAAATTAATATTTATAGAAAATATATACCTACGTATACATACATATATATGATATACATATTAATATTGCCTATGTGCATGTGAATAAAAAAAATATATGCACAATATTTGTAAAAATAAATAAAAATATCAAATGATATGACTGACATCCTTTCAGATTTTTTAATATTATACTCGTGCATACTAGTATATCTACTTATATATATATACAAATATACGTATATATATATAAATGCAAATCCATGAAAATAAAAACGATAAAAAAAATGTATACACACATTTATGTACTGCACGTTTTACACCCACTCTGTTATTACCACGATGATGATGATGATTACAACGATGATGATGATGACGATGATGTTGATGATAGTAATTGAAACGATGACTATATATGGAAATGATGATGATGATTAAATTGCAAGCGAAATACCAAAAAAAAAAAATAAAATAAAATAAGAGAGAAAATTATTCTCTATTGTCCAGAGAGAATGAATGAACGCTCACCCATATTTACATAAAATATACTAGTATACTAGTATAATAATATGGATTTAATGTAAAATGCATTTTTATATGCTTTTTTAATACACTGTCATGACAGTGTACATATTAATGATGATGGCAGGCAGACAAATAATAATCACGTAAAAATTTTTTTTTTATACTCTTTTTTCCTTTCTTTTGATTTGTTGTTTTTTTTTTGCATATTTTGATTATTTTGATTACAGTTTCATTTAAAATATTGAACATAATGTATAACATACTGTTATGTGCATATATGCATATTTTAATGTACATATAAAATATATTACAAAAATATAAATTGCCTCAGGATAGTTGATGAACTGGAATAAAATTATGGTGACAAACTTATAATAGTATAGAAAACGAATTTGTCCGAGATTCTTTCACATAATAATGACCAATAGCTGCATATATAGGAAAAAAAAGCACAATAAAATTTTAATAAAGACAAAAAAAAGAAAAACAAAATGTGTGCTTTCACCGTGACAGTCTGTTCTTTATTGTTTTTGCCCTGTTACTATATAGATATGTGCATTAACTTCTTTTTGTATGCAATAATTGGGGCAAACGGTAACTATATAGGTATATAAGGAATTAAAAAACACAGTTAAAATATAAATGAATGGAACAAGGCGATTACCTATTTTTAAATGATTTTTTTTTTTGCATGTTTATAAAATATGCATTATAAAATTATTTTTACGATAATAAAAAAGAAATATCCTTTTTTATTTAACAATTTTGTAAATATTGTATGGACATAGTAAACAGGGTAGTTTTATTTATTAAGTAATTTTTTTTTAATTTACTTTGTTCTAATTTTTATTTCATTGATTTCAATATTATTGAAGTTATTCAAAGTTTTTGGTTCATTGTGTGTCATTTTAAAAATTTCTTTTAGTACAAAAATCGATTTTAATTCAAAAATCTTCATTTTAAATTAAAAATATCAGTTTGAAGATATTGTAAGAATTTTGTTAGCTTCGTTGAAACTCGGTTAAGGAAAATTAACAAAAATTTTGTAATCCTTATAGTTTAAAATTTTATTAGTTTTTAAGGCATATGAACCTACTTGATACCCAAAATTTTTATTATAAATATAAGAAATTCCTTATAGAAAGTCTTTTTGTATCATATTCACTTAAAATATAGGAAAAATGTGTATTCAACTTGTTGGGCGACCCTTAAATATTTGATAAAAAAAAATATAAATTCATTTTATAAAATTACGATAAATTAAAAAAAGGTATGTGAGAACCAATCACCTACTACTCAGTAACGATCTTTGAAAATGTTCTTCAAGAAAAATTTACGGATTTCTCAGCCATTATTTTGCACAATTTTAATTATTAAATTTTCATCTGTTTTTCATGTTGTTCTAGGAGTTTTACAGCGGCTTTCTATACAATCAAATTTTTTTGATAAAAGTTCATATTTCAATAACAACGTAAACAAAATTTAGAGAAAGCAATAATCACGATTAATTCAATTTTACACCTTTTTGTTGCTTGTTCAGGAATTTCTGATTTTATTAAACAATATTGTGCATATAGACCCTGCACAAAGACAACTAATTTTAAATTATTGTTAGAATATAAACTATGAAATTTTAATTTTAACATGAATTTTTTTTTTTTTTGTAAATTATTTATTAAGCTATTTTAATGTAAAACTTACAAATATTATTGTAATAAAAAAAAACATTTAAACCAATTTCAACAAAAAAAAATTTTTTTTTGTAATAAATTAAAAAAAGAAAATAATAATTTAATGATGACATCATTGTATTATTTTGATTTTATTATTGAAAACTAAATTTTATTTTTCCAGAAAAAAATATACAAAATCTGATTTAATGCTGTTAACACAGAAAACAGAAAAAGAATACAAATTGGTTTGAATAAAATTATTACTTGTATAATAAAAAAAAAAATCTGAATTTTTTTGTTAAATTAAAGGATGACAAGGACTAAAATATTTTAGAATATTATAATACAAAAATGTGTTTGTATAGAGAATTATTTTTATTACAAAATTTGAAAAAGTATAATTATTTTTATAAAAAAATATTGTGTAATATTTAATTGAATTTACAGAAATAATCTGCATAAAATGTTATAAAAAATCAAAAAATTTTTCTTAAAAATGTTAAATATAAAAATAGAATATTTATAAATCTCGGTATTATGTAAATTGTTCAGATTTCTTTATGTACAAGTACCATATTTATATTATTGGTTTTAGTACTTCAATAATATAGAAAATTATGCTTTTCTTTTATTACCACAATCACAATTGTCAGGAGTGCATAAAATCTAGAAAATCTGTTGAATAATTGTACTTTTTTTTTTGTGATTTCTTGAGTGCAGAAATTTAATTCAAAACCAATATACGAGGTAAAACAACAACATCTCAATTATTTCAAGATTTTTTAATGAAATTTTCAAATTTAGTATTAAATAAAATTATAGATTATTTAAAAATTATAATATAAAACCAAGCAATAATAAAATGAAAATTATTAAAGGATTGCAATTGAAAAAAAAAATTATTTAAAAATTCAAGTATACTTTAAATAGTACCTAGCTATTCATTTTAAAATTTAATTTAAATTATATTGACAATATCCTTTAAAATTTTTTTTTTTTTATTTTTGATTTTAGCTTGAATAACATTTAAAACTCGTGTCACGTACCACTGTTATAAAATGCTTGTTTTTTTTAGTTCTTTAATTAGATTCTAAATAATATTGCAATTTAATGAATAATAAATTATTTATATTATTATTGTTTTAGGATATTTTAAAAATTTATTTTTTTGATTTTAACCTTATTATGTAATTAGAAAAGTGAAAAAGGATACTAGTTTTATTTATTTATTGACATAAAACTATCAAAATTATTATCACATTATTTAGAAAATATTTCAAAATAATTTTTATATATTTTTAATATTATATCATAAATTAACCTGTTGAATGTTAAAATTGCACTATTATTCATTCAAGGCACGCATATAATAAGGTTGTTAGCCTTACGGCATTATTATTTTCATAATTATTGTTATTACATATAATTTGAAATGAATATTTGAGTAGAATATGAAAAATCAATATGTATTTTATATTATAGTGCCTATATATTAAAATTAATATTGTATGGTTTAGATTTTGATTATGAAGTTGCAATACCACAAGCACTTTATGTTATTTATAATTAAAATTTGTAAAAATTAATTAGTTTATATAGAAGGAATATTAGAAAATAATTGCATGTTTAATAAATGGTAATTATACAATTTATATAGAGATGGAAAAAAAAATTTGAGGTGGAAAAAAATTGAAAATAAATCCAATTATATACGCCATAGAATTTTTGAAAAGTGCAACAATATCGCATTCTTATTGTCATATAACTCAAATAATATGAAATAAGTTATTTAATTTTCAAATCTAATATTAGTTGGGTAACGCGTATGATTTGTTAAATCAGTTAAACTCATATTAAATGCTATTCTGCTGTGATGTTTTTGCCTTCTTGTTAAAGTTATGCTTTCATTGTAATTAATTCTATGATTGATAATTTTTTTACGGAGCATACGTACTTTATTATTTAAAATAAGTTTATAAAATTTTATCCAATACCGCAACAATTGATCGGTCTTAATTGAAAATTCTAGATCAACATAAAACAGGGAAACAGCATATAATTCTATTAGATGAAGCACTACCTAAATCACTGGCAAATTCGCTTCGGCTATAGTACTGCCTAAAATACTATCAATTCAAATGAGTGTTTTAATATTTAATCGAGAATTAAAGTATATATTGATTTATACACTAATATTTGATATAACAGACTCTAAAAGTGAATCGAAAAGCACAATATTTTTGCATCTCATGTTCAAGGATTCAACCCTTGATTGATGATTAAATTCTCATTCTAGATCCAATTCTTGTTTAAAAAATTATTGATTTATTTTAATAATTTTGAAAATTACAAACTGAATAAAATAAATTCAGTTTAGTTAGTTTTAAGAACTTATTGAGTACTCAAATTTCTTAGACTATATTTCTATATTTTTTTTTGTGTACAACTCTTACAGAAGGAGATTATCAACTTTACAAAAACGAAAATTCATTTTGTTTAAGTTAAAAAATCTTGAGGTAAAAAGTCAAAAGGGAAAAATTTTCAAGTATTTTATTGAAATTCTTTTATAAAATAAAAAAACTATTTCCGAAAAAATTTTTCTTTTCCTAAATTTAATTTATTTAATACATATTAAATTCAAAGGGAATTGAACTAGGTATTTAAGTATTTCCCATTTTTATATTAAATTTTCCTTTTTTTTTAAATTTATTCAATTGATTCATTTTTTTTGTTGTTAAATATTACAAAGTTTTTTTTTATTAAACATATTTAAAATAAAAATCCCTAAGGTATACAAGTTTCCATTTTTATTAGTAAAAAATTAAATATTTTGATTGTGCATTTTTAAAATGCAATCTGTATACACTTAATACATACAATAATGAAATAAATTGTATACAAGATAGAATTGTATTAAATATCCTTAGGGTATAACTGTTCATATATGTCTTCAGGGTGTGTATATGTATTTTATAATGAGATCCACCTTTGAAATAAACAGCAAAATAATAGGAAATTATAGGAGCATAGATGATAAAAAATCAGTAAATAAGGCATGGCGTAATTGTGATAATCAATACGGGTGTTATTAGCAGGAAAATTTTGCATATTATCCTGTAATTTTTTTTCTTTTATTTTGCATAATGTTCATTATTAAAGCCACCATATTTGATTTTTCTTTAATATATCCTTGTTTATCATGAAAATATTAAAAATATTTTGATATTTCTGGATTAGACCTAAAAATACTTCATATTTTTCATGAAAATTTTGTAAGATCCTTGAATTTTTATGAAAAAAAAAAACATGAAAAATTTTCAGTTCTTTGTATAAAATTTTCATGAAAAATCCATACTTTTCGTGATTTTTGAATAAAAAATTTAATTGTTATCAATAATTTCGGTAAAAGTCGAACTCTTTAACATAAATTTAAAAATCACTTTTTTTATCATACAAAGTAATAAGACGAAATAAACAAATTTCAAAATGGAAACTTTAAGATTTCATACCCATAAACTCTTATAATTCATAATGTTATTGATACACTTGAATTTTTACGATAAAACATTTTAAATTTTATATTACAACTTACAATGGTATTTGGTTTTATTGTAACACCATATTTTTAACCATTTTGATTTGTTCAGAACGTGAGTTTCATTTCTACATAGATAAATCCCCATTTTTTGTTCCTTATTTTTAAAATATATGTAAATGTGTTGTTAAATAGAAATACAAACATAATAATAAGTATTGCAAGGACATTTTAATTTTTTCCAGCTTTTTTTTCCATAGTGTATGATATTTGGTCACATGTGACCGGAAGTCCTATGAATATGCATATAAATAAATAGTTTGATATTTTTTTTTATTATTTTTTTTCATTTTTTTTTTTGTAAATGCATAGAAAGGCATTAGGTGAACGGAAATAAAATCAAATCGATTTACATTTTGCAATTTTAAATAAATTTTCATGATTTCACATTTTTTTTTATGTTCCCTCCATTTTTTGGTTGAATATTTTGAAGAAAAATGCAAGAAAAGAAAAAAAAACTAAACGAAAAGGACTTCAGTAGGAAATGAATTATTTGCAAAACAAACAAAATAAGGAGGAAAAAAATAAGGACGAAATTGTATGGAAATCATGTTTATTTTAGAAATTTAAGTTTTTTGCTATTACTTTTTTTTTGTTACCGTGAATATTTATTTTATAAAATAAATAAGGAAAAATAAACGAATAATTGAAATAATCGGATATGAATCAAATGCATAAATCTATTTGTAAAAATGTAGGGAAAATAAAAAGAAACAAGGAAATTTTTTCAATTTATGGGCAAATTAAATTATTAAATTTACTTTTTTTATTTTTATACATGTATTCCGAATGGAAATGAAGAAAATATTTTGAAGGAAACTAAAGTTATATAATAGAAAAGTGATGAGAAACGATAAGGATATTTTACACTAAATTAAAATTTGAAGTGTTGATAAAAATCATGTTTTATGAAAAAGAAAACAAAAGTGAAAGGTAATGAAATTAAAATTCAATTAATTCCAAAAAAGTTTTTCAAAATAAACATTTTGATTTAGTGCTTTGAGGTCATAAGTGAGATAAATTTAGATAAATATGAAGAATTTTATTGAAATGTAAATAATATTTGGATGAAATATGAAGAATTTAAGTTTTGTCACAGCATAGGTAAAATAAAATATTACGCACAAAGATTTGTGATATTTTAAAATTTATAAAATTTTTGAATTATTTATTAATTTTAGCATTTGTAATTAGTTTTTTTATTAAATTAATTATTAAAATATTATTTATTCAACAATAAATTTTCATTTCTATCAAAAAATCATGTCTTTTTCGTATGGTTTTATAATATTTAATATTAATAATGTACCCTAAAAGTATGCAATTTTTTTATTTATTTTAATTACCCAAGATTTTAAGAAAATGTTGAGCTTAGAAGAAAATTTTGTTATAGAAATTGTTTTGTATAAAATTTAGTTAATAATTTATTAATTTACTTATTAAGAAAAACGGCATAATGAAAGCTCAAACAAAGTAAATATAATATTGTTTTATCGCGTATTGTTTATTTTACAATTGAAAATGTTTAATTTATTAATAATTTTAGTTTGAGATGCAAGATTTTTGCTGAAAATACTTGAATTTTATTTTTGTATTGATTGTATAATTAATTAATAGTATCGCTAATTATAGTGTTAAGAGCTTTATGAAACGTAACTGTATATAATTGAATTGTTTTGCAAATCTTTTATGTATAGACCAATATTTATGTACATAAATGAAGAAAATTAAAAGATAAACGCCAAGTGTATTCTGGAATTTCAATTGTTCTAATAATGTTAAAACAAATTAAGCAGTTTTTTTTAAATAAAATGAACTCAAAGCATTAAGATTCTCTTTCCAATTCTTTACTATTTGAAATATATATATCGTAATGTTCAAAAAATTTTTGTGTTTTATTTACTTGTGTATGTATGTGAAATCATGGAGTAAAATTCATAAAATATTTGTATAACATTGAATTATGTTTTTTTTTTGAAAAAGCTGCACAATAGACAAAGCTATGAATAACTTTTATTGAATTTAAATTCACATTAATGGTATGCGATAAAAAAATAATAATTTGATGTTTTATGTGTGTGCAATGTAGCGTTTATTTTTTCAAAATTTCATGCCTACATATTAATTTTTTTTTTGAATAACACGTCCTTTTGTATACAGTATATGTATAGAAGTAAATAGAATGTAAATAAAAAGATATACGTTTTTTGTTATTGAATTGATATAAATGTCAAGTATAATGAAAATGTGTAAAAAAAGTATGTTCAATAAGTTTGTAGTTATTTGCACTTGAATTGAAAAAAAAATTTTTTCCTTTTATTTTGAAAATCAAAAATATTTTATAATGTTTTGACACCAAAATTCTTTGATATAAATATTGTGCAAGACTCAATAGAAACTTAAAAACACAGAACTCAAAGGGTTTTCTCTTTTGTATAAAATTGCATGGTGTAATTTACAAAATATTTTTTAAGTTTATCATAAAAAGGAACGAGTGTAGAGAATTTTAGAATTATTAATTACGAAAATATAGAATTAATGTAAAATTATCAAAATTTTTCATAACATGTTGTGAGTTTATGCCTTTCATAATTTAAGAAAAAATTCGTAAAATTTTCCAGAAACGTAATTTATTTGAAAAATTCTAATAATCATGGGAATAATTCTAATAAAACAAGGGTAATATCCTTGACTTTACAAGTATACTGTCTTTGTTTTAATTATTTTATAAAAAATTTGAAAATTGTATTGAAAAAGAAAGGAATTGAATTTTTTATATAATACATAATTATTATAAAATAAAATTAAATTTACTTAAATCGACATTTCACCGCTGAAAATCATTTATGAGACTGATTGTTAAAAAGCGCGGAGCATGAATTTAAAGGTTTTCTGTAAAATAAAATTAATTATTTCGAGCAATTGAAATATAAATAAATTTAATTAGAGCAATTGAAAAAATATATAAATAATTTATAGAAAATAAGTTCAAACACAATTAAATTCTTAAGTTTTCATGAGAGTCACTTCATCTCTTTTGGAAATAGAAGCAATTTTGCACCAAATTATACTTAATTTTGCACCAATATATACTTAAATATAAGCTGGTTTAATTGGCATTAGACTTATAGGTGAAGTTTGACCTCAGTCAATCTTAAATAATTTTATTCTACATGTTAGAAAAATTATTTAAATATTAGTAAAACTAACATGCATAAATATTTAATTTAAGTAATATTGTAAGACACAAAATTAATAAAAATAAACACAAATTTTAAGAAAAAAAAAATTATAATTCAAAAAATACAGAAATAATAATAAAGACAGATCAATATATTAAAAATAATAAAATTGAAACAAAAAAATATAAACTAAGAAAAATAAACATGTATATTACAAGGATAATAGAATAAAAATAAAATCTAACCCATTCATTCATTGAATTCATCTACATACCCCAAAAATAAAAACAAAAATATCTTAAAAATTTATCTATCTATCTGATAAATTATATATATTCTATGAACAAATATATGTACATACCATTTATATATAAAATAAATCTATTTACATATATGCATTCATATATATGAATAATATATAATAATACATATAGATGCATGTCCTTAAAAATAATGAGGTTTTCTAAAGAAAATTTTTTTGTTTTTTCTCGGTTTTTTTTTTCCTTTATTTTTCTTTATTTTTCTTAAATGCTCTCTATCAATGTTATCTGGTGAAAATAATAATAAAAATAACAAGAATAATAATAATAACGAGAAAAATAAAAATAAAAATATTAAAAATAAGAAAAAGCAAAAATTTAATAAATATAAGGATAATAACTTTATGTAAAAATAATTTTGAAAGAAAAATTAATAAATAAAATTGCATATAACATGAATGTATATTACATTTGTATATATATATTCATATCGTAAAATAAATATGTCTGCATGTGGGCACATTATTATGTAGATAACAAGGATATGGTGTAATATGCATGCGGATGTTTTTTGCATCTACTTTTTATATTATATTATCTATGGGTACAGATATATGGAGAAAAAACATTAAGATATGGATGAATCCTTGAAAATTATTTACTCAAATGTGAAATGCGATTTTAAAATAAAACAAAAAAAAAAAAATTATATGAGATTTTTACATTTCTTGTTTTTGTTATAATTAAATTTAATAGAATAAAATTTTGAGAGAAATAGAGACGGAGAGAGTAATTTGAATGGAAATAAAATGAAGTTTAATTCCTTAGGTTTTGTTTTCTTTTTTGTTAAATTTTTTAACCCTATTGAATTGGGGTTAAATTTTTGTGCAATTTTCTTTGATCTGAATTTGTTTTTTTCAAACTATAGATTCAAGGGAAAAATGTTATTCATTAGAATTTGTTATGGAATATTTTATTTTGCAAGTTGGTATTGAAGTTAGAATTAAAATATTTTACGAAATTCTTATTGCACTGTAATGTGTATTAAAATATGAAGGGTTGAATGAAATTAATACGACTACTTGAGTACAAAAACTGATTGCTACCCAAATAGAAAAACCTATTTAATTTTCTAATCAATATTTGGATTTTCAATGGATGATCCTCTTTGACTTGATCCTCTTTGTTTTTCTTCAATTCTCTATGAGATGCATTAGGTTCGACACAAGAATTTCTGTCATTCCAATGAAATGAAATCATACCAATGAAATAGAATATGTATGTATTTATATTTATAAAATTTGAAATAAAAAGTGAAAAATTGCACTAAAATAATTTACAATTATTCCCAAGTTTAGTCACAAAATTTAGTACTAAAACTAATAGGCACTCATATATTCCATACGAAGATAAATTATCACTTATGGACTATGCATAGGTATACAGAACGCTGTAGAATAACAATATTTTTAAATCATTCACAATGTTACTGAAGGTTAATTTTTGTCATTCAAGTATATGCATTTCAAAATATTTATCCTAAATCTAAATTTTTTCATTTACATATTAGAGTACTTACTAAAGAATAATTAAAGAATGGTAAATTCCAAATATTATATAAACAAAAAACTAACTTAAATATTGATAATGTTATTTGATTTCTTAATTTGTGTAACTGAATTACATAATTAATTTGATTTGATAAAATATTCACAATAGCTTACTAATTTATTTTGGTAAACATTTTTGGCATTTCAATTCTAAAAATCAATACAATTAAAATGTCAAAGGAGAAAACATAAAAATTAAAATTGAAATTTTTTCAAATAAGAGTCAATTTTGTATAATAATTAGACATTGCTTTTTTTTTTTGAATAAAATTTTAGAATCATTTGTGTCAGATTATAAGATTTTTTATTTATGCAAAAAAATTTATTAGTAAAGGAATAAGTACGTCATAAATTGCATATAATTTTCGTTTAAAATTGTACATGATAATGCATACAAGTAAGCGCATATATAAATACACACACATCACATAATTTGAAAATCACAACAAATTTATGTTGTACATATGCATATGTATGTATTTCTTATAATGTAGATCATGCTGTTTAATTAATCCTTAAAACAACAATATTCAAAATAGAAAATCCTTTTTAAAATACATAGATACATGCTTGTTTATTAGATGTGGTTTTCAATTCAATACCATTTTAAATCTACAAGAACTTGAAAATGTGAATCACAAAACTAACAAATTATAAATCACTTGAATATTATATGTATATAGAAATTGTTTCTTCTTCATTATGCTATCTGTTTCTGGGAAAATAAAATGTGTATACAATTATCCTTTCATATATTATGTGTTATCCTTTTTAAAAATTAACCTCTTATATACATATTATATTTTAGTTATCTACATACATTATATTTGAATACTAGAATTTTTGAAATGTGAAGATTTTTGTTTTTTTTTTTTTTGGTTTATTGAAACAAGAAATTATTTTTAAAAATATTGTAGAATATTAAGAATATTTATATGTACATTTAGTTTATTTTGAAGAAATACAAATGGGGGTTACAAGATTAAATGATACTAATTTTTTTCTTAACACTTCAATAATTTGTACAGTGATGTGCTGTACACAATTTTGTAAAAAAAACACAATCTAATGAATTGTTTATAATTTGTTATAATGGCTATTTTAATCATTAGTATTCGGAACAAATGAATTGTTTATTATAGGATTCAGGGCGATCATTGAGCAGAACAATAACGGCATTTAATTAACAAAGTCCCGTTAGTTAGTGTTTGTTTTTGGGATTTTAAAATTAGTAAACAAAACTATATGTCGATATTTTTTTTGTTCGCAATCAATATTGTGTCAGAGTTGATAAGTTCTATTAAATACCAAATCAGCAAGTGTAATTGCAATTATATCACAAATGAAATTAATTTTTCATAGTTATTTTAATGACAAATATTTCAATTTTTATATGAGAAAGCAGAACTCTCATCGGAGCGCTAAACTCATTTTGGTTATCCTTCCCGGCGAAATCTTGAGAGGCTCAATGAATTGGGTAGGTGCAAACAGCTCACTCAGCAGACGAGCTGGTTAGAAGAGGGGCTAACACACATCTTCTTGGCACAGAGCTTACTCTTCATTGGATGGATCTCGAATGTTTGTTGTAGGACATGCTACGTACTCAGAGGGAAGGGCACAATAGATCCTTATACATGGTTGCGGTACACTGTTATCCCGGTTATACTAATCTACAATCTACAATTTCAAATTTAATGCTTTACAAGTATATAATAAATTGTTATTACCCTATAATATTAAAAAAACCATTATAAAATACTTTGTTACAGGAAAATTTTATGCATACAAATTTTAGGGATCTCTCACATTGCTTCATCAATATTTTATCTCAATCTCTATGTATAGTAGTATATCAAAAAAAAAAAACATCTTCTTCACCTGGTTTTTAGTTTATTATTAAAATGCATTATAACATATTGCTCTCATCTCATTTTAATACACTCCCATCAAGCGGTTTTATTGAAGTAGAACCAAAAAAAATTTCGACAACAGAAAATTCTATTTATCTATATGTACATTTACACAAAAACAGACAAGATTTTTAAGAACTTTTATAAAATTTTTAATTTGGAGGAAAATTTAAGATGATAAAAAATATTATAATAATTCACAATAGTTCTGTTAACTAAAATTCTCTGGAATTAGAATATCAGGTGCATATTTGGTATTTAAATCTAGTATGAGTGTCTCGTATAAAATTATTTTATAATTTATTAGTGATGTATAACAATATATGCGTATAATATCTATACATATATATTTATATTATAATATTACGTATATATCAAGTGTTATAGAAAAATAATTTTATGAATAGGTATACAAGCACATAAATGTTGAATATATACAGTATACTCGTATAATGTAATGTATTATTGGCAGAGAAAATTATGACATTCAACTTATATGACAAGGTTAATAAATGAATATACCTAGTATGTATAGATTTTTAATATAAATAAATTTTTCTCTAGATTCAGTGAAGTTATTGAATAGGTAAAGTAAAATAAATAGGAGAAAACAAAAATGAAACAAAATTGGCTTAAAAAATATTTGAAGGATTTTTTTATTTTTTTTTTACTTTTTGATTAAATTTTATAATAGTTATGTATATAGGGTACTCTTGTGCATGTCATAATATATTATGTTGTATTTTTACTGCACATTGCATTTATACACTGTAAATAATTTTACAGTATAAATACATAGAAATTATAAAATAGTATGATATAGTAGCACAATATAATATAATTTTTATATTACTCAGGTTCGTATAAATGCACATTGATTGAAATGAAAATAACAAGAAAAGAAAAAGAAGGAGAAGAAAAAAAATATAATATTTTTGTTATCAAAATAATAATCCTTGAAAATTTATAGAATTAATTAAAATAGTTATATGTATACATGAAAAACATGTTATCAAGGATTAAAAAATTTAGAAAATAAAAAAGCAAAACTTAATTTGTAAAAATAATTTTTTTAAATTATAACTAGTTTTATACAATTACAAATTTTTATAATACAATTATTGTTGTGTTAAGAAAAAATAGAGTTATTCTCTGATCCATTAACAGAATCCATTACATCAATTATATGTATAAGAAAAATATAAATGTTGCGATATACTACATTCTAAAGAATTTGCAATCGTATTATAACAGAATTTATTAATTTACTGTTTGATGTTGTTTTTTTTCTTTTGATTTTCAAATACATACTTTAAATTTTGCTATTTACGATATTAGTAATTTATTAATATCTTTTAAATATAATTATTCATATATTTTAATAAAATCAGTATCGATAGTCTAACTTGCACCAGTGAAAAAGCTGAGGAGATAAAATTACCCATATATGTATGTTACTACTCATATATTTTCAGTATATAGTGGCATATTTTATTGCTAGTGTTGAAATTTAGAATCATATAAATTTTCATTTACAATAATAATTATTATGCTTTGCCTTGGTCACAAGGAATTTCAAAATTTAACAAATATTATTTTGCAACATCTATATTTTCAGTATAAAATATAATTGACCTTCTTTAATTGGAATTATTATTATTTATTAAAAATTTTTGAGTTGTTCAGAATATTAGGATTTCACTGTATATATATATATATTTTAAATTTTAGTTTCTTAATTATTCACTGATACAAATTTTAAGTTCAAGAATTTAATATTTATCATTGTTCAAGGTATCACAAGTAATTATTTCAAGGTATTACAAGTTATTCAAGCTATAATTATTAATTAATTGCCATGAGTTTTGAATAGGATCATGTTAATGAATTAAAAACTGTTAAAATATAAATATTTATATTAGAATATATTAAATTAGATTATGTTTTAGCTGTCAACACAAAATTTTGTCCCATATAATTTACTCTAATAAAATAAATTTATCAAAATATGCTCTGAAAAACTTACGTTACCTTCTATTTTATTAGTTCAGAAGCTCGTCGTTGTCTTATAAGAATTCCCATTGATATACAAACATTGTTTAAAATTAATACTTATATTTTAAAAATATTATATCAACATTCTCTCAAAAATAAAATATAATAATGTATAGCTTTAGTTCCAATATAATAGTTCCAATTTCTTCAAAAAATTATATAAGTATTTTTATTATAGACTCTAAAATATTTTATAAACAGAAAAATTTTAATTCTAGTTACTCATATTTCATATTAAGAACTGAAAATTTAAAATGACAATCATAACCTTTATACAACATAATTTTTTGATTATAAAAGAGCAACTAACTCCAATATATACAAACAAACATACACTTTTAATATAACAAAATTTCATATTAAAAAAATTATAAATTTTTTCGCTTTTTATGTGCAATTTTTTTTATTAAAAATTTTGGGTCAATCATTTATATTTCTCAGACATAAAAGACATCATAAGAAAATAAATAAAAAGTATAAAATAAAATTCTTTTTGCCTTTATCCAAATTTTACTTATTATAAAGATAAAAATAATTTAAAAAAAAGCCTAAAATTAGAACTAAAAAAAAATAAAAGTATAAAATAAATAAAAAGGGGTTAAAAAATTTTTATAACTTTTTATCATAATAATTTCAAAAGTTGATAAGTTTTACTAACAAAAAAAAATTTAAGTATAACCAACAGTAAAATTTTGGTTTTTTCTTTTTTTTTTTTACCGTAACGCATAAAAAATTTCCGTCTTCTTTTTAGAAATTATGAAAAAAATATGAAAAATTCCAAAACAAAATATCAGAAAAAAAAAGAGAGAAAAACAAGAAAAAATGGAGCATAACTTTTCATAAATAAACGCTAAACTCAACTCAACAGGATAATTTTTATTTTTTATTTTGTTTTTTTTTTTATTTTTGGCAAATTATCCTTTCTTCTTATAGCTTTTGATTTTTAATGTAATTGCCTTCGCTCTCCATCTCATTCAATACTCATATATGTATATGTAGGCTTAATATCCGTAACTGTTATACAAATATCAAAAAATAGTTATACAAAAGAACAAAACAAAAATAAAAAAAAACTAAAAGGAAAATGGAAAAAAAAAATCAAAAAAATTTTTTTTTTTTAGGATATTTGATTTAATCCGTTAGCTCTTTTGTAAAGGCGTGATTTGTAATAACGTATTCCGTTATTACAAATTTTACAGTTAGTTAAAAAAAAATGCCAGAGTAAAAATGTGAAAATGAACGGAAAGAAGAAGTGCCAAAAGTGTACTAAAAACAAAAGAAAAGGAAAAAAATTAAAAATAAAAGAGAAACAAAAAAAAAATCGTTTTTTTTTTTTTTTGAGTGAAAGGTAAAATTTATGGAATGAACACACAAAAAATAAGAATAAAAATAATAAAAATGAAAAAGAAAAAAATTTCTTTCTATTTTATTATTATTGTTGTTATTATTATTTCAAGGTAATTTTGAGGGTGAAGGTCCTTAAATGAAATGGAAATAATAACTATTATACAAAAAAAAGAAAAAAAAAAAACTCATACAACATACTCGTACATATAAATTGTACTGTTACATGCGATCCTTAATTTCATATACACTTCTACATACATACATATATGTATATAAATTTCTCAATGTATAAAATGTTGACAAAAATAATAATAAATATAAAAAAGGTGATTTCACTTATTTCACTACCACATTCATAATATTTTGAATAATTTATATAAGTATAGGTATTCAAAAGCATATAATATGAGCTTTTTAACTAATGAAATGAGAATAAAATATTTTTATATAATATATAAATGTGTGTAGGTAGAATATAAAATTGAAGGTGAATTTATTTGAAATAAGCCTCATATTATTTTTGTTAATAATTTTTAAAAATTTTCGTTTTTTTTTTTTTATATAGAAATTGTTTTACAATATTGTGAGAGCATGCTGAAATAAAAATTGTTGGGTTAAGTGCTAAAAAATTTCAATAGAAAATCTAATTATATTGTTTTTTTTAACAAGCAGAGAATACTTGTGATTTTTTGAATTCTATATGAAAGTTTTATTATATACCATACTTTTATTTTTTTGAAATATCTTAATTCGGAATTGATAAAGTGATAATTGGATTTATTTATTTTAAAGTATTGGATTTGGAAAATAGAACTAGATATACTGGTAAAATATTTAATTTTTGTATTGAATTTAGAAATTTGTTTTTGTAAAAAACTAATATTGTCTAGCATGTTGTATGTGTATTCAATGTTTAATTAAATTATTGATTTATAATAATACTGTGTGAGAAATTATTATATAGGGATCTTATTTTATTTATTCTTTAATAATATCCTTAATTAAGAATTTGACTGTGGCATTACTAAAAATGGATACTAGAATTGTGTATTGGGATGACTACTGAAATATAATTTTAGCATATTATGCAGCAGTTGAGTTTCCGATGCGGAGTTTTTTAATTAATTTATAATATTGTACAGTTAATTTAGTTCGTTGTTTATATATGTAAGAGAGAAAAAGAACAATTAAAACAGGAAAACGCTTAATTTATATTCCAAGATCTATTACCTCTGTTTTAATAAGATTTTTCAATATTGAAATTTTTAAACTATAATATGGGGAAATTTTTAAATAACATACAAATTTACATCTATATGTATTTTTCAAAATATGTCAGCCCATACGCATAAAATTTTTTTTTTCGTAAACATTATTCACCCCTAAATTTATGATTTTCCCATTTAAAAAATATGACATGTGGTATAGAAAATTATATTTGAATATGCGGTTTATTTTTAATTAAAATATGACAATTTTCAAAAAACAAATTTTTTTATTTATTAATAATTGTTTTGTTAATTGAATTTTGTATAAAATACAAAAAATAATATTTTAAATAAACAATAAATTATTTAGTTTACAATTGAATTGGTTTTTAAGCAACTGTGAACATTATTTATATATTTTAATTTATTTTTCAATTTAATAAAACTGTGATATTAGGAAAAAAATTCGATTATCCTTTTTTACTTAGTTTAACAGTAGGCATTACAACTAATGGAATAAGCTAATAAGCGCAAATTATTTCGGCTAGTTAAAATATTTACAAATTATTATTATACTAGTTTTAATTTTTTAATAAATAATGCAAAATGGTGTAAAAACGTAATTTACATATAAATAAATTCGAAAATCTATTTTTAACAATTAACTGAGAAATTAGAAATCACACAATGTCCTTTATAATACTTAAGAATTAAATTGTTTGTAAAATATTTGTGTAGCATAGATAAAGAGCACAAAAATTATAAAAGTAAATTTAAATTTTGATTATAATTAAAAATTTTTATATCAATTATGAATATTTTATTCTGATAGCCATTAACACATGTGTTTTGAAAGTCAATTAATTGTAAGTCACTATAAATGATTCAAGTTTTTCAATAAAAATTTGAAATTGCAGTGAAATTTATCTCGATTTTTACTAAGAAACATTCAATTCAAGACATGTTGACAATAATTTTTACATAATAATAAAATTTTAATTCAAAATGTAATCGATATGCTCTAATATTTTGTGTTTTATCAAAATATTTTCTAAATAAATTATATAAAATTATTTTTTGAATTAATTTCATTGTATGGACCTATACAATAACACTTTCAATATAATATATATATAGAATTAAATGTTTTCGATGACCAATCATAACACTGTTATACGGATCATTAAATAAATTTTATTTTCACAAGAATAATAACACCACAATAATAGTATATTTTGTGGTATGTCTCTCTATTTTCTTTTATTGTAGTTTTGCTTTGTAGGTATAAAAAGAATAAAGTTTTGCTTTATTTATGTGATATCATTATAAAATAATTTTCCTATACAATAATATTTACCAATACCTACACCAATTTACCTACAATTGTTGTATATTTTGTATATAAACACATATACATTAATATATAGAATAATAATTATTACTTTGTAAATAACATATAAATAATTATGAATGTTTTTATGAATTTTTATTGACTTCATGAATGAAATATATACAAATATATTTAACTTAAATATATTATAATATTGAATATAATATAAATATATACAAATTTGCATTAAATATACTATTAATATTATTGATATTTTGCAAAACTATACATTTATATAACGATCAATAGGATAAAATATTTCAAAATTTTTATATTTTTTATATAATATACAAGTAGTTTTAAAGAGAATTACGATGACGTAGCCCTATAACTTTTAATATTTATATACCAAATATTCATTAATAATAAAATCGATTTTCAATATTATAGGTTAGTATATCAAATATTATATAAAATATTATAATAGAAATAAAATTTGATAATCGATTTAGATTTGATCATAATAAAAAAAACAAAAAAATTTAATGTATAATTTAATGATTTTCCACGAAATATTGAATAAATTTCATTATGGTGGTTTTTTTGGTTTTAGGTATAAGTAATTACTACCAAAATTATTATGAATTATTGTTGTATACAAAGTAAGGTATTTTCTTTAAATTGTATATAATTTTCGGGTATGCGTATAGGTATGTGTTTATTAATTTATTAACTAAAAATTATTATTTAATTAATTTATTTCGTTTCTTATATAAATTATAATGTTAATGATCTCATCACGTAATATTATAATTCTATGCCCTCAAATAACCTTTCGAGTATAAAAGTATTGTTGTACTGTGTTATATTAAAAAAAAAGCTTTAGAATTACAAATATTATACTCTTAACATTTAGTAAATATAGAAGTAATTTAATATAAAATATTTTTACTCTTACAACGAATCAAAGAAACTGCTACTTTATAAGAGTTAAATTTTAAGTATATTTTTTCGCATATTTTGATCGTAAAATTATTGCAATAATGGCTAAAAAAATATCAAAAATAATTTTAATGAGACAAATTAATTTAATTGAGTATAAGCACAGAAATAATTCTTTTATAATATTATTTACAGGTTTAGAAAAAAATTATTTTTAATTGAGAATATTATAGACTATTATTTTCTCACCATATGATATACACCACAAATAATTTAAGGAGAGAAGAGAACAGAATATATTTAATAGAAAAAAAAATATATCAAGAATTTACTTTAACTTTAATATTACGGTAATACGATATTAATACATAATTCATAATTAATAAATTATAATGGCTTAAGTATGTAGCAATATAGTGTTGCTGCAATTTTGAAGTTATGATGTTACACTAATTTTAGAACTACAATTAATTTATTTTCATTTAATTGCTAATCTTATTAGAATCTTATTGTTGTTCTTCTTCTTCTCCTCTCTTCTATAAATCACATTTACTTGAAATTTGTAGAGTAGAGAAAGAGTGATTATGCGAGAGCGTCAATGTTTAACGAATATAACAGTAAAAGTGTTACTTTTATAATAATTATATATAAAAACAATTGTAAACAACTGATATTATAATTATAACGATGTTCTTAAAAAATTTGATAAAAATTTTTCAATATTTTCTAATTATTTAATTAAATTTAAAAATTTAATTTTTTTATTTCAAAATTCTATACAGATAATTAATATTCTTATTTTACTAATTAAAAAGTTTTCGTAAAAGAGTAATTAAACGAGCTGAATTACAGAAGAATAGTGTTAAATCTAATTCAAAAATTAATCCTGTTTGATGAATTATTAAATTGTTAGTGTTTCTTTTATTAATATATAATTAATTAACCGTATAATTCTGAATATTTAATAAAAAAATTATTGTGATACAAATTATATATGTAACTATAAACTAAAGAGGTTTCAAATTTTTCAATAATTTCAGAATAAATAAATAAAACAATCTGTTTATTAAGCGCCTGTTCTAATATAAAATGTACAAATTTTCAATTATTTAAAATTAATGATGTGTTCAATTTATTCAATTTTTTTTTTTTATTCAAAATCATAATAATATTGCCTTCTCTTTATAACAATATATTTATTATTAACTGAATTAATTTTATTTATAATAATATAATATTATAATTTCATAATACATTCATGAAAATTTTCTTTTATAATAAAATAATATTTTATCAGATTTTTGTTATAAGCACGTTTTTCCGATTCAAATACAACAATATTTTTCTTTGTGTTTTTTTTTTTAATAACTAATTTTGTATCAAATCAACATAATCGTCTTTATTAAAAGTTATAATATTGCCACCTCTTTTATTTTTCATATATTTTGTTTTCTTTTATAAATATTTTATTGCTTAGAAGAAAAATACAAAAAAAAAGGACAAAGAAAAAGGATACAAAGAAAAAAAAACAAATTTCTTCATTATTTTTTGTGTCAATCATAAAAAATGTCTTTGATGTCATGTCGATAATTTTAGTTTTGTGTTTTTATTTTTTTTTGTTTATCAAGGTCAACTAAAAATTTTTGACGCAAACATTTTTCTATTACTTCAAATTTCTATATTAGAATATTGTCATTCGCTAATAGGAGGAAATAAATGAATATGTTTTCGGAGACGAAAACTAGGTCTCATTGCTTTTGGCAGGTTTGAGTCTTAGTTTTTGAATTTACTGTGAAAATATAACCCGAATATAAATTTACCCGAATAATCTCTTAATATTTTCATTTAGCTATTAAATTTTAAGTAATTTATTGTTCCTATTTAAAGGTTTCTTCTCTGATTTTCTGTTTTTTTTAAGACTAAATTTTTTAAATAATTATTTTTTCTGAAATCAGCAATTTTTTGATATAATTTACTACTTTTGCCGCCCTTTATTTAATTTTTCGCATAAGCAAATCTCTTTTATCTTCTCTTTAACTCCATTCCTCTCTCTCTCTGTGAATTGAACATGAGAGAATTACAAATATACTGAGAATTACATTGAGTCCAATGATAATTAAATTGATTTTTTGAATCAAAAGTTAAAATTGTTATAAAATAAATTTTTTAATTTTTCTTGTTTTTTATGCCATCATAAAGGGTTATGAATTTCGCTAAAATTATACATAAATTTATTTCACAATATTATTTTTGAACTAGAGTGGTGGTAATTACTGTATGCAGATTGGTTAAATTTTTTTTTTTATTATTATTATTCATAATTAATAGACACTTCATATATTAGTTTAATGTTACTTCATATATATCCATTTTTTATTTACATATATACACATTAGCGCATCATAGAGAATATATACACTTATGTTACATTCAGGTATCATATTTACATACATAGGTATCATACTTACATACACACGTACCTACGTGTATGAAAAGTAAAATTTTTTAAACGATTTACTTGTGGTTACACAGAAAAAAAAAAAAATTATTTTTATTTTTGAAGGCTAATTTTTAATACATATATAATGAACTCGTGTGCAAAGTAATTTTTACTGTTATTTCATTTAAGTTTATTAAAAATTCATAAAAAATTAGTTTTTTTGGTAAACAGAAAAGTTATACAATATCAAAACAATTGTTTACATAAAGAGTATATAGGTAAAGTAGATTAAAAAAATATACATAATTTGTGGAATGTTTTAAAAAATTGTTGACGCAAGTTAATTTGGTCGTTGTACACTTAATTTTGTAAATAAAAAATATAATGGACATTTTTTTTTTCAAAATATACTAGGATATTTATAATGTTTGAGTAATTGCTGAGCACCTGTGTTGGTAAGTTAACAAAATTTTGGATAAATAATTTTACAGTTGTACATTGCACTCCTTAATTAAAAGCAATTTTTTAACAGTTATTTGTAAATACTATGAGTCAAGGAATTTGATTCTTATTAGAAATTTCTTTCCAAACTCATTGCTAAAAGTTTTTAGCTCGACATCATTTCGAAGAAAAGAAAACATTGCGAAAACTTCGTGTGCTATATTTCTGGACAGACATAAGAATTGAACTAATAAAATACATTTCAATTAAAAGTTGTTCAAAAATATACTTTATAAAAAAGGATTAAATAACAAAATTAAATAATTAAAATTTAAAACTGTTATGAATTTTTCTTCTTTTATAATTGTGGTTTGGCTTTAAATAATGTTATATTTTTCATAAATGCAATATTTAATTTTTAATGTTACTGTATCAAAAATATTAAAAAAATCGCAATATGATTTTCACCAAAAATATTAAAGGAAAAAGGGTACACAAGGCTTCCGATACCTACGTATCTAAACAAAAAAGAAAAATTAAAAAAGTGGAAAACCATTTATATGAAAAATTAGCTCAAAGGTAAAGGATACTTAAATTTCTAAATATAAAATTAACATGATATTGTTATATAATATTTTTTAAGCATGGGGAGGAGGGAAAGTAAGGAAAACAAAAGAGTGAAAGTATAAAATAACAAAGATATGCGTTAAATATTATATGTAAAAGATGGTTCCTTTATATTTAAGTATTATAAAACAAAAACAGAAAGAAAAGGTGTGAACCGGTATTTAAGGGAAATATTTTTATGTTTTTTTTAAATTTAGAAAAGTATGCGAAGAGAAGGAAAGCAAAAATGAGGAGAGAATGATGAAAAAAAAGGGATGTTTAATTTTATTAATTAATTGAGAATAATTTAGGGTAACATAAAAAACTTGAAACGAAATGTTTATAAAATATCATGAAATATTATGTAAGTTACAATATAAGTAAGATAAAGGAGATAATTTTTTTGTTAGAAAATTATGTAAATTGCTTCGGTTAAATCAATAGAAATGAAGTCGATTTTTGATTTATTCACTTCATTTGATAGCCTGCCAAAAAATTAATTGACCACTTCGTATTTAGCAAGTATGGTTTTAGATTTCAAATTTTTGAAAATATTGATATTCTTTGCAGTTATTAGTCCTATAACTTTAAAATTTTTAGTGCTTATAATAATAAATATAATTCGTCATATTTTCCTCTTTCTGTATTTACACATTGACATAATAAAATTCATAGATTCTAAAGTAGATCACTATATTTTTTTTTGTGAAACACTTTGTAGCTTGCTTACAAACTCAATCACATAAATAATTATTAAGATCAATACTAGACACAAATTCAATAGTTTATTCATTAGAAATATAACAGTGATGAAAATTCGACTGTAACAACAAAATTAATAAAATTTTAAATTATATATGCATAAATTATATATGAATAAAATGTAAGTATATATGTTAGATATTTTTATAAAAGAAAATGTAGTGATAATTAAAAAATTAATTAATAAAATAAAAAATCTTAACTAATTTAATTCAGAAAATGTAATAAATTTAAATTTAATTTTTTCAAAGCTGGTCAAATAAATATTTTATTTAAAAATCATTAATAATATAATTAAATATACTATATATAAATTTAATATTTAAAAATAATATAAAAAAAAATATTCTTACGATTTTTCAGCTATATTTTCTTTAAAATATATTTTGAGAATATTTAATCCATTTTATTGAATTTTACTCTATATAGGTACATATATACGGAAATATCGATAATGGTCCTTAAGTATTAATAATAAATTTCATTATCACTTTTAAATAAAATTTTGTATTTATTTTTTCTTCATATAAATTATGTAAGTTGTAAGAACTTGATATAAAATATTCTAAATTTTATTTAATAAACTAAAATTTCTCTATAATAATAAATTCAAAAAATCTCACTTCAAAAATTAATAATAATAATTTATTAAATATATATAATTTTTTCTTAAATATCGTAAATTAATTATAATAATAAAGGAAAAACAAAAAATAAGAAAAAAATAATTAAAACTGAAGATTTTATTAAAGAAAAAGAAAACAAACCACACACCACTTTTTAAATTATATTTAATTTTTAACTAATTAACTTTTTAACTAAAATAATTTTTAACTAATAATAAAAAAACAAATTAGAATATTAATAATAATTTGTCATTTTATTAATTATAATAACTACACATAATATGTCTATATATACTCTATATTACTTATGAATAAAATACTTCTAATTTTATTAATTTAATGAAGATAAAATGAAAAATTAAATGAAAATTTCATCCATTTTTTTAATTTAGTATAATCGTACCTTTTTTTTTTATTAAATTTATTAGAGATATATTAAATTTTTTTGGTAATCGATTTTATAATACGAGTATTAGTTAATATTTTATTTTATATGATTTTCTTGGTATATATTTTAATTTATATATATATAATAAATTATGATATTTAATTAATTATGGTTATATAATTACTAATAATTATTATGAATTATGAATAGAGAAGAGATTTATGAAATATTATTATACAAGATTTTTTGTTATTATTATTATTATTTTTTTGTTAATTATTATATTGGTAATTATAATAATACACTATTTTATATAATATAATATATAATATAATATTATTATAGAAGGAATGCACTTTAAAATCACATGAAATTATTATTTAATGTTCTTTTATTATGAGTTCTTGTGCTATAAATTTTATTTGATTATTTTTATTAATTTTGTTCGAGAAAAAAATATTGCATATTTTTAGGATGTCATATTATATTTTGTAAAAATGATTATTGGTTCTGAGCAAAATTAAATGGTTTTTCTTTTAAATAAAATTAATGATTTAATCACTTTATTAATTTTGATTAAATTAGGAGTTTCATAATTATAACAGAAATAATTATAATTTTTAATTTAATTAAATTCGTGTACATTTTTTTTAAAACAATTATTATAGTGTTAGAAAGTGATTGAAATTTATTTGGTGAACAATTTTGTGATTCCGTTGTATAAAAATATTGAAAATAAATTTAGTTTTCTAAAAAATTTTTTATTATTTAATTGGAAAATGGAAAATTATAAGTAGATTTTAATGAAATTTTTTGTAATTATATAACAATATAGTTTTCATATTTTAACTGCTATATTAATTTTGAGTTAATTAAATAATTATTATTGTAGTTGTTTGAATGATGTAGTCATTATTATTTAAAATTATTGAAATTAATTAAATTTTCATTATTAAGTAAATTGTATAGTAATCAAATTTTATTGAAATTAATTGGAATTTCAATTAATAATTTTCGATAACTCTTAAATTTCATTTGATTGGAACAATTTAATATGTAAGGATTTTTTATATTAAATAAATTATAAGGGCCTTAAGTATTTCATATATAAAAATAATTTTTAAATATTATTAATTTATAATTGACAGTCTAAATCATAATACTCACGAACGAGTTAAATCAAATGATTTTAATTATTTATTATAATAAATTCAATAAAATATAACAAAATTTCTATTTTAATTTTACATAATATTTTAAATGAAATGTACAACAATTCATTTAATTCAAAACTTTTTGAAATTTTCACTATATTTTGGTCAATTTTAAGGGTCAATATAGTTTATAGATAATTCTAATTTAGTATGTTAAGTTTATTTTTGTATACATGTTGTATATATATAGGGATTGTTAATATTAAAAAAGAAACCATCATACAATGAATTTTAGTTATAGTGTTCAATATTAATATCACAAATTTTTACTGAAGTTTTAATTTGATGAAAATTTATTATGTTAAGAGTGATTCAGCGTTAATTGATTTTTTTTTTTTTTTAAATATTTTCTCGGATAATATAGAAAATAGTTTTTTATACAATTTAGTTATTTTACTATTATAATGAAATTCAATGTTTTAAAATTTAGATTAATAAATTCATTCAAGTTAATTTTGTGCTTTTTTTGTATTAAAAACAAAATTTTATTCAAATGAAATTTTCTTATTATTTTCGATATTTTTCTTCTTTTCTTTTTATTTTTTTTCAGGATAAAATTTTCGGTAATCTAATGAGAAAAAAAGTATATGTATGTTTCCTTTTCTTTCTTTTTTAATTTACTGAAATAGTAAGAATGAATGTATATGCAAAACAATTATAAATCGATTTTTATTTTTAATGTTTACATTTGTGTAATATTTTGTTTTATATATTGTATCTATATATTAAGCCATTATGTAACATAATAGCAATAATAGAAAGTATTACATAAATGTACTTGCGAAGTAACGCATAACATTCTTAGCGAAATATAAATATTTGTAAAATTACCCAGCAAACCAAATTCAATTGATATGTAAACAAAAAAAACAATAACGAATCAAACTTAAATTTCATAAAAATAAATTGTAAACAAATTTGACAATTAGCCAACTTAAAAGTTATAATTTTCAAAATTAATATTAACAGAAATATTAATAATTACAAATCAAACAAAGTAGAAAATGGAGTAGCTTCAAATAAAAATATTATTTAATCAAACAAAATCAATCAAATCAAACAAAGCTACCAAACAAAATTATGGCATACTTACACATTTAACCTGAATAAAATTTTGATAGAATCATACAAACTGCGTGAATAGTGTTTGATAGCGTCTAATTGATTTTGACTAAATAAATTGAATAAATTGAGTAATTTTTAGAATAAATTAAAAAGCAAATGAGGAGATTGATCGAACTTTTTAGTAGCTTTGTATTTTAAATAGTAACGTACATTAAAAATTTTGAAAATCTTGACTATATATTGATCAAATTCCCAAAAAAAATCCATTTCTTAAAATTGGATCGAATTTATATTGAATACATAATACATATTCTTACAACCTAATACCTATACTTTGTTGGAATCGATATATATTAAATAATCTTTATAACTTCATGATATTTGAGGAATTTTCAAAATAAATTTGAAGTAACTCTACCAAGATTTCGAGAGAACTTTAATATAAAGAAATTTTGGTTTGCTGGGTAATTTATTTGAAATTAAAAATCCATGTATTAAACTATAGTATTACACTGTATGATTTAAAAATTTATGTATGAGCGAACATATATGCAACACTATTCTACTTATATACGTATGTTTTAATATTTGTTCTATAGATGAGTTTATTTTTATTCTTTTTAATAATATTTCAAAATTTTGATTATTATTTTATTATTTTTTGATAGTTACTGCTGTTTGCATTCAATATAAAATAATCAAAAAAGAAAAAAAAAGAAGAAGAAAAAAAAAAAAACAAAAAATCAAATCTGATTTAATAATAATGAAAAGAATTTAATTCAGCATTTTATTTTATTTGGTCGATTATCCTTCCGTTATATTTTATTTTTATTTATTCGCTGTTATATTTTTTTTAATTCTGTTTATTATTTGATGGTATAACGGTTTTGAAAATTTTTGTATTCAAGTTTTTTTTTTTCAAGTTTAAACTGAAAATATTTGCTTTCATTTTTTTTTTTTAATAAAATAAATAATTTTATATTCGTATAATGTTTATAGAATATTTATGTAAACACAATATGTTCTTGAGTAAATTATATAAAAATTTATTCTATATAATAATATATATGTGTATGTATAAAAGAAAATATAAATATTTATACTGGTTGAATGCATTAATAATTTATTAATGTAAATTATTGTATACAATAATTGTCATACAAATAATCTACTTACATACATATACTGTACATAATATAATATGTATGTATTCAAATGTAAAAATAAAAAAATTAAAATTCTGTATTTATTGGTTTTTCTTAATAAAAAATTATTAAAATTATATAATGAAAATATTTGATTAAAATTTATTTATTAAATATGGTACGAGCATATTTAACATTAATTATTTTTATTTTTGTGCAATATTCATTTTATGTAGATAGTTTATTTAAATTTAAAGGACACGATTCAGCTTAAAATTACTTTTTTTTAATAATTTCATTAAAATTAAATTTTCTTTTATTTTGTTATTTAGAAAATAAATTTGAAATATTATTAATTTATTAATTAAATATAAAAATACTGATGATTTTATTTTAAATGAAAAGAAAACTATTCTATTTAATTATAAATGTTTTATTATTTTAATTATATCAAATAAAAACTATATTAATTTTAAAAGCACACTGAAATTTCATAATTTGTTTTTTTTGGAAATTTTTATTTTATTTTTTCATAATGGTGCATTTATTATATACAATGATGCATCATATAAAAAATATATTGAATGAATATGGGAAAAATAATTCAAATAAAATTATAATTGAAAATAAATTCAAAGAAGATAAATTAAAAAAATAAAATTTATTTTTTGGTCCTCTTTATGCCCAAGACCCTACTAAAAACAAAAAAATATATGTAGGATTTTTATTATTACTTATAATTTGTATAGAAATTGCAATATTATGAAAATCAATTAAAATTAATTGATTTTAAATGCATGAAAATTAAACAAAAACTCAAAAAAAAATGAAAGAATGAAATTTATTTTAAAAAAAAAAGTTTTTAATTTAAAGTAAATACAGTTTTTTTAATAGATAAATTTTAAAAATGAATTGAAACTTTTTTTCAATTGTTTTAAATTGAAATACAAATTAATGGAAATTTTTCAATTAAATGAAAAATGTAAAATTTTAGTTAAGTAGCATAATATTGTATGTGATTTTCAATTGAAAATTGAATGAAATTTTTATTTAAATTATTTTCTTTTTTAATTCTAATTGAATAATTTGAAAATATTTGATGAAAATTTTGTGTGTTTCCACTCCAGTTGAACTTTAATTTCTATACCTTTAGGCAAAATTAAAAAAAAAAAACAGCCTTTGACCTATAAAATTTTCTTGAGAAAATTTTAATTAAAATTTTAAATGAAAAAAAAATTTAAAAGGATAAAATTGAAGTATAAGCGATAGTTGTTCCCTTTGTATGGCATTAAGGCTTTCACTTTATGTTTTTGTATTCTTAAAATAATTTTAAATTCCTTACTTGCATAATTAATTAGGACTTCTTTTGTACTTTATATGAAGTAGATTGAAATATTGATTGACAAGATTAAATATTTCAAGATTAAAAGATTATTGCATTTTCGAAAATTTAAAAATTTTTTTTTATAAAAAACAAAAGGAAAAAAAAAAGGATTTTAAGGATAATTTAGAGTGAAATATATAAGAAATTTAGAAATTAATTGCAGAGAAAAAAATAGTTTCCAAATGCATTTTTAAGAATTTATTATAAAAAAAAAATATTTTAATTTTCAAGAATTGGATATTCTATATATATTCGTACAATATAATGAGTTTTTGGTTGTTGTTAGAATTTATATGCATATTTTTTTAATAAAATTATTGGTAAATTTTTCACCGTTCTTAAGCCTTTTTTTATTATTTTTTATTTAGTATTAAATTCAAAAATTTTCTTTATAGTATAGCAATATTTATACAAACTTCCAATTTATTGGAAATTAGAAATCCCAATAGGGCTTTATTTAAAATAAAGCCCTATTGAATTGATCTTTGAAGCCAATTGGTTTTGAGAAGGAATATTGAAAATCTGTAATACCGGAAAGAAAATATTTTAATCCCTTAAGTTGTTACAAAAATTTCATATACAAGCACTTGAAATTTTTGAAAATTTGGTAATTATAATCGTTTATTACAAATCTTATTCGAAATGCAATACTTAAAACTTCAAAAACTGAAAAATAAATCCCCCCGTACAGAATTTTCCTGAAAATGGCCAGAGCATTTTTTTCTATCTAGAACCAGTTCGATTATTTAATTATCATAATATTATGAAATTTCAATGTGCTGATTAATTAATTTTAATAACTACTCAATATATAAATATTTTATTATTTACTACATTTTTTTTTTCTTTTTATTTTTAAATAAACACACACTCAAACACTATTAATATTTTTATATATTTTTTTTTTTTGTTAACTACACTATTTTTTTATACTAGTAAAATTATAATATTACATTTTTTTAATTATTAATAGAAATTTTGCTAAATTGTTATACAATATCGAATAAAATATTTTATAAAATAGAAAGGAAAACAGAACGAAAAAGAAATTACACTGAAAGAAAAAAATTTAATATAAAAAATTAAAATTTCCACACACTTTTTTATTATAATTTTTTTTTCTTATTTTTTTTTTTTCTTTATTAATTTTAAAACATACCATTTTATTTGTTTTTAATATAAATATATTTATTATACATGTACATATATATAATTTTATTTTATTAATTTATGAAAAATATTTTTTTTTTTTTTAATTTCACATCACTTTCTTTTCCTTTAATTAAAAAACAAAATTTAATGAATTTTCACAGAAAAAAAAAAATTTCTTATTAAAAGAAATTTGTTATTAATTTTTTTTTTGTTGCTTCTTTAAGAAGATTGTAAATAAAATTTTATGCTTTTGTTTTAGTAATTATTTAAAATTAGATTTTATTTTTATTATTTTTTATTAAATATAAATTATATTATTTGATTTTAAATTTTATAAAAAAATTTTTAATTAACCAAAAAAAAAAATAAAAAGTAGAAGTGGAATAAGAACAAAGAAAAAAATTAAAAAAAAAATTAATCTCTAATTTTGATGAATTTCTAAATATATTAATTCCTATTAATAATATTAGTAATTTTTATCTGTTATATAATAATATAATAATGTAATTTTAAAGTATTAAGAGTGTGTATCAAATGTGCCTAATAAATAATTCTAAATTTATTAAAATTAAATGATTTTTGTGTATTTGCAAAATTTTAATATTAATTTTCTATATATATTATATAAAATGTTATAGTGTTCTAAAAAGTGTGTGTTATATTATACTCATAATAGAAAAATAAATAATATTACTAATAGTTTATTAATTTAATGAAAATTCTATCGAAATTAGAGATGAAAAATAATATTTTAACTAATTTTAACTAAATTTATAAATTAAATAATTTTTTAAATTATTATAATTAATAATGAATTTTGTAATTTTGTTTTTTATTTGTGTTTATTTGTGTATATGAAATTAATACAAAATAAATTAATTTTTTTAACACAATTAAAAAAAACAAAGACAAAATCATTAGAATATTAAATATTGATATATTTTATTTATTCATATAAATAGTGTACTTTATACAAGGGGTGCGCCATCCAAGAGAAAAGGGGAGTTAAAAAATTTTGTACTCGTAATCATTTGCCTTGTTCGAATTGAATTTGAACTGAAACAATATTTCCTTATTAGAACTGTAATGATTTTCCTTGTTGGAACAGAATTGGAACTTATATAATTGGAATTGAAAGAATATTTCAAGGGGTTATAATGATGGAAGAAATCATGGAAATTTTGACCAATTTCAATTGTTTAAACAAGTATTTTGTTATTTATTATAATTTAACATTAAATTATTTTAATTTTCAGTAGTCGTATAATTTTGAATTGTTCCTTATTCGAACATATACGACTACTGTAACTTATTTATTAACAGTTTTTTTGAAATTAAATTTTTAAGAGACATATTATTAGCTTAAAAATTTTGTAAATGATTTCAGATTTAATTCTTATAATATATGATATTTTAAATATTAATTAAATATAAATATTTGATAAACATTTTAAAATATTGGATCTCTATAAAATTTTGCTCGCATGTGAGAAAAAATTCGTCATTTTTTTTGAATACTGTTATGATATTGGATACAGTGAGCGTGATGGCTTTTGTTTTTTAATTGTAAGCCCAATTATTATTAATAATAGTAGTAGTCATATGGTCCGTAATACCATAAAATATGTATTTAACATTTATTTTTATTACTATATTTAACACTATTGTATTCTAAATGTTTAATTGTCACATCGTCTAAACACACCACCATTTTTATTTTAATTATTAAAACTACTCTAAATTAAAAAAAAAAATATATATATTTTGTATATAATAATATATTTTTTATATTATGTATAACATTATTTTAATTATAATTTATTATATTAGTATTAAACTTAATAATCATATTAAAATTAATAATAATTAATAAAAAAAAAATAAAAATTTTTAATAAAAAAAAAATAAATTAAAATTAAAATGATTGTGGCTGTATTCAAAGTATTGTTAAGTACGTTCTTGTATTGATGAAAAAAACAAAAAAAAAAATAAGTAAAAATAATTTATAACTAAAAATTAAGAAAAAATTTTTATAAATTAAATAAATTAATTAAATAATAACGCACCATTTTTTGTTTTTTTTTTTTATTTAATTTTAATTTTTTTTTGTTGTTTAAATATTTTTGAATATTTTCTTTTTCTTCTGTTTTTAATTCTTTTTTTGAAATTTTGTTATTAATTAATTGTTAATTAATATTTAATTTTTAGTTTTCTAATAAAATATTTGAAATTTTTGTATTTTGTAAGTATTTAATTTTAAAAATGGAGGAAAATAATATTTAAATTTTAAATTTTTAATTTGTGGTTATACAATTCACTCACATTTAATTGTTATAATTAATTCAATTAAAATATTATAATTAATTTATTGGTTTTTATTAATTTTTATTAATTTTGATAATTATATTATGGATTTAAAAATATCATAGAGAAAATTTATTGTTAAAATTTCGAAAAAAAAAGGAAAAACTAAATTTCGAATGTTTTCATTTTTAATAATTAATTAATTTTTTTTTTATATAATATGTAAAATTAATAATAATAATAGGAAAAAAAAAATTAAATGAATCATAAATCAATATAGAAAAATTTTTTTTTTATTTTTTTTTGTTGTAACACAAAAATGTCATAATTTTTGACCTTTGATATTAATTTTATTTTTTATTTTTTCTTATTATTTTGTCATTTAATTTGCTATTTCTTTTGTGTTACATGTAAATTTTATTTTTTATTTTTCACCTTCTATATATTCTATATTTTAATATTTTTTTTTTTGTATTCTTATTCTTTTATTTATTTCATTTCCATTTTCCACAATACTATTGTATTCACTTTTTTCTCATATTATTTTTGCTATATTTACAAATGAAATAGGTGATAAAATTAAAACTATATATATTTTCTTTTATTATTTTAATTAATAAAGGTAAAAAAAGAAAACAAAACAAGAAAGAAGAAAAAAATTTTTCAAAAATATAGAGGTGAGTAGTTAAAACTATTAAAAATAAGAAGAATAGAATAGAAAATATAATATAGAAATGGAAACAAATTGACTGTATTATTATTGTTATTGTATATGCGAATTAAAAATTATATTGTTGTCTTTTTCGCCCGAACTCGGAAACACTGTCTTTTCTTTTTAAAAAATTTTTTTTTTATTATTTTGTTTTTCTTTTTTTTTTTGCTCTCAAAACTATATTTAGAAAACGATAGAAAATTATTTAAGAAAAAAAAAAACACGAAACGGTAAGATTTGTTGGTGGAGGACGAGGAGGAAGAGGAGCAGCAGCAGGGGATAGTAAAATGAGGAATTTAAAAAAAAAAATTCGAATTTATGAAAAAAATTCGCCTATACGATTTTCGCAAATTTTTTTTTAAATTAAAACCAAAAAAAATTTTAAAAAACCAAAAAAATTATTTTTAGGATTTTAATTTTTTTGTCCGAAATTTGACAGTTTTATCCGAAATTTTTACAAAATTTCTAATTTTTCTTATTTTAGAACAAATATTTTCGGGATTTTATACTGAAAAAAAATTTGTAGGCTTTATTAAAAATAAATTTTGCTTTTTCTTTTATAAAATCAAAAAATTTTTTTCATAATTTTTTCATTTTTCTTAAATTTTTGACATGCGATTTTGACAATTTTCTGACAAAACAAAAATTTTTTATTTAAAATTTTTTTCAATTCTTAAATTTTTTCTTTTAAATTAAAAATATTTTTTAGTTTCATAATTTTTTTATTTAATTTATTAAAATTTAATTAAAAATTTGTTTTTTAATATTTTTTTTTTTTAAAAACATACTTTTTTGGTTTTTTTTTTACTTATTATTTTTTTTGTTAATTTTTTTTTTTTGAAATAAAAAAAAATTCTTCCATTTTTATTATTTGACGATTATAATTATAACAGAAACGGTATATAAACGGAAAAAGCCTTTAACGAACGATAACACGACAGCAACTGAAACTAAAATGTTCGTTAGTAAAAAAAAAAAAATTTTTTTACTGTTTCTTCTTACAGTTATTTTTGTCAGACAGGATTGAATATGTTTTTTTTTTGTTTTTCTTTTTATGTTTATGTTTTTCTGGTTTTTGTTCTTGTTGTAGTAGTGTAATACTGTTGAGTGTGTTAATAACAGAAAAGAGAAAAAACAAATAGAAAAAAAAATAAGTATGGTGAAAATATCAGTAATGCCATCTAATGAGAAAACATTTTATTATTATTATTTTTTTTTTTGATTTTACATTTTATTTTTTTTTCATTTACATTTTTTTTTCCTTGGTTGGTATCCACAAATAAAATTGGAAAAAAAATATGAAAAATATTGCATGTTTTTTTGGTATTTGAAAATTTTCATTTTTTATATTGTTTTTCTATATACGAGTACATAGTTATATGTAAGTTTGGTATATTGGTGAAAAATAAAAAAAGAGAAAAAAACAAATAAAATTAAAAATGAAAGGAAAAAATAAAGCAAAAATGTGGGTGAAAATTTTTCTATTGCTTCTGGCAAGGATGCACATACAATGATATTGATAATAATGATGTTTTAGTGGTTGATTGTATATTAGTTGTGTGGTAAATATTGTAAATACATATTATATTATATGTATATATAAAAGAAGGTAAATAATATAAAATTAATATGGAATGAGTTTGATAGGAGAAAAATATAGTTTTGTTGATAATGTGACTTGATTTTTTTTTTCTGTGTTTATATATTTTGTTGTTATCTCTCTTCTGTTTTCCGTTCTTGTTATATTTTTTTTCGAAAGTTATTTTTACTGACATACATATTATATAGAAATTAAAATGTATGAAAATGCACGTATTTCTGTATATAAGTATGTGTGTAAGTTTGCATATAATATAAATTTTATAATAATATTATATGCATACGTGTATTGTGAGTGTTTAAATTTGTAATAAGGTTTAGTTATCATTTTTATATTATTAATGTAGAATAAACAAAAAATGTATTGGGAAAGGTATGTAAAGGTATGGTTTAGATTTAGTTTTAGATTTTTATTTTTTGTATATTTGTGTTTATATTCTATTTATTTTTAGTTTGTCGCATATTTTTATGTTTATATACATAGTATATACTCTTGTATTCGGGATATTTTTTTTTTTTCGAAATTAATTAAATGTGGTTAAGTATATTATTATAATAATAGGAAAATGACGTGTAAAGATAATTAGTAATATACATACATATATAAGGTATTGTAAAATGTCATATTAATAAAAAACAAATGTATGTGTGTATGTATGGTTAAAAATAAATAAAAAGGGTTTTATGAGAATTTTAAATGGAACACTTTTATATTATGTGTAGAAGAGAATATTGTGTGGGTGGATTATTATTATTTAAGGATAAATCTAATATAATTAATCAAATTAAATAGAAGTTTTATTATAAAATTTAATAATTTTTTTTATGATTTTTGAAAAATTTTTAAAAAATTAATTATTATTATTATTGTATATTCAATCAAATATTAACAATTAAATTATTGGGTGGGTCTTGTATATGAATAAATCGGTATTTAAAGAAAAAATATAAAAAATAATTAGAAAATTATGGGTTGAATGTACTTTGAATGCGAAATATTAAATTTGATTTAAAATATTGTAATGTTCTCCCATGTCATTATGGAAATAATGTGGAAATTAGAAATGATTTAATAATTATGTACATAATATCATAAATATATAATTCAAGTAACGTGAATTTAGATTAATAAAGAATAAAATTATTAATGAATTTAAGAGATCGCAAAAATTTTTTTTCATTATTAACATTCCGGATAAATTCTTTTGATTTGGCTCAACAGAAACTGTGAATAATAGTATGGAGAAATTTTATATCCCACCTTCTTCCTCATAACATACATGCAGTAGAATTTTTTTTAATTAAAAATTTTACTGTTTTAAACAGTATTTGTATGATCGTATATATAGAATGCTTAATTACTACTATATAGAAATTCAAGCCTACACACGTGCACATAATTTTTATGTACTTTACATTTTTCAATTTTTCTTTTACATTTTTTCCATATTCTATAATTAAAACTTAAGCACCTACCTACATATAGTGTTTTCTTTTTTTAATATGAAACATTTTCATTTTCACGTTCTTTTTATTGTATATTTTTTTTTTTCGTAGAATGTACCTATACTCTTTATATATTTTATTACAATATGCAAGTGAGTGAGTTAATTTATCCATTTGCATTCACGTTGTATCAAATCATTAAAATTTATATACAACTTTAATGAACTATATATATATGTAGGCGAATAAAATCGAAGGTAATATTATTTCTAATTTTAGCAAAAGATAGCGAATTTTAATTGAAATTTATATGAAATCTAATTCATAATAATTAAAATTAAATGGTAATAAATGATAAATTTAAATAAATGATAAGTTTTACATTAAAATTTTTATAATAATTAGAATAATTTAAAGAGTATTTATAAGTATTGAAGTTTTATTGGAAAAATTAATGCATTTTCGAAAATGTTGTTAAAATGAGCATCAATTTTTTATAAATTGCGAATTATGTATTGATAATGCCAGAATAATGTATAAGAATTTCGGACATTCTAAAAAAAATAGTCTTAAAAGCTACGATTATCTTCCTTCAAAAATTATTTGGAACGTTTCACATAATTTCTGAATTAGTGTACAATGCATGTAGGTATATAAATTGCAGTTACAAAGCATAAATGTACTTGAACATATTATAATATTTTTACTATTATAAAATTAATGTTAATGTGAATTATTAATACGAATTCAATGAATACGAATGCAATTAAGTAATAACTTTTTAATTATTAATTACCAAAGAAAAAGGAATTTTTATCTGATATCAAAAAGATTCATGAAAATTTATAAATTTTGTTCGAATCATCATTTTAAATGTATAATTTAAAAATTATGAAAATATTTTTAAAAATATAAAAATTTTGTAATATTAAAATTTTCTCTCACTATACTCGTATAATTTATGCTGCATTAGAAAATTAATATTCTAAGAGGATAATAAAACTTATAGGCCTATTATAATACTTTTACTGCCACAATAGTCGTTCTCTTATTTCTCTTCAAAAACATGTGCTCAAACAAAGATTGATGGATTAATTTTTTTTTTATTTTCTCTCTTTCTTTTTTTAATTGATTTTAAACTCATCATATTATGTACTATTTAATACATATGTATATTTGTATAAAATAGTAAGAGGTGATGCAAAGCATATAACAGCTGGTAAATCATTATTTTGTTTATAAATAATGTTGGTATATTCATTTACTCTAATTATAATTGCACGTATACATCATAATTATTTTTTATTTACACATACACAGATATAATAAATTTTTGCATTATTAAACTATCATTCTTCTGAATGAGGGAGGCGTATTCTGAAAACAAAAACAGTAACAATAATAAAAAAAACAAAAACAAAATGTAAATTATTTTGTATAATTAAATATTTAAGTATGGTGAATATAAACCAAGAAAAAGTCAGATGTTCTAAAGCTTTTTTTTTTTATTTTTGTTGTTATTGTTTCTTTCTCGTATTTTGCTTTCATCTTTCTTTTTGTTTTTGGTTTTAGTCATTCTTATTTATTCAATTTTAATTTTATTAAGTGTGGTGAATATAGAGGGGGAAATAAAAGTTTTTGCGCCATCATATACCACCAACACATATCAGCTTTTATATCAGTAGTATTTTGAATTTACAGTCAGTCATTGTTAATGAATGAGTCAATGAAAGTGATTGAAATATATTATACACCTATGGGGTAGTTAATTTGATTCAATTTGAATATAAAATGTAGTAAATGTTATATTTTTAATATTATTTAATATTAAAATAATATAAATAAAATAAAGGAAAATATTATTTTAATAATAATATTAAATTATTGGAATTAAAACTTTTATACGTTGTTCTTTTACGAGGAAAATACGCAAATTTTGTGTTAAGAATACTCTGAGGTATTTGTAAAGGTTTTTAAATTCATTTATTTATGGTCTCTATTAAATCGAAAGTGTATAAAAATTTATAAAATAATTTTGATTTTAGTTTTTTTTTTCTAAAAAACTAATAATTGAAGTGCTTTAATAAATAATGCAAGTAAATATTTTCTTAATCTGTATCAATATAAAAATTCTGTAATATTTGCAGATGGGTGAACATTTTTTATCTTCCATTTGGGTAAAACATTGTGTATGAAATTTGTGTAAATTTAAGAATTTTACGATGAAGAATAAAGATATTAAATATATAAGTTTGGAAATACAGGATTTTTTTCCATGATTTTATTCAAATATGTAGATTAAAGTGCTTCAGTGAAGGATCATTAAATATTATAAAGTATAGAACCATATATAGATTTAAGATAAGGCTTTTTGACCTTATATATCTAATATTTACTTGAATTGGATATTTAAAAATATTTATTAGAATTGAAATTAGAATTTACTTAAAAAATTTATTTTAATAAAAAGGATTTCACTTTTGTGAAATGGGAAGAAAAGCAATTATTAATATGAATTTGAAAATGCATAAAATTTACGCGTAAACTAACCACAATATAATTGATGGAATCTAAGTATGCGTCCTCCCAATAATAGCGACAAAGAAAACTGGATGAAAATAATAAGTCACTAAATAGAATAATATTTTTTTAGAAATATTAGTATGGAATTGCAAAAATTAATTATGTCTGCCAAAATTATAATTACTTAACAAAATTTCGATTTTATTCCGTGAACGTGTAAAATCACTTCTGGTAGGTAAATTTCATTTTCATTGCTAGTGATTTTACACTTGATATTTGTGTAAAAATAAATTACTCCGTGAAAGCAAAAATTGTATAAAAACTCTCCGCTGCATGCAATGCATATTTGTATTGCCTTTTTTTAAAAATTTTACTACTTTCTATATTATTTTGTCTTTATGCCAGTTAATCTTATATGTTTTTTAAGAATTCATAATTTTCACTATTTTTATAGTATTTTTTCTCAAATTTTTAAGTTTATTTTTTTATTAATTCTTCACAGTTCATATAGTTATACTACTGTTCTTGAAAAATTTAACTTTATCAACTATAATGTAAAATAATTTAAAAGTATAGTAAGCCATCTGGTACCAAATTACATTTACTTCATAAAATTATCAAAAGTTTTACATTATAAAGTTAATTCCATATATCCTTCTAGCGATTACAAAATAAATTATAAAATTTTTTCTTTTCTGTTTTACTATACCTACAACAAAATATTGCTTTCCTCTTTCAAATTGGACAAGATATAAATATTCGATTGAATTATAACTGCTTTTTATGGCAATAAATTTGAAAAGGATTACAACAGAATTTAAAAAGTAAAACAATACATTAAAGATATTCTTGTTTTCTTTTTTTTTTTAAACTTTTTGATAATAACAATTTTTCATCATCAACCATAAAAAAAGAAAATTGCAGCTGCACTACATTTAAAAGTGTGAAATGTTTTACAAATAAATTTTAAAATTCATTTTAAAAAAAAAAAACGCAAACGAGAGAGAATAAAAAGAACAATCATCATTTTTCTCTGTTTTATCCTAAATATGTGTGTGTATAATGTGATATGTTGACTACTTTAATGTGTCATGTTTTAAAACGAAATATTTAATCGGCTGACAACATCGACTAGATGAGTCTCACATAAGAGAGTTCAGCATAAATTATGTCAAACATCTCTCAAATTTAGAATTTCTGATGAAGCAGTACCAGTTATTGATAATTAATTAAATTTTAAACGATTAATATATTATATCTTCAAAATTTTTACTGTTTCATCGTATTCTACATTAACTAGGTTTCGATTTTCAAAAATAAGGCGTATAGATTGCAGATTGTTAAAGATATACACGCAAGGCACTGTCTCTAATATCCTCTCTTGACTACCGCAGCTATCCGTATTACATCCACAGCTATTCGTATCCATTTATATTATTGTAGCTCTCTCATATCTTCAACTATATCGTCACTATTCTAAGCACATATAACAGATATCTTTCAAAGAATTGGACGTCAGTTCCTTAATACTGAGAAAGACTAACTCAAATCTTCTCATAACAGCCAGAGCAAAATAGCAATAAAAAAAAAATATTTCTATCTCTTCATCATTGCAAAAGATTCTAAAAAAGAAGAGAATATCAATTTTGTATAGAAGATAAGCTCAATGAAGATCTTAGTAATAACAAAGACTCGATTTCATTTGACTGAGAAAAACTTTCTTGAGTAAAATGGTAAAAAAAAACATAACATGATTGAATCCCTTTGTAGCTCCCAGCAAAGGCATGATTTCTGCTCAAAAAGAACGGAAACTTTTAGGAAATCAGGCTTAAGGACTCAAATTACTCGATTCCGACAATATAATTGAATGATTCAAAAATGGGTGCACAATCAAGCTTTAATCTTAACATTTTTGATACGTAAGGAAAAGTATCAAGTCCATGTACCTAAACTTCCCTTTTTTTTTGATTCACTGCGAATAAAATGTATATCCCGTTGCATAAATACCATTAACAAGGCATGAGAACATAAATAACGGTAAAGTATATCATTAAAGTTATAAATAACACTTTGAATATTTTTGCAGCTTAACTATGTTTTTTAATAATTCCCAATTGAACTCTGAATTTCTCTGGTGAATGATATTCCATTAAAAAGTTTCATTCATATTTTCTTTTCTTTTATTTTTTACAGCTAATTTATTTTAATTGACCTGTTGAATTAATTCTGAAAAGCAGACTAAAACAAAAAGTGAAAAATTCCAAAAAAACAAGAGTAAAAAATCAATTTATTTTCATTGTATATTTTTTTTCTTCTGTTTTTGTTTTTTATTAACTTTTGCTTTTTTTGGCAGTCAAGAGTGAAAATGTATACAAAATTTTCGTAAAAATTTCCTGAAGGATATAAATTGGTGATTTATTAGTTCCAAAAATAAAAAAAACATAAATCGAGTTTTTACCCTTATATTCGTATGGTTTTATACGCCATTTGTATGCCAATTTTTTTTTACTTTTTTTGTGTTCTTCGGAATATGCAACAATTTCATGCGGAAATTAATGCAACAAGTTAAGAAAATAAAGGTTTATTACAATTGAAGAGTAAGTAAGGAAATGTTTTTCTTTTTATTTTATAATAAATGCAAATTTATTCCTCTTTATAGTTTTATTATAATGGCGGGGTGAAATATTTTTTGTTTCGATTCAAGTGTTTTGAAATTCTCATTTGTTGGTGGTATTGTTCAAGAATCAGTAATTTTTAAATAATTTGCTTTAGGCTGAAATTGTAGTATTATTTTTTAGAATTTTTTCCAGATTTAATTAAAATTTATCCAAAAATCTGCTAAATCAAGTGTGTACTACACTTTTTCTGAGAAAATTTCTGATGAATTTCATCGAATATTGAGATACATAATAAATTTTTCATGGAATTTTATAGATATCTACGGAATCACATTTATCAGCTGACTACAGATTCAATGGAATCGTATTAAAAAACCGGAAAACGGATACAACTTCAGGTTTTATTCAATTGATTTCTTAAGATGCGTTGAATATTAACACAGCAATAAACATAAATCGCTTCAACAGAGCAAAGACAATTAGAAATTCTTCCTTAAATGTGCTGTACACATGATTTTCATAAATTTTACAATTTCCAAAAATTTGTTCTCTTTACTTTTTTAACTAACTCTTGTCTTAGAATTTTAATTTTACATCTTGGTAAGGACTACTGCTTTTTTCCAATTTTATATTTTAACTTTTTTTATAGAATTTTTAAACTTATGTAGATAACTCACCACAAAAACTTTACATTCTTTACATTCATAATGTTAAACTTTACATTTTATTTCACCAATTCTATTATATTCAACATTCAACATAAATTAAATTAACGTGTACAGAATTAAAATATTATGAAAACGAATTGATTTCTGAAAGCAGAAAGTTTTTTGAAAAAAGGACTTTTATTTTAAGCTTTAATTTAAGAGCTCCATACAGCTTTCATTTAAGAGCTTCGCAATTACATAATATAAACTGGGTAAATTTCCTGTTATTTTCATATTTTTCCACTTCTTAACTTAGTAAGGACAAGAACCACTATAGTTATATGGATTCCACTACTATGTTAAATTAATTTTGTGGATAAATATTTAAAATGTGCTTATATGGAAAAGGATATTTCTGTTAAGCTTTTTTCTGAAAAAAAGTCATAGTTTTCGGTTTTTTACTTTGAATTCGAATGTAAAGAAAATATTGTGAATAGTGTTGATACAATTCCAAAAAGCTTTAAGAAAAAATTATAAAAGCTTTCTCTTTTTCAGTTATAGTTTAAAATATCTAGTTTACAATGAATAGTAGAGATAACTGTTACGGTCGAAAATTCTTCAATCTGTAGATTCCATGTTTATACTCGTATGTGCATCATAATTCTCTAGAAATTTCCAACATGCAGGCAATCGAATATCTTAATAGAGCAAATATTTATTTTCCATATCAAGTTTTAGTATAAAATAACGAATGAAATTTGAAAGATTGGTAATCTGAAGATATGACCAGGGATAGCATTCTCTAAAATTATAAAATTCCATGGATCCGTATTTTCTCATATGATACTATTAGTCGACTAATTCTGAACAAGATTAACATTTTCAATGCTAGGCATCAAACATATTCCTTACCACTAAGGTTTTGTTTTTTAAATAACTCGTTATAGATTTCAAAAAGTCATGGTTTACTTTTCAAGATGATTTATTTAAAAATGCCTATGAACATAAACAGTCTTTTATTTTAGTTCATTGAGATCATATTTATTAGGATATTTCAATAGAATATTAACTTTTATAATTTTATGTATACATTTATATACACGATCTTAGTTCTTCCTATCGAATATTATTTATTTCTATGCCTATAATAAAGTTGAACAACAAAAACCGAAATAGAAAATATAAAGTCAATAACGCTTTATGTCCGCACTTAAAGGCCTGTAAAATCAATACTACTAAAGAGAAAATTCTGTTTTCTTTATTCATCCATACTTTTATGGAGAAAAAATCTTTTTACTTTAATAGCTATGTGGATGTATTTTCCTTCTTCTTTAAGTCACATTCTATTTTTTCATATATATATACTTACCTATATTTATGAGCAATAAAAATCCTTCTAGGATAATAAAGGATAATAAAATGAAAATAAAATACAAAAAAAAGAATTTTTTTTTATTTTGCAAACTTTACAAGCCTTAAACTTAATTTTCAAAAGCTAAAAGGAGTCAAATGAGAGAAAAAGAAAGATGAAGAAATTATACGAGAAAAAAACACACAAAGATAACGTTTATAAGTCCATAGCCCACATGTAAATTTTATTAAAGCCAGGTAAAAAGAGGAGCAAAAAAAATAAGATAAAAGTTTTTGTTATTTTTTCCTTATTTTCCTCCTATTACATTGACGTTTGTAAGAAAAATGAAATTTATTGTAAAAGGAAATTAATTTATCAGGACAGAGCAAGAAAGTAAATACAACAAAAGCGATAAAAAGGTAAAACAAATTACTGAATTCGGTAAGTAAACTGTTTTAACTGTTTTCTATATTTTGTGGTATTAACAAATATGATTGACTTCGTGTTCTATTTCATTTCAGTTTCTTTTACAAAATTCTACAACAATTTCTTAAATTTTGGCATGGTATGGGCGAAGGAAGTGCAAATTCAGCCTGCCGTCACAATATATTCGACCACCATTCAAATATCGCCCGAATGAGAGGCACTTAAGAATTCTCTACTTCATTTAACTAGCGACTAGTTCGATTTTAAAAAATATCATATAAAACAAATGCTAATTTCTATGTTTTTCTTTATAATTTGCAATATATTTAAATTTGTACGAAACACTATTGAATCCTTCAAAAGCTGGTAAGTTTTTGGCATTAGTATGAGGTATTTAAAACTTTAATACTCTATAGAAAATTTTCATATATAAATTGTATTAGAAAAGTTTTAAATTTAATCATAATATTTATATTTTTCAGGATATTGAAATAAAAAAAAAAATAAATTTTTATGTGGAAAACCTTCAGAATGCTAGTGAATATTATTTTGATGTTATAAGTCTCCATGAAAATTGCAAGTAAATTCATGATAATAAAAAATTCGTAAAAAAATTAAAATGACTTTTTATTAGAGTTTATCATACAAAAACAGATTTCATTTTATTCCTAGTTCATATTTTTGTTAATATACAAAGATAAATGAATATATTGCTTATGCATTTGTATAATACTTTGATTATTGGTCTTAAATTTTTTCTACTTTTGTTATTTTGTTCTATTATTTTAGTCTGTGTTTGTTATTTCAATTAAGAATGAAATATTTAGATAATAAGAGGAAAACAAAAATTTTTGATTTTTAACTAGTCATCTGAGAATAAAATCCTAAAATAATGTTGTTTGTAATTATCACAACATTTCTGAATTTTATAAGAATTTGTATTATATGAAATATTGAAAAATTATTTTAAGGCATTATTTTAGATTATGCACTTAGTTAAAATTCAAAAAAAATTGGGTTGAATGCAAAATTTATCGAAAAGTATTAATATAGTATTAATGAATTTATTTTTATTTTTTAAATTTATTTATGAAGAAATTTTGCAAAAGGATTAAATTAGAATATTTTCTAATTGTTATATTAGAATCAAAAATAGTAAATTAATTTTAGAATTAGCAATTTGGAAATTTTTAAGAAGCAAAATATTTGAATAAAAATTGCATGCTACAAGGATATATATGATATAATTCAGTGTTTGTTATACTTGATTTTATGTAAATATTTAAATTGTGGACCTTAAATTTTATAGCGTATAACAGTAAAAATTGATTAAATTCATATATATTATGCATTTGGGTAATATAATGCTCTTTGATGCTGAAGAATCATGACTTTTACATATACTCATTTCTACTTTTTAATAAATCTACCTGTAAGGTAAACTGTAAGCTTCATCTGTCAGTTTATGTTAGTTATATAGAATATAAATCTTCGGAATAAACACACAAACTAAAATAGAATTTCCTAAAATCCTTTTTTAAATTTGTACTTAAGAGTAAATACAATTTCAGAGTAAGGATAAAATACTATAAAGATAATTTACTTATTTATTAAAAAAGTACTCTTTTTCTTATGTTCTTCTTAAAGTTATTAATAACTTAATTTAATAAAAACAAAAAATTACTAACTTTAAAATTATCTATACAATATACTCGTAATAATTACAAACTATTAATAATTATAAAATTTGCACTATGATAAAATTTGAATAATACCAAGTACAAATTAAGGACCTTGTTGTTCTTTGTAACAATTATTGTGTGTTTACAAATTGTTTAACAAAATCTATTTCCATAAAAAGAATTTCAAATGTGAAATGTATGAATGCGTGTAATGTAAGAAAAAATTTTTAAATTACTCTAATTCCTTATTATTTTTAATAAGGATAATAACCTTCAGTAAAAACTAAAATAGAGAAAAGAAAACATGACAAGGATCATTAATAGAGAATTTAAAATTTGCTTTTCTGTTTTTTTTCTTTTTGCGTTTTCTGTTTTTAAATTTCCATGAGTTTTCCTTTAAATACATTTTTTTTCTCCACCTTTTCAAATAATAAACTTTAAGGATAAGCTTTATATTAAAATCATACATACTTCAATATTGAGAAAATTTTTAAATGTATACTATTAATGTTTGTAAAATGGTTTTTTTGTGCCTGTGTCTGTTATTATAGTTCATTTTTGTATACTTTGTGCACCACATATATTTTGTGTACAAAGAAATTATATTATTTTTATTACTTTGAACTCTTTCAAAATAACCGAGGGGATTAATAAATTGAAACAAAGAGAAATAGGAAGGAAAAGAGAAAAAAGAGAGCGTGTGGCTTAACATAAGGGAATTCTACCTTTAAGCCAAACATTAAAATCATAATGTTAACCATATCTTCAATAAAATATGAAAAGTATTTTATTAAAATGTCCATATGTATATTTTGCGTGTATAACAATATTCTTTTATATAATAATATGTAAGTTTTTAGGTTGAATTTTCATATGAAGATTTAAATGAAATCTACTCAAGCTTTTAAAGTCTCGAGAATGAAAAGAGAAAAGAAAAAATCATTGTTATGCTTTCTGACTTAAATGCTAAAGCATACACGTACACATGTATTTAAGGTGTACCCTAGGGACTACTAATTTTTATGATTTTATTATAAAAATTATATAAATTCACTTTGAACACGCATATACCGTAAAACAATATTCAACGCGCACTTAAAATTCGTTAAGTGCCATTTTGGGGTGTTTATTTTTATTGTTTTAACTTTAAAAAGAGTTTTTGTTTTTTTGTTTTTGGTCTTGTTTTTGTTTTTGTTATAAATTTTTAATTTTCGTATATTATTTTTTGGGTTTTTTGTTGTTTTCTATATTAAGCAAAATTAAGAAATTAAAATCTTTAAACATTTTAAATCTTTTATAATGATTTATACAATTACACTAACCTATATCTATATAATGTGTATAATATAATGTTTATTCTCTTTATACATATATTTTATACGTGCGTGTATTTATTACAATTAAAAGGTGCTAAAGCAAGGATATAATTTGGGTTAAAAATGAAATGAATAACTTATAATATTATAATTGGTTAAGTGTGCGGTTTTCAATGGAATTGTTTAAAATTCATGAGAATTTTTAATAAAGTTTAGGTGTAATTACTTATTATGGTAGGAGTATATATTGCTATTCTGAAACTATTAAAATCTTAAATTCATTTTAGGTTTTAAAAGTGTATGATACCTTGTATTTGAAAATGTAAATATTTATATGAAAATTGAAACTTAAATATTTAAAATGAAGAATTTAGTAGAAGACCAGTAATATTTTGGGAGCTGTAAGAATTTTTCGTTTCGAAAACTACTGTATATTCACAATTAACCTCTTATAGCGATAGAAGCACACGAAAATGTTAAAATATGTCATTGTTCTCCCACTAATTTATCCTCGAATGAAGCAAATATTATGATGGCTTTCTATATTATTATTAACAAAATTCTATTTTTCAACTAGGTATTCCTCTTAATTTTATCAAACATGGTTTATCAAACTGGTAAAATAACTGAAATAAAATGACAATATGAAAGCGAATATCTTTGCGTCGAAAATCAAAATTAATTAATTTAACGTAATTAATTTCTTAATGAGCTTAATTGACCAGAGGCTAGCTAATATAACTGCTGTACTAACATAATTTTTTATTTCTCTATCTACAATATTTTCTTCTAATTATATGCAAAAATACTTCGATTACAAGTTCATAATTTTAATGGAAATTTTTGTTACCATTTTTTCGCTCATTACTTTAAATTAAATTATTCTCATTAAACGATTGCTTTATCTCAATATTTTTTTTTAGAATTCAAAAGTTATTTATATACGAATATGGTTTTATCCCAATGGTATTATACAATTGCAATATCTGATCATTCTAGATTAATTTTTCAACTATGCATATTTGATTTAAATCCACCTACAATATTATTATAGAAAATTCTTACATTATTTTCAAGTCATTTATAGTGTTACATTATTGGAAATTGTTATATCACAACTGTTATAATTAAATTATATAGGTTTCTTAAGAAATATATTTGGATATACATATTTAAAAATGTCAAAGTAAAAAATTACTAAAATAAGGATATTATTTTCTTCAAGCCTCGTAAGTATCTGCTTATTGGTTATAATCTAATAAAACTATAGGTAATTTATTCTAATATTAAAATATTTTTATAAATAGCTGATTTTACAAAAAACAAATTTACAATAATTTATTCTTTAGATGTTATAAAATTGTTCTTAAATTAAAAAAAAAAATGGTTTTTAAATGAAGGCATTAAAGAATATTAAGTTGTTATTCAACAAGTTTTCATATTTCTATATTTATGATGAAAATTACCATTAAAATTATTATTAGCATGTGGTATATAAGTAATATACGAGTAATACCATATACTCGTATAATAAAGACTTTTTTATTCGATTTTAATTGGTATATACTACAAATACACACATACTATATAGCTCTATATTATTGTGCCTCTTTTCCACATTTAAATGCACTGTATACGTATAAAAAAATATATTCATATATCATGTTAGGAAACTTATTTTACTTAATTTATTCTGTACTATGAAGGCTTAAAAATTATATCAAGAACATTTTTTATATGTATAAATTATGTAAATTACTAAATTGCATATATGTACATACTACATTATGCATGATATCGGTAAGTATATCTATACAAGTATAATAATTTCATGTGAAGTAATGCCGCTTTTATTAAATATTTTACATGTATGTAAGTATAGATAGGTATAGGTAGGCATATATATTTATTATAATATTTCAGATAGTTGCATAAATGTTAAAAGTTATCACCGTTGTACGTAATAATAATAATAATTATTGCAATAAAATGCAAATTTTACTTTTTAAACAGGAAGCGTGTGTATAGAGGAAATTATGTGACTATAAAGAGAAAAAAAAACAAATTTTTTTTTCTCCAAACTTTTTTTTTGTACAATTCCTGGCAAATTTTTTTTGTTCCCTTCACTTTAATATTTGCTGTTTTTTTTTTTTTGGCAAAATTCATTAGCAATGTAAATTTTTTGTTGAAATTTTTTCTGGTTCATTTTCATTGTTTTTTTTTTTTTTCTTTTTTAAAAAGAAAGGAAGCAACCACTTTTTATATTTATAAAGCTTTCAAAACATAATTTTCATATATGAAAATATTAATATTGTATAATACAGAGTGATTTCAAATTATTCAAACTAAATCGATTAAATTTCGAAAAAATTTTGACTTGTAAAAATTTCGATTTGTGTTTCAAAATAAAAATCGAATTCACCACATAATTCACTACCTAATTAAAACTTATAATTCTAATTTTTATTGGATTTGATTTGAGTGATTGTTTATTCCGATAACATTAGATATCGCTTATATATTTCATTAGATTTCCAATGCGAATGTTGATCTGGAAGCATTTATTGTTCACTCTTTAGAAACAATATAAAATTTTCGAACAAATCTTATTCGAATTTAATTTCTTTTTAAATTATGGTTAATTAAATATTGTTCCTTATAAATTATAGAATTTCCACTGCATGATATTTAAAATGAAGTGATGTTACAAAATTATAGAATATTACGATTTCAGTTATTTAATTAGAGTAGTTGATTTTCCTGAATTTTAATTACTATTCCCGTGTTAACTTCATAAATATTACCAAAATTCGATTGTCGTACAAGGGCGTACAAGGCCAGAATGTGATCGTATTATCCGTTTATTGTTAGGTCGCTTAATTTGCTATTTGTGTATTATATATATACGGGGTTATATTTAAAAAATTCGAATAAAATTTTTAAAATAAAAATATTTCTAATAAATTTTTCCTTAAAAAACCGTTCTGAAAGCTGGAAATTTAATTTTTAAAACGCGGCCTCTTACACTTACAAAATTTTTTTTTGCTTATATTAGTGCTATACCAGAACACACCCAGTCTATATGTAAATTTATTGAATTAATTCATACATCATTTTATTTCCATATAAAATGAAATATATTGTAAAAAAAAAAAGGAACAATTTTTTTTTTCTTTAAAATAAGTATGGGCATAAAGTGGAAATTTGAATTGGGTGTAACACTAATAGGAAACACCAGAAGGAATTGAATAGAATGAAATTAAGAAGAATAATATTCTTGTAGGATTTTTTTTATTCTCCTTTACTGTTTTTTGCATCGCATCATATTAAAAGTTAAGAGGAACAAAAGAAATGCTAATTTTTTCATTTTTTATCATTGTTAGTGAGGAATGCTTTTTTTTCACTTGTTAAAATTTTTTTTTTTTTTATGATAAGTCTTTGTGTTTTATAGAAGTTTTAAGTTATATGCATATAGAAAATTATAGGAAAATAAAATGAATTAGTTAAGTTAGGTGTATATTAGAGTTTTAAGGCATATCCTTGAATACCTTTTAGCTTACATTAATAACGAAGGCTGTAAAATAGCAAATTTTTCATTTTTGTTGTTCTTGTTTTTTTAATTACAGATAATTTTACAATAACAATGACGTTATGTGCCTATAAAAAGGACACTAAATTATCGTTTTTTTTTTATTTCACGTTCATATAGCAAAATTTGTATTGTAATATGTAAAATGCAAATAATGTACACTTGAAAATGAAAATTACCTTGAAATGAGTTATTAAGCTATATTCACCCCAATTATAATTTGATATTAAAAGGGAGTTTTTTTTTGTTCTAGGATGTGAAAAATTGCTTTTAAAGTATCACTTGCACTCACTTCAACGTTAATAATTTTTTGTGTATTTTTATTTATAATTTTTAGTTTTCTCGTTGCACAAGGATTTAGAAACATATAAGTAAATAGTATTTACACAAGTATTTTGTATAGGTGGTAGGTATTGTGAAAATATCGGTCAAATATTAGTAATTTTTAGATTAAATTAAATTTTAAGAAAATTGTAGAGAATTTCTTTTTATTATCAAGTCAAACATAATTTTGTTGAATAATTCTATTGGTAACTGTGTAGATGGTTATTTTACTCATTTACACTTCTACAGATTACAACCTATTGGAATATCAAATTTTTTTCTGTGATTCTAGATACCTTCTTCAATTATGTTAATTTCAAAAAATATCTTCGAATACGTCATCGAATATGATGGATTGGTATAATATTTGAATTTTTTATATTTTAATTTATTATAATAATTTTTCGGCATACACATTGATCAAGTAAATATTGTATTAACAACAATGACAGTTTGAGTACATGCACTGTAATTATGCAATAACGTTTTTGTATAAAATTGTAAGTTGTATAGTTATTAAAACTGTAACTATTTTTGTTTCTCTACTAGGGGGTTGGAAAAAATAAAATGTGCATATTTAGAAGTATGTATAGCTAGTTATGAAAATGGTTAAGTATGCACAATGTTATAAGTGCACTTACTTCCCCAGTGACATAATTTCAAAATTTTTTATTTTGCAATTATACTACACGTAGTTAAAGAGTAATTTTTTTTAAACTATAATTTTTTATTCTAAAATACTGGCAACATGAATCAAATACATAGCTGATGTACTTGTAAATGTTTTAAAATTCTTTTAAAAACTTGTTGATTTTTATGAAATAAATTTAATAAAAATTTAATTTATTTATATTTTATACAATGATACTCTATAGATATACTCTAAACGATACTCTTTATAGTCACATAAATGGTAGAATGAAGTAAATGTAATAATTGGAAATGAAAATGTATTGATGATATTTCATAATTTTAAGAATAATAAAAATTGCATACTTTCAGGGGCATGAAAAATATTTCAAATTTCACAGGCTAACTGTTACTAAATCATTTAATAAAGTCATTTTTATCGGATTTAAAAACTCAGCAATCTTCAGAATACGTATATCATTGATTTTAACCTGTAACTGTTTTAACATAAAATTTCACTGTATAATCTATGAACGATTATTTTTGATTATCACAATGTTTTATAAATTCAGTTACAAGAAGTATTTAATATGTTTCTAATTAAAATTACTATGATGATATTATTGAATTGATTCTTATAAACTAGAGTAACATAAATTTAACACACTATTGTTGCCTGGTTAATAATTTAACTTAAGGCTTGAACAAAGCCCAAACCGATAAATGCATAAAACCAATCCAAGTATTAAAACAGAAAACTTCATAAGTTAACCTAGATACTAAAGTAATAACAATGCACACATGGTTATTAAGATAATAATTAAGTGAATACGGGAATAATTTATTTACAGTATGACATTGCAGCCACCAATATTCTTATATTACTATACAAGTACTATAATTATTACGCTCATAAAATTCATATGTAAGTGTTATACAATATTTCTTTTTTTTTTAAATTATTACTATAATTATAAATTTTTCGTTTTTCTTTTTTTTTACATACCATATCAAAAGAGCCAATACTATCGGTTTTGGATGCTAAAAATGCTGATGCTGGTGCAATTAATGATGTTGATCCAGTTGCCATAGCTAAATATGATGGATTTGTTGTAGAAACATCGACACGATTTAATTTCCTTACTGAAAGGATCATACGATGTGCGACAAGTGCCATTTTTTTTAAAATTTTATTTTTTTCTGTTTTTCACTTTTTTTTATAGTAAAATTTTTGGTTTTTATTTGTGCTCTTGTATAACGTAAAAATTTATTATTATTTTTACTATAAAAATATGCTGCTTAAATGCATACCATATACGAGCATAAGAACACTTGGTTTATTGAAGTGTTGTTGGTAAAAAACAAATATCAAAAAAAAAAAATCAAAATTTTTTTAATATTTTTTCATATTATTGTATAAGGATTATCGGATAATAAAGTGTGTGAATATAGAATCAATACAAAAAAAAAAAAAATTACGGTAAACAAAGGAAAAATAAAAAAAGATTAAAACTTTTTTATATTAATTTTTTTTTTTGCCTTTTGTAACTTATTAACTGTTTTATTATATTAAGTATCCTGTAAATTTTTCTGAAATTGACATTTTGAAAAATAAATGCTTCCACACATTTTATCCACTTTCGGAGATTAAATGCAAAAAAATGAAATAAAAAAATGTTTGTGCTAATTGAAATTTTTTAAATAAATAAAATTTTATTTAATTTGTTGTTTTTTGTATTTTTACTTTAAAAATTGTGTTCTTTTATTTATTTATTTGAAATTCAACTCAAATAAATTAATTTTTGTTTTTTAATTTAAATGCCATTTCAATGATATCCTTAGTTAAATAGTGTCATTTAAATGGTGATTTTAAAATAACACAAGATTAAAGCAGAATAGTATAATGTGACAGTGAACAACAGAATCGGAACAACAGTGAATATCAGTCAAGTTTTAAGTATAAGAGCCCATTATCTGTTAATAATTCCGTAGTTTTGTGGCATATCTAATAAAAGTTATACTTCGAACCCGAAATTTTAACTTCTATCTATTACTATTTTTGACTTATTCCTGTAAAATGGGAATATTGTTGGAATTGTACCAATTAATATTGAAAAACTTGAAAAAATTGTACTTATCGCTCAGAGCACACTTAAATTTAACATAAAAAGATTGATGATTGATGATCGTAATTAGTTTAAGATCTTAATATATTTAGTTAAAAACAGTTAAATTTTAGAGTATTTAAATAATTAACACTATGTCAACTGTATGCGTTATATTTCTAATGCAGATTGTGCTTAGTTAGAAATGTTAATAAAAGAATTATAGTAATAACATCTATTAGCAGTAACACCAGCTTTTATTAGTAATAACAGCTTTCAAATTAAAAATCTTATAAGAAATTTTCATTATTTCGAAATTATTAGGGTTTTTAATAAGAATCGCATTCTAAAAGTTTTTCATTTTGCATATTCTTTAAAGATGATTTTTTAAAATTATTTAAAAGACCAAAATCAAAGCAACATAATTGAATTTTCATCATTTTTTATAATTTGTACATTTGTTCTCTTCTAAAATAAATTTCTAATAATATTTAATATTTTATTTGAGTTCTTTGTTTTCCACATACAAATTTGTAAAAATTTTATTGCATTTTGTAAGAATTTGTTGTTTTGCTGTCTCAACAATATATCAATTCTTAATAATCTTTCAAGACTATTTTATAAAAGATTCACAAAATACAATTTTCTTGTAATTTATGAAAATGCACATTCATATAGTCACCATAAATTTTAAAATTCACAAATCACCCTAAAATTTTATCACTTATAAGTTGAAACAATTTCCTTAAAATCAACAAAAAACTATGGGAATTTTTATGAATATGCAATATAAAATCACTCATATATGAAATTTTCCACATATATGGTAAATATTTTCATCATTATTAATGTATATGTGTGGTTAATTTATATAGTGGGATTTTGCATTAAACTGAAATGAAAGTTATCCGAATTTTTTAACAATTTATCACGCACATAAGCAGAAAATTGCAATTATTATCATAATATTCACGTTATGAGTTTCATTTCAGAAAAAAATATTTATATTTTTAAATTTTTAAATAAACAATATTGTTATATAGGCAATATACCATTGTTGGTATATGTATGGTAATATTAAAATTCAAAATTCCTTTACAGTTCAGATTTATTTAAAAATTAAATTGGCACACTTTTATATTATTGTTTATTTTGTGTCTGAGTTTATAACCTCAAAAATCATAATTGCTAGTTATAACCCGTTGTTAAATAAAATATTTTAAGTTGAATTTAATTTTTTTTTATGGTTTTTGAATTTTTAATATATAAAACAAATACACTTGTATCTAATTGATTTTTCCACAAAACACACATACACAAACATATTTATTGTTAAGGAAAATAAAAAAAAATTTCCCATTAAATTGCAATTCATTTTCATTATTGGAAAATTTTGAATAACATAAAATTTTTTTTTGCTATTTTTAAATTTTTATTACTAATCGCGATAAGAGAATTCTTTTGGAAAAAAATTTTCTTGTAACTTGTAATAGTTTCTGTTGTATTGATAACATTGAAATGGAATTACAAAATTTTAATTTATACACTGGGAAAAAAAAATGAACTTCAATAAAAGTAAAAATTATCTACTTTTAAAATAACAAAACACAAAAAATAAAGAAACAAACAAATAAAAAACGAAATCGAAAGTTAACTACAAAGGATTTTTATACTTTTGTTCAAGTATTTTTGCTTTTAAACCGTTATTGCACGACGACGCTTAAAAAATCATGGTTGCAAATGCATAAACTTATCGCGACATACTAAACCTTCAAAAAGAAAAATTTTTTTTTTGTGTTATTATGGAAAAAACTTAACACATGTTAAAAAAAATAAAAAAATGGAAAAGTTTTCTTTAGAAAGTATAAAAAATTAACAAAAAAAAAAAAAAAAAAAGAAGCAAAAAAAATAAGTAAACAATAACAAAAACAATAAATAATAATAATGAAAAAAAAAATTAAATTTTGTTCTTGTTTTTCTTGTTTTTTTTTTTTTCTATTTCACACGATTATCCTCTTCTCTAGTATTTAAAGGAATACACTCTATTAGCCGTGTTATTTGCTTTGCTTTTTTTTCTATTTTAACTTATGGTATAATTTTTATTATTTACTGTTATGTGATACGCTAACTATTATAACTCTTATGTTAACACTCTTATGATTATAGAGTGAATATTAAATGTAGGTTAATAATTTTCATTTTCATTTCTATTTGATTTGAATAAGTTCATATGTTTTAAGGATTATGTTAAAAAATTTGAGTAGCAATTATTAATTTAATGGTTTCGGAATAATCAAGCACATTACTTAATATAGTTGTCTAGAATATTTTAGATTATAAGAGATTATAAGATTATGACGAGTTCAAGAAGGAGCTGATGATTCGTTTCCTAGTGTCTATCATTTTCTTGAAACATTTTCTCGTCTCTAATATAAAAAATATGCGGACAGAATGTTAGCGACTTAAATAACTTGAAATTCTTGAGTATCTGTGCCTATTCCTGAATAATTTGATTCATATATAAGTTAGAATGCATCATGTTAATAACTATAACGTATTTAAGTCAATAATTACCCCAATTTTCGTAAAAATAATATATTGGAAAATGTCTAGTTTAGAAAATCACGGACAATTAATTAAAAAAGTCTTAACAATTAAAAATAAGCTACATGATTTCTATGTGATTTTCTGGGTATAAAAGATTTCGTGTTATTAAAGTTGCAAATCACAAATTATTAAAATAATCGAATATAAGTTCTTGATTTCAAAAAATATTCTTAAGGTGCTTTCAAAGTTCAAGTGAAAATCTAAACTTTTGAACCAATTTCCACTAAAATTTAAAATCCTATTTAAAGTCAATAGAAGAACTTTTTAAATATTATTAAAGAATTTTTAGCTCTATATTCTGATAAAATAGTTGGAACCGATTAAAATATTTATTTCTTATTACTATTAAGCTTTCATTTTCTTCACTTTAATTAAAATAAAAGGCAAAATTAACATGAAAAATTATTATATATGATAGACTTTGCACATAAAGTGGGGGAAATATGTGTTTCATGTTTATCTATAATATACATACAGAGCTAAAAATTCTTTAATAATATTTAAAAAGTTCTTCTATTGACTTTAAATAGGATTTTAAATTTTAGTGGAAATTGGTTCAAAAGTTTAGATTTTCACTTGAACTTTGAAAGCACCTTAAGAATATTTTTTGAATTATGTATTGTTTACAAAATACTTATTAGAAATTCAACTAATTCTCTTATTAAATAAATTTAATTATTTAAATTTATATTGTCCTTCCTTAATAATTTAAATAATTTAACTGTATATTGAGGTTCATGAATTAAAATTTCAAGGTTTTTATAATATTTAAATTGAATTTAGTTTTATTGTACATAATAAATCGTGGCATTAACTAGCCATTCCATTTTATGTACATATGTTAATGTTAAGGTAATGTTTAAGATTTTTAATCATTCCTGATTACGTCCAATTAGATGAATAAAATTGTGTTAAGAAATTTACTGTTGTGTTTTGTATTAACACTAGAATAGAAATGTTTAAAAATTTAATAATTTTACATTAAAATAAGGAAATACATAAAAATTGCATATCACAAGGGGTAAATTATTAATATTGTATATGTATTAAGCATTTTAATTATGTTGAAATTAATTTTTAAAAATGTGCAACTTTCAACAGCGCTTGTATGAAACACTGTACAATAAATGAATTTTTACAACCTGTTGCATTTTAGAACACTTTGTATTACAGTGTTATTATGTATAATAATTAATGTTAAGCATATTTTAAACCAAAATTTTGTGATATATTTTAGAAAAGTTTTAGCACATTTATTAGTTTATAAATTAAACTATAATTAAAATGGATCGTATTATAAAAATATTGGGTTCAGTACTTTACCTACTTAATTTACAGATATTATGTATATATGATAATTATGAAGTATTTTATAACCTTGAATATAGTCCAAGTGAATAAATTAAAATTTAATAATTTTTTTTTTTGTAAAATACTGTTATACAAACAATATTCTTAATATTTTATAACTAACAAGGGAAATATTATTTTTTATTAGTTAACCATATGGCATTGTCGGTAAGAATGTGTATTTGATATTGTTTTAAGGATTATATGGGGTTTTTTTACATAGTTTTTATATTCTAGTAAATCCAATATTGTATAATAGATTTTTAGTTTACTATATTTTATAAGAATGTTCTATATGTTATCCGTGAGTTTTGCATATAACCAAATTTGTTTAAAGTCGGTTGTTGTTTTTACTTTTGAGACCAAAGTTTTTTTTTTAAGAATAGTGAAAATTATGAATGGTGGATTATTTTAGAACAAAGAATATTTAGATTAGGAATAATTATTCATATAACATAATTATTATTAATATTTTTTTTTATTTATATTAGAAAGTACAGAAAAAAGCCAGGGTCGTATTTGTTCTAAGAAAAATATAAGTGCGATTTGATTTTACAATAAAAATTGAATATGATAAGTTAAAGTAGATATTTAATAAAAGGATATTTAAGAAACACGCGAAGAAATACTATTAATTTGTTTCAAATCCTGCATCTACTTCTTGCATAAATCTAAAAGCTTGGGCCAAAATTTCTAAATGTAATTATTCTATAAATTTTGTAGTTGATAGAATTAGTTTTAACTAATATAGTACATAGCTCGTGATCATTAATAATTTTCCAAATTAATGTTATATAATGAGAACCGTCCCTCATATTTATTCAGTCTCTTACATTTTCTGCTACCTTTGAATTTGATCATGAATGTCAGCTTTAATGTTATTCTAAATGAAAAAAAAATCATACCATATGGTATAACATTAAAAAAAAACAAGTTGTTATTACTCACTAATATTTTTACAATAAATAAAATAATTTCAAACCATAAATAAAATGTGAATGACTGTTAGAAGATATGAAATTATTTAAACATTTAATACCGCTGTTAAACGCATGTATAACAGCGTTTGCATATATAATATAATATAATATTATTTCTGCATACGTTCCACATTCTTTAGCAACATATTTGTATAATTTCAAATATTTTATCATGAAACAAAAAATTGTGTATGCGGTGGCGATGATGATGGTAAAGGTGGAGGCCATCGTTTTTCACTATCATTTTCTTTTTTGTGTTATTTATCTATTTTATTCTTTTGTCGTACTTTTATATGGTAAAAAAGCAAAAGTTGGATTTGAAAATATTTTATAAAAACTATAAAATGTACATTATAGCCATTATTGTCTATATTTGAATATCCTTTGAGGCAAATGAGACCCTGAATAATTAAAATTGTACTTTAACTTTGAATGAAGTGCATTGAAAAACCAAAACTTCTGGCTCAATTAAAATGTTTTATAATTTGTTATACACATTATTATGTACATACGTGCAAGAAAAGGACAATTAATAAGTGAATAAAAAGAGAAAGAGTTTTATTTTATTTCGTAACAATATTATAAAAACCGTAGAAGATAGTTGAAAAGTTTTCCACTTTTTTAAAAATTTTATAATCACTTTAGTATTGAAAGTTTGTTATAATTGGGTAACAATAAAAATAGTAAAAATTAATGTGAATAAATTTTCTTAAATGAAAATTTATAATATGTATAACAGTTATATTTTAAAATTTTAAAAGTGTTTTTCAAATCTCTTGATTTTGTTTTGCATGAACGAGATTTTTACAATACTCAATGTACGTTTTATATAGGGATATGGAGTTTTTTACGTTTTATGTAAACAATACCGTGTTGTTTACGTTTTATATAAAAATAAGGGCTTTTTAACGGTTTAAACGAAAAATTTCGAAATTTTAATGTTTGTAACCGTGTATTTGATGTTTTAAACGAAAAATATTAAAATTTTTATGTTTTCCATGGCAGGATATTGAGTATTGTACGTTTTATATAGGGATATGGAGTTTTTTACGTTTTATGTAAACAATACCGAGTTGTTTACGTTTTATATAAAAATAAGGGCTTTTTAACGGTTTAAACGAAAAATTTCGAAATTTTAATGTTTGTAACCGTGTATTTGTGTTTTAAACGAAAAATATTAAAATTTTTATGTTTTCCATGCCAGGATATTGAGTATTGTAAGTTTTATATAGGGATATGGAGTTTTTTACGTTTTATGTAAACAATACCGAGTTGTTTACGTTTTATATAAAAATAAGGGCTTTTTAACGGTTTAAAACGAAAAATTTCGAAATTTTAATGTTTGTAACCGTGTATTTGATGTTTTAAACGAAAAATATTAAAATTTTTATGTTTTCCATGGCAGGATATTGAGTATTGTACGTTTTATATAGAGATATGGAGTTTTTTACGTTGTATGTAAACAATACCGAGTTGTTTACGTTTTATATAAAAATAAGGGCTTTTTAACGGTTTAAAACGAAAAATTTCGAAATTTTAATGTTTGTAACCGTGTATTTGATGTTTTAAACGAAAAATATTAAAATTTTTATGTTTTCCATGGCAGGATATTGAGTATTGTACGTTTTATATAGAGATATGGAGTTTTTTACGTTTTATGTAAACAATACCGAGTTGTTTACGTTTTATATAAAAATAAGGGCTTTTTAACGGTTTAAACGAAAAATTTCGAAATTTTAATGTTTGTAACCGTGTATTTGATGTTTTAAACGAAAAATATTAAAATTTTTATGTTTTCCATGGCAGGATATTGAGTATTGTACGTTTTATATAGGGATATGGAGTTTTTTACGTTTTATGTAAACAATACCGAGTTGTTTACGTTTTATATAAAAATAAGGGCTTTTTAACGGTTTAAAACGCAAAATTTCGAAATTTTAATGTTTGTAACCGTGTATTTGATGTTTTAAACGAAAAGTATTAAAATTTTTATGTTTTCCATGGCAGGATATTGAGTATTGTACGTTTTATATAGAGATATGGAGTTTTTTACGTTGTATGTAAACAATACCGAGTTGTTTACGTTTTTTATAAAAATAAGGGCTTTTTAACGGTTTAAACGAAAAATTTCGAAATTTTAATGTTTGTAACCGTGTATTTGATGTTTTAAACGAAAAATATTAAAATTTTTATGTTTTCCATGGCAGGATATTGAGTATTGTACGTTTTATATAGGGATATGGAGTTTTTTTACGTTTTATGTAAACAATACCGAGTTGTTTACGTTTTTTATAAAAATATGGGCTTTTTAACGGTTTAAACGAAAAATTTCGAAATTTTAATGTTTGTAACCGTGTATTTGTGTTTTAAACGAAAAATATTAAAATTTTTATGTTTTCCATGCCAGGATATTGAGTATTGTAAGTTTTATATAGGGATATGGAGTTTTTTACGTTTTATGTAAACATTACCGAGTTGTTTACGTTTTATATAAAAATAAGGGCTTTTTAACGGTTTTAAACGAAAAATTTCGAAATTTTAATGTTTGTAACCGTGTATTTGATGTTTTAAACGAAAAATATTAAAATTTTTATGTTTTCCATGGCAGGATATTGAGTATTGTACGTTTTATATAGAGATATGGAGTTTTTTACGTTTTATATAAACAATACCGAGTTGTTTACGTTTTATATAAAAATAAGGGCTTTTTAACGGTTTAAACGAAAAATTTCGAAATTTTAATGTTTGTAACCGTGTATTTGATGTTTTAAACGAAAAATATTAAAATTTTTATGTTTTCCATGGCAGGATATTGAGTATTGTACGTTTTATATAGGGATATGGAGTTTTTTACGTTTTATGTAAACAATACCGAGTTGTTTACGTTTTATATAAAAATAAGGGCTTTTTAACGGTTTAAACGAAAAATTTCGAAATTTTAATGTTTGTAACCGTGTATTTGATGTTTTAAACGAAAAATATTAAAATTTTTATGTTTTCCATGGCAGGATATTGAGTATTGTACGTTTTATATAGGGATATGGAGTTTTTTACGTTTTATGTAAACAATACCGAGTTGTTTACGTTTTATATAAAAATAAGGGCTTTTTAACGGTTTAAAACGAAAAATTGCGAAATTTTAATGTTTGTAACCGTGTATTTGATGTTTTAAAACGAAAAATATTAAAATTTTTATGTTTTCCATGGCAGGATATTGAGTATTGTACGTTTTATATAGAGATATGGAGTTTTTTACGTTTTATGTAAACAATACCGAGTTGTTTACGTTTTATATAAAAAATAAGGGCTTTTTAACGGTTTAAACGAAAAATTTCGAAATTTTAATGTTTGTAACCGTGTATTTGATGTTTTAAACGAAAAATATTAAAATTTTTATGTTTTCCATGGCAGGATATTGAGTATTGTACGTTTTATATAGGGATATGGAGTTTTTTACGTTTTATGTAAACAATACCGAGTTGTTTACGTTTTATATAAAAATAAGGGCTTTTTAACGGTTTAAACGAAAAATTTCGAAATTTTAATGTTTGTAACCGTGTATTTGATGTTTTAAACGAAAAATATTAAAATTTTTATGTTTTCCATGGCAGGATATTGAGTATTGTACGTTTTATATAGGGATATGGAGTTTTTTACGTTTTATGTAAACAATACCGAGTTGTTTACGTTTTATATAAAAATAAGGGCTTTTTAACGGTTTAAACGAAAAATTTCGAAATTTTAATGTTTGTAACCGTGTATTTGATGTTTTAAACGAAAAATATTAAAATTTTTATGTTTTCCATGGCAGGATATTGAGTATTGTACGTTTTATATAGGGATATGGAGTTTTTTACGTTTTATGTAAACAATACCGAGTTGTTTACGTTTTATATAAAAATAAGGGCTTTTTAACGGTTTAAACGCAAAATTTCGAAATTTTAATGTTTGTAACCGTGTATTTGATGTTTTAAACGAAAAATATTGAAATTTTTATGTTTTCCATGCCAGGATATTGAGTATTGTACGTTTTTATATATAGGGATATGGAGTTTTTTACGTTTTATGTAAACAATACCGAGTTGTTTACGTTTTATATAAAAATAAGGGCTTTTTAACGGTTTAAACGAAAAATTTCGAAATTTTAATGTTTGTAACCGTGTATTTGATGTTTTAAACGAAAAGTATTAAAATTTTTATGTTTTCCATGGCAGGATATTGAGTATTGTACGTTTTATATAGAGATATGGAGTTTTTTACGTTTTATGTAAACAATACCGAGTTGTTTACGTTTTATATTAAAATATGGGCTTTTTAACGGTTTAAACGAAAAATTTCGAAATTTTAATGTTTGTAACCGTGTATTTGTGTTTTAAACGAAAAATATTAAAATTTTTATGTTTTCCATGCCAGGATATTGAGTATTGTAAGTTTTATATAGGGATATGGAGTTTTTTACGTTTTATGTAAACATTACCGAGTTGTTTACGTTTTATATAAAAATAAGGGCTTTTTAACGGTTTAAAACGAAAAATTTCGAAATTTTAATGTTTGTAACCGTGTATTTGATGTTTTAAACGAAAAATATTAAAATTTTTATGTTTTCCATGGCAGGATATTGAGTATTGTACGTTGTATATAGAGATATGGAGTTTTTTACGTTTTATGTAAACAATACCGAGTTGTTTACGTTTTATATAAAAATAAGGGCTTTTTAACGGTTTAAACGAAAAATTTCGAAATTTTAATGTTTGTAACCGTGTATTTGATGTTTTAAACGAAAAATATTAAAATTTTTATGTTTTCCATGGCAGGATATTGAGTATTGTACGTTTTATATAGAGATATGGAGTTTTTTACGTTTTATGTAAACAATACCGAGTTGTTTACGTTTTATATAAAAATAAGGGCTTTTTAACGGTTTAAACGAAAAATTTCGAAATTTTAATGTTTGTAACCGTGTATTTGATGTTTTAAACGAAAAATATTAAAATTTTTATGTTTTCCATGGCAGGATATTGAGTATTGTACGTTTTATATAGGGATATGGAGTTTTTTACGTTTTATGTAAACAATACCGAGTTGTTTACGTTTTATATAAAAATAAGGGCTTTTTAACGGTTTAAACGAAAAATTTCGAAATTTTAATGTTTGTAACCGTGTATTTGATGTTTTAAACGAAAAATATTAAAATTTTTATGTTTTCCATGGCAGGATATTGAGTATTGTACGTTTTATATAGGGATGTGGAGTTTTTTACGTTTTATGTAAACAATACCGAGTTGTTTACGTTTTATATAAAAATAAGGGCTTTTTAACGGTTTAAACGCAAAATTTCGAAATTTTAATGTTTGTAACCGTGTATTTGATGTTTTAAAACGAAAAATATTAAAATTTTTATGTTTTCCATGGCAGGATATTGAGTATTGTACGTTTTATATAGGGATATGGAGTTTTTTACGTTTTATGTAAACAATACCGAGTTGTTTACGTTTTATATAAAAATAAGGGCTTTTTAACGGTTTAAAACGAAAAATTTCGAAATTTTAATGTTTGTAACCGTGTATTTGATGTTTTAAAACGAAAAATATTAAAATTTTTATGTTTTCCATGGCAGGATATTGAGTATTGTACGTTTTATATAGAGATATGGAGTTTTTTTACGTTGTATGTAAACAATACCGAGTTGTTTACGTTTTATATAAAAATAAGGGCTTTTTAACGGTTTAAACGAAAAATTTCGAAATTTTAATGTTTGTAACCGTGTATTTGATGTTTTAAACGAAAAATATTAAAATTTTTATGTTTTCCATGGCAGGATATTGAGTATTGTACGTTTTATATAGGGATATGGAGTTTTTTACGTTTTATGTAAACAATACCGAGTTGTTTACGTTTTATATAAAAATAAGGGCTTTTTAACGGTTTAAAACGAAAAATTTCGAAATTTTAATGTTTGTAACCGTGTATTTGATGTTTTAAACGAAAAATATTAAAATTTTTATGTTTTCCATGGCAGGATATTGAGTATTGTACGTTTTATATAGAGATATGGAGTTTTTTTACGTTGTATGTAAACAATACCGAGTTGTTTACGTTTTATATAAAAATATGGGCTTTTTAACGGTTTAAACGAAAAATTTCGAAATTTTAATGTTTGTAACCGTGTATTTGTGTTTTAAACGAAAAATATTAAAATTTTTATGTTTTCCATGCCAGGATATTGAGTATTGTAAGTTTTATATAGGGATATGGAGTTTTTTACGTTTTATGTAAACATTACCGAGTTGTTTACGTTTTATATAAAAATAAGGGCTTTTTAACGGTTTAAACGAAAAATTTCGAAATTTTAATGTTTGTAACCGTGTATTTGATGTTTTAAACGAAAAATATTAAAATTTTTATGTTTTCCATGGCAGGATATTGAGTATTGTACGTTTTATATAGGGATATGGAGTTTTTTACGTTTTATGTAAACAATACCGAGTTGTTTACGTTTTATATAAAAATAAGGGCTTTTTAACGGTTTAAACGAAAAATTGCGAAATTTTAATGTTTGTAACCGTGTATTTGATGTTTTAAACGAAAAATATTAAAATTTTTATGTTTTCCATGGCAGGATATTGAGTATTGTACGTTTTATATAGAGATATGGAGTTTTTTTACGTTTTATGTAAACAATACCGAGTTGTTTACGTTTTATATAAAAATAAGGGCTTTTTAACGGTTTAAACGAAAAATTTCGAAATTTTAATGTTTGTAACCGTGTATTTGATGTTTTAAACGAAAAATATTAAAATTTTTATGTTTTCCATGGCAGGATATTGAGTATTGTACGTTTTATATAGGGATATGGAGTTTTTTACGTTTTATGTAAACAATACCGAGTTGTTTACGTTTTATATAAAAATAAGGGCTTTTTAACGGTTTAAACGAAAAATTTCGAAATTTTAATGTTTGTAACCGTGTATTTGATGTTTTAAACGAAAAATATTAAAATTTTTATGTTTTCCATGGCAGGATATTGAGTATTGTACGTTTTATATAGGGATATGGAGTTTTTTACGTTTTATGTAAACAATACCGAGTTGTTTACGTTTTATATAAAAATAAGGGCTTTTTAACGGTTTAAACGAAAAATTTCGAAATTTTAATGTTTGTAACCGTGTATTTGATGTTTTAAACGAAAAATATTAAAATTTTTATGTTTTCCATGGCAGGATATTGAGTATTGTACGTTTTATATAGGGATATGGAGTTTTTTACGTTTTATGTAAACAATACCGAGTTGTTTACGTTTTATATAAAAATAAGGGCTTTTTAACGGTTTAAACGAAAAATTTCGAAATTTTAATGTTTGTAACCGTGTATTTGATGTTTTAAAACGAAAAATATTGAAATTTTTATGTTTTCCATGCCAGGATATTGAGTATTGTACGTTTTATATAGGGATATGGAGTTTTTTACGTTTTATGTAAACAATACCGAGTTGTTTACGTTTTATATAAAAATAAGGGCTTTTTAACGGTTTAAACGAAAAATTTCGAAATTTTAATGTTTGTAACCGTGTATTTGATGTTTTAAACGAAAAGTATTAAAATTTTTATGTTTTCCATGGCAGGATATTGAGTATTGTACGTTTTATATAGAGATATGGAGTTTTTTACGTTTTATGTAAACAATACCGAGTTGTTTACGTTTTATATAAAAATATGGGCTTTTTAACGGTTTAAACGAAAAATTTCGAAATTTTAATGTTTGTAACCGTGTATTTGTGTTTTAAACGAAAAATATTAAAATTTTTATGTTTTCCATGCCAGGATATTGAGTATTGTAAGTTTTATATAGGGATATGGAGTTTTTTACGTTTTATGTAAACATTACCGAGTTGTTTACGTTTTATATAAAAATAAGGGCTTTTTAACGGTTTAAACGAAAAATTTCGAAATTTTAATGTTTGTAACCGTGTATTTGATGTTTTAAACGAAAAATATTAAAATTTTTATGTTTTCCATGGCAGGATATTGAGTATTGTACGTTGTATATAGAGATATGGAGTTTTTTACGTTTTATGTAAACAATACCGAGTTGTTTACGTTTTATATAAAAATAAGGGCTTTTTAACGGTTTAAACGAAAAAATTTCGAAATTTTAATGTTTGTAACCGTGTATTTGATGTTTTAAACGAAAAATATTAAAATTTTTATGTTTTCCATGGCAGGATATTGAGTATTGTACGTTTTATATAGAGATATGGAGTTTTTTACGTTTTATGTAAACAATACCGAGTTGTTTACGTTTTATATAAAAATAAGGGCTTTTTAACGGTTTAAACGAAAAATTTCGAAATTTTAATGTTTGTAACCGTGTATTTGATGTTTTAAACGAAAAATATTAAAATTTTTATGTTTTCCATGGCAGGATATTGAGTATTGTACGTTTTATATAGGGATATGGAGTTTTTTACGTTTTATGTAAACAATACCGAGTTGTTTACGTTTTATATAAAAATAAGGGCTTTTTAACGGTTTAAACGAAAAATTTCGAAATTTTAATGTTTGTAACCGTGTATTTGATGTTTTAAACGAAAAAATATTAAAATTTTTATGTTTTCCATGGCAGGATATTGAGTATTGTACGTTTTATATAGGGATATGGAGT